>NC_134404.1:158333926-158651982 GCF_038048845.1 Mixophyes fleayi | reverse complement strand
CCCCTGCAATAAAGTGTCCTATACACAACAGAGAATAGGGCCTTTACAGTGTTATTAATGAAATAAAGTTGCATTTTTCACATTTTATAAATCCAATGGGGAGTTTCTTTCTTGCAGAAGTCCACCATTGCAGCTTAAAGAAATGAGTGTCCAAAAAACCTGACTTGAATTTACTTAAGATCAGTCACTTCATTGGATACTTTTTCATAGATAACACAACAATTTTAAGTTCGTACGCAAGGATGGGAGAGAAAGGTAATTGTACTGGAGTGGTAGGGAACCAAAAACATTCCTCACAGTTTAAAGATATCAACAAAAGTAATACAAATGTAATGCCAAACAGATGACACCTCTTTTGCATAAGACTAAAACATGAAAATGTATCTAGAAAAAGCAAAAGGAACTCAGAAGATTGAAGCCTTGAGTTAAACAAATCAGTCTTAACTTCCACCAGGTCATATTTTGGGATTTCTCTCTGTGGAAACCGGTGGGATGATTGCTAATAACAGTCCAATAAATATTTTTTCCTTTGCATGCTATAAGAAAATGTTACCTATGTTTGGGGTACATGAGTACTGGAGTCAAGAAAAACTTATAAAGTGCATGGTGTTATTTGGAGTTGGAGTAACTTAGTGTCAGTAGTAATATTTTTACAGATATTATCTCCATTCCCTTAATCCGGCCCTGCATGTCCTAGATCAACTTTTAATGTCAATGTAAAAATAAAGCTATTAAGTATTTGCGTCTTACATGAAAAAACAGCCAGTATTTTCCTTATGTGCAAAATAATAAATTAATTTGCAGCCCTTGCATTGTAACATGGTTTTGCCAAGGTTCAAAGTTACTAATTTTTTTACTTTACTTTTCTTAATGAATTAGACCCAGAGTGTTTAGGAGTGCAAAAGGTCAGCAACCGACTAACAATAAGCAAAGGTGTTCACACACCAAATGTCCAGAACTAATGTTAAGAACAGGCGACTTAAATCGGAGCAGTGCAGGACCATATTCCTGTGCCAAATACATCTCAGTGCAATAGTTGCAACAACATCATTACGTAATGATGTCACAAACACACTCAAAACACAGTACCTGGACATAGCAACCATGTAGTGATGAGGAGTGAGGGTGCCCAATACACGGAATCAGGACTTTGTAACCAGGAAGAGATGAGGAGAGGCCTGTGTGATTTCATGCTGTTGACCTGTGTATGGCAAATTCGATATTATTACATATAGTAAGCATACTGACAGACTACTAATAAATAAAAGTGACTCCAATTAATCACATTATGCTGTCTCTCAAACTTACAGTCCCTGTCCACTTTAATTTGTAAATCTATCACTCAACTGGTGGGTTATCATGACAACATGTCAGTGTGTTGTTTTAACTATGAACATAATTAAGACTGCTATCAGTAATTGAATGTTGGCTGTTTGCATTTAAATGGAAATAATTGCTGGACACTTCAAGGAAACTTGAATTCACATCACTCCAAAGTCACAAATTGTTTTAACACCCAAATGCATAATAATTGTGAAAATGAGAAAATATTTAGCTTCTTTCTTTATGACATATTCATTCTATTAGATACATGTTATTACATGGAAATGGAAATGCATTTTTCTCTCTATAGATTGTGTTGTTTTGTTATCAAAGAAAATGAGAATTTGTACATATTGTATTGTATGAAACTCTCTTTTAGGAGTTTCAACTATATAAGGTACTGTATGGGGTTTATGTGATCATTTCATCTTATTGTACTTGCTTTGTTGCTACATTTAATAATGTTGAGGTAATACTTTGTGGTTGTGATTTAATATGAATTTATTGTATTCCACTAAATGTGTGATCAGGTTATGAAGAGGTTGTTGTGCTATTTTATGACAGCTTTATACATGATATCCAATATTTTTGTATCCCAGAGCCTGTACATCTCAATGAGCCACAGCTCTAGTCCATATCCTTCTCATAACTTGATTCCTCGACAGAGTAGGTTGCACTAAACCACTATTTAGCACATGTATAAAGCTTTACTTTGAAAGAGCATGATTTGTGAGTGATTAGAATGGCCTTTTTACATAGGATTGATTTGTAGTCCTATTAACCACATTCCTTTATCTTCTTTTAATTGCTGTCTAATTTGTATTCAAAAGGATGATCTGAGCTATCACAGTCTCCTTATATAACATTATTTATCAATGTTCATATTATAAATTATTAAGTTAAGTATCTATACCAAACAGCCTGCCCATAATAATGTGCACACATATTACTAAAGCACTCTGAAATTATTGTGGTCCATTTCTTACTCTCTGTCAGCCACAAGTCAAGTGAGAGATTTAATAAAGAGTGGTTTAGTAAAAAAAAAAAAAAAAAAAAAAAGTTTTCTGCAAAACTTGAACGATTTACTAAAGGCCAAGTCATCATTTTACAAAGCACCACTTTACACATCGCCAACACAAATTTGTTACATGGTAAGAACACAACCATCATATTTAAAAACACTATAAAAAAACAATGGTTGCGTTAAGCGAGATTGCTCAAATCGCAACCAATTGACCTATGATTGAGTATGGTGCCTACAAAAACCTGGCTGCTAGTGTGGATGTTGCAAAATGGGGTTTGCTGGTAAAATTGTACATTCAATATTCAGCATGTATGCTTTGTGGAGTTTGGAGCAGAGGAGAAGGAGGAAGGAGGAGAAGCATCAGCATCAGGTTCTGTGGAGAAGCTGCAGACCCCTTATTTTTTGTGGATGTTTGAACCTGGACTTCCTTTCCGATCAGGAAATAGTATAAATGTTTTGCCTCAACTGCACAAACCTCTTGAAGCTTTCACACCTGGTGAGAGATGATTTGGAGCCTATAGCATCAAAATCCTGTCACACAACATTCTGAAATTAAAGTCATTATAATAAGAGTATTGACATCATTTATTTATTTTTTAAAGGAAGCCTCACCAATTACCTCTCCATGGACTGGTTGTGGTCTGGATGGTGATGACACTTGCCTCTGTGATAAAACTGTGGATTGAACCATGAGACAAAAAACAAATTAATTTCTGAAGCTTATTATCTCTATCTATGCTGTGGAGTAAAAACTTCTCATATTCATGGCATCAGCTAATTACTAGTGTCAACAAGTTTGCAGAAAAATGTACACATTTAACATGCTTTATGACATAAATAATTATATTAATTATATATTTAAAAAATATTAACTCACCAGTCTGTTGCTGTGATGGAGGTCAATCCATTTCCTACACATGGAAACCCACAATTAGCTCAGATGGCAGTATGTGACGTAGCTTCTCCTCATGGGTGGTATATTCCTGGCAAAGTGGGGGGGGGGGCAGCCTCTCTCTCCTCAGCAATTTTTGTCTTTAAGCCACCTTTTTAAGTCTGGAAATCTCTTCCTGCAGTGGTTCATAGATCTCATTAGTGGCCCCACTGCATTCACTGCTTTACAGACATTGGCCCATAACTGATGTTTCCACCTTAACAGGGTCGTGGTTGCCTGGCTCCCCAAGATTTGTTCATAGCAGGGGATTATAGTTGATACTAATACACATTTTTCATTGTGTGAAAATCTAATATTACACCCTGCCTCGGTCTTCTCAACCTGGCTATCATTTTCTGCCTCATCTAATACCTCCTGTGCCTCCTATGCCCCTTCTTGCTCCACACTCCAATCCCCTAGCCTCTCTCTCTCCATACTCGCCAACAAATAACAAAAAAAAGCATAGTAACAAACACAACTAGCTAGCTAACTAATACAAATTGCACTCACTCATAAACAACAGAGACTGGGCTTAAAGAATAGACACAAAAAAAAGAAACAACAAACCGGATAACTAACAAATAAGAAACAAGACACAAAAAAACCAAAAGACACCATTCAGAAATCGTTGTAATATTACACTAACCTACTTTCCACAACACTCACCAATTATCCTGTAAACTAGCTCCTCACAACTCTATTAAACTTAATGAGGAATTGGCCAAGCTTTTATAATGCTTGTAATTTTAATAGAAAACTGCCAAGAAAATTACATATTTTGAAAACCAGCACTTTACAGGAAAACCACTGGCAGCAATTTAGTGAGAAGGAGCAATGTGACCAATAAAAACTAATAATAGTGGACAGGATGACATGATAGACTTAGAGCTACCATCTCCAATGTCCAGAAGGTATAAACGGGCTAAAACAAAAAACCTCTAGACATCTCCTTTGAAGCACATTTTTACTCCATGGAGACCAACCTTCCTCCTAGCATTAGCAATCATGTTTGGACAAAAAGGGAAAAATCTCTTTGTGCATTGACCCATGCACTTCTATGAGAAAAAGCATGTCCTTCTGAGGCATAAATATACTTTTGGCTGAAATATAACCCTTTCTAATAATAGTATGTCTACAGTTTTCAAAAGCCATGCTTCCAAGTGACAAAAATAAGAGCATTCCATAAGTGAACAACACTCTGTCCGGGCCTGAAACGGCAAGTCTTCATGATGTGCAAGAAATCACCTTATTTAAAGCAGAGGTAATCTGCAAAGGAAATAGAAATGTAAGTTCAAAAGCAATAGAAAGGAATGAATAAAGATTTCCTACTAGTAAATGTTTGTACTGACTTAATAATAAGGGGCCTGATTCATTAAGGATCTTAACTTGAGAAGCTTCTTATTTCAGTCTACTGGACAAAACCATGTTACAATGCAAGGGGTGCAAATTAGTATTCTATTTTGCACATAAGTTAAATACTGACTGTTTTTTCATGTAGTACATAAATACTTGATCGCTTATTTGTACACTGAAATTCAAAGTTGATATTTGTGTGCTACATGAAAAAACAGGCAGTATTTAACTTATGTGCAAAACAGAATACTAATTTGCACCCCTTGCATTGTAACATGGTTTTGTCCAGTAGACTGAAATAAGAAGTTTCTCAAGTTAAGATCCTTAATGAATCAGGCCCGAGAACATTATTATTATTATTACTATTTTTCCCCGCTATAACAACCATGTACGGGCATAAATCGAACTTTGCTGGTCCCTATAGCCAAACTTTGAGATAGAGACACTTAACCTCCCCTAACCTCTCCTTACCAAGCATAATGCCAACATTTTCCCTTCTCTTTCTTCAGGGAGCACAGAACGAGCGACAGCCACATGGCTAAAACTTTATTTCTGCTTAAACTCTGCTCTGTTTCATAATATCTAACATCTAACAGATGCAATTCATCGCCATCATTTTCCATATACAATGAAAACAACATCCTTTTTTCTACTACATTTTTGTATCTATCCTCAATCTATTGTATATTCACTATAAGAATTAAATAGCATTATTGTGAATAACTGTTTTTCCAGTAATACTCTGGATTAGAGGACCACTCAACCTTACTTTTACATATATATTTGAGAATGTTTGTAGCCTTTTAACTAAAGCTATATTCTCAATACAATATTTCTAAATTATAATACAGATTGCTAAAACATTGAATGTATTAATACATTCTAGCAGCAACTCTCATCGATTTTCTGGGGATTGCAAATTTAAATTTGTTCCAAAATATAAATGAGAGAGAGAGAAAAAAAAATGTTCTTTAACACATGAATAACTTTAAGTGTTTGTGTTTTTGACAAGAAGAAGAGTAAGTAATCTGTGACAACAATTACTCTGAGGTACTTTTACAGTCAAATACACGGTTCACCCTCCCCAGAGCAAAAGAGGTCAAAGTTCCTAGCGCCAATCAGACGTACTAGACGTATTAGTTCATCGTCATGCTGCCACACATTTGGTAAACAATTTGACAATTCAATTAACGTTCAAAGGTGGGACAAATCTACAAAGTTTAAAAAAAATATTTTTTTTGGGTGGAATTAGTGGAAATTGAATAACATTTGAAATGTTACCTGTTCTTTTTTGATACAGAATGTTTTCACTTAGTTTTGCAAACTGCTAAAAGCAAACATGAACCTATTTCCCTTTATAAATTGCCTAATTAAATAAATCTGTAGGTGGATATATGCTTTTTGCGACTAACAGAGCCGGACTTGGACTAAAAAATCAGCCCTGGCATTGAAAGCCCACAGGCCTAGTGGCTCAGCAAAGGCCCATGGGAGGAGTAGCTGCACATGCCATTTTTTGAAACCAAGGGCTGCTAGTGCAAACAGCGGTGAATCTAGAAAAAAAATTCAGTGACAGCATGGTCCGGTGAGAGCGAGGCAGCGCCGGCCCTGTTGCCAGAAGTGCCAGGCCGGGCTTGGTGCTACTATACAGTAAGCGACTTATGGAAATTTCCTTCTAATCCACCTATCAAAAATTCCTACAAAACTGCTATTAATTTCCACATTTAGATTTTACATATTGAACTTTAACTATAGAAATATTCTCACTGTGTCATACCAAACTGCTTGGGGCCTTTAGACATATGGGAGACCTGCAAAATTGACAGAGAACATACAGGTAACATTATGCATGTTATCCTCTCTCACTTATTTTCACCCAACCCTAAATTATTAGTTTGAGTGGAATTAGCTGGTAAGATTGTTTGTGATAAGATGTTAGTTTCTGCTAAATTCAGTCTTTCAGAACCTCAGAAAATTTACCAAATTGCAAACTAACAATTTTGAAAAATTCAGCAAAAAGAAATCAGAGTACAAAGACTGCCTTATGCTGTACATTCACCACTTACAGACTTGGTCAACATCGTTTATTAGGCTTAAGAGGCTGCCTGAGATGAAGACAACATAGACAGACCTAAGGGGAGAGAATGGTCTGCTTCTTGTCACTCTAGCATTATCACCGTCATACTTTTTGTTTATACAATTGATGAATGATCTGCGATTCCTGGGCTTATTTAATCAAGGCAAGTATCTGCCAATTTTGAGCGTATTGTACACAAAATCGCTCTGTGTATGCCAAGAACTGGGAGATACGTCCGTGAACGCAGCCCTGGTCGCTCTGTCTTCGAATGCAAAAGACAATTACTACAGTCTACGATTTTGAACGGTGCCCTGAAGGGGCTTTTTGCCTTAGTGAATTTACAGAAGTAGCGTGCCAAACACAAGCGCATGTAGCCTCGTCTGAATCCAGCTCTGGCTATCTCAAAGTTACTAGTTTTTCTGCTGTATCTCTTGCTCCAGCTACAGGGCTAGTCTAAGTACTGATCAACAGGGATGACAGTCTTGTATGCATGCTATAACATGTGTTTGCAATCAGGAGGAACTTTATAAATGTCATTTATGCACAGTACACATTAACAACATCCTAAAAATTGTATTATATGACAAAAAAAAAATGTAAAAAAAACTTGATGAATTTGGCTATTTGCAAAGCTGAAATACGCGCGTACAATATTAAATGCGAGTTGCGCTCAGAATATGTGCCTTGGTGAATCAGGCCCCCTGTGTTTACTTAACAGCAAAGGTTGTAGATTGTTTAAATTCAAAATTTTAATAAAAATAGATATTTAATACTATTTCTAATGCAGCGCAGTACAAAAAAAGGGTCTCATTTAGAGTTGGACACAAGTCGTGTTTTTAAGCACAAAGAAACAAACTTTTGTACTGCATATGCAGATGAAAAATGCTTATCCTGCATCTATATTATGCTTCTAGCGTGCCCCTGAGAGGGTGTCAGGGGAGATATGCCCACCAAAGTAATATTATCAGAAAGGGGAATTGCTAATATTATAAGTAAAATAAAAACACTTTCAAATAATTAGAATGTTTACAGACTTCTGTTCGATGTTGGGATATTAACCATTTACTTTCTCACTTTCAATGAAAAAATTAAGAACATGGGTAGCTCCAATAAGCTTCCTTGATTCACAACCTCTACTTCCGTTTTGTGTAAAACTATATTTCATTTCAACTCTGAACAGTTTAGTTTTACACAAAGTGGAAGTTGTTCAATAAATTAAGTAATTAATAAGTAACAGCAGCAGCTAGAAAGGGAGGGATTATCTAGAAAAATACAGTTTGCAAGCTGTACATCCTACACAAAACTCTCACTGCTGGCTCTGGTGATAGCTCTCTAAAAGCTATAGTTAAACATGACCACAGCATGAAATACTTAATTATATCATCTTATGTGAAAATACCCATAGTTACCTATTCTCCCTGTAATATGGTAGTAGATTACACAGCTTGAAATACATTTTACATAATGGCTTGCACCTAGAAATGTCACCACTTACTGCAGACACAATCACCAGTATTATGCCATAAATAAAGGTTGTGTTGACAACATTATGCTAAGTGTGAATATTGCTAATGCAAGTTGCAGCTCTCAGGGATATCTACTGGAAATGATAAATGGGAGGCTTTATTGCTTCCCCAGAACACAGATAAGTATAACAACTCCATGTGTAACAATTAAATATTTGCAAAATGAATGCTAGAAATTACACATATAAATGTTAAATTCAATGGGCATCGTGGAGGAACAGTGCTTAGCATTGCTGCCTCACAGCGCTGGGGCAGGAGTTTGATTCCATCTAGGGCCCTATTTTTCTGGAGTCTGTTCTCCCTTTGTTTGTGTGGGTTTCCTCCAGGTGCTCCAGTTTCCTCTCACACTCCAAAAGCAGACTGCTCGGTAAATTGGTTCTCCTATGTGGGAGCTCTTAAGAGGTTTTACATTAAATGTATTGCATACTTGCCTACCCTCCCGGAATTCCCGCGAGGCTCCCGAATTTCGGGGAGTCCTCACAGACTCCCGGAAGAGTAGGCAAAACTCCTGCATTTGCCCAAATTCATGGCAGTGAATGGAGGGGGGGCTTAATCGCGTCATTAAGCTCCACCTCCTCCATTCAATGCCATGAATTTCGGCTTTTTACAGTGGGGGCGGGGCTATGGGGACGAGACAATGTCATCACGCCCTCCTACTACCCCATGTCACATAACTTCTTCCCTGGATCTCTCCCGGGGAGAAGTCTTAAAAGTTGGCATGTATGATGTATTGTAGCAATCATATGGGATAATAGCCAGCAATGCGGAAGCTGTCATACTGTATAATTGTGCGCTCTAACAAAAAACATTGGTTGTTTGTTATTATTATTATAGAGTATGTTGTGACAAGAGTGTCATCAAGGCCAATGTGTATGGAATAGTCTATGTGCAAGGTCGTCTTTTCTGTATTGGGAAATTGCAACTAGAGCTAAAATGTCTGAAATTGAACTTAGAGATTTGTGTTCTCGCAAACACTTTGTGACTAGTGATTAATATTTTGGGTAATTCTAAATTAAGTATTAAGAATGTAATCACAAAATATACTAGGTTAATGTAGTTATTTTTCACAAATAGAATATAAGTGCTAACTATATGTAGCAAACTTATGCAGCTCCCAAGCTTGTTTTCACTTAGTTTTACAAACTGCTAAAAGCAAACATGACCCTATTTTCCTTTAAAAATTGCCTAATTAAATAAATCTGTAGGTGTAAGCTACTTATGGAAATTTCCTTCTAATTCACCTATCAAAAATTCCTACAAAACTGCTATTCATTTCCATATTTAGATTTTACATATTGAACTTTAACTATATAAATATTCTCACTATGTCATACCAAACTATAAACCACTATTTGTTTTCTGATACAAGCATGGTCATTTATGAATGGGAAAATGCGAAAGTGCAAAATATCTGCAATTCTACTATGCGCATTAATAAAAATTTCCTGCATGTTTCAAGGCCATAATACAGAGGAACACCACTGTCTTGCTTCGTACACATGATCTAGTGCTCTGTATTGCTTTATTTTATTGACTAAACAAACAATACATTTTCACTACAACCGTTTGATATAAGATGTGAAATTAGATAGCACATAGAATGAGGAAAGATCTGATACAATATAGTGCTTCCATATGACTGAAGACAATGGCAGACCAATAAATTACATTAAACACTATTTGCACCAGACTACTTCTATTTTGCCTGATGCGAACATCCTAAAATTACTTTAGTAAACAATCATATTTTGTTTTCTTTCTAACAGATGCAAAAGGTGTTTGAAAAGCTTCCAGGATTTAAAGAGATAAAGGTTCTACGATTTAGGTAAGTTTCTCTACGTATTTTCATTTTAATTATTCTAGTAAGTACTACTATATTGTACTGTATTGTTCACACAGTAAATAAATGTAGTCTGTGTAGGGAGGAATTCTTAAACATTTACATTTATGTTCAGTTTATACTTATTGAGCAAGGTATAAAGACGATCGAGAGAGAAAAAAACTCTATATTTAGTAAGATTACAAGATAAGGGTATTAACCGAGAAACATACAATGCTGTATTTTATATTTAGATCTTTATTGTTTAAACAAGTTTAATGAAGTAGGAACTCATGAAGAGCTGACCGCAAAAGTGCTGTCCGAACATATGTGTAAAAATTATCAGGTGCAACTTGTAATCCAGCATATAGATATTTCCATTGTAAAAATATGTCTGTCATCATCATAAGCAACATTACGTCATACTCATGGGACATGCACAGATAGATAAACTAAAAGTTGTATCTTAAGAATATGTGAAGTCAAAGAGCCTGAGTCCTCACTAAGGAAAGTGTCTGCCGGTTTTGTGCATATTGTACGCAAAAATCACACTGTACATGCTTAGAACCGGACGATATGCAACAGAACGCAGCCACGTCCAAGTCAGCTTTGAGCGCATATGACACTACAGCCTATGATTTAGGGGAGTGAATGAGGTGGGGAATAGGCGGATTTACGTAGGCAATGTAGATTAAGGGCGTTCCCCTGCAGCCACGTCTAAGTCAAACTCAGGAGCACACAGAAGTACGCTGTTTTTTTGCCAAATCTCTTGCTCCAACTGGGGGGGCTAGTTTAAGTTCCAAACACTAGTGCTGAAAATGTAAGTGAAAACGTGTTTACAATCAAGAGCAAATGTAACAATGTATTTTATGTACAGAGACATTAAGGACAGCCTGATAAATGATTTTCCAAGGGAAAAAATATTTTTAAGAAAATGTCCATTTATAATCATAAAAGACTATATTATTGACAGGTAACATTAATTGCTTAATATTTTATTTTGTCAGTGCGTATTGTTGAGATTTTATATTCCACATAGGTACTGTACGTACAATGCAGTGTCTGGTCTAGTAGAGCAGAGTAAGCCTACACCCTCAGTCAATAGATTTTCACTATGTCAATTTGACATTACTTATGAAATTGAAAACATTTGGAAATTTGTAAGGGTTTTATGTACATTATGTACAGTGAAAGTGTACATAAGAGTATTTTCATCTCATGCTTTCACCTTTATGAAAGGCTAATATGTTGTTGTGAACTAGTTACTTATTGACTCTAAAAAAATAGTCGTCTAATGAAAACAACCTTGAATACACATTTTACCATAGCCTTTAAATGATACTAAACTTGACATTTGAGTACATGGAGTCCCACTCTTATTTTTTGCATTTGGTACCAAGTATATTGCATACAATTTTAGGCAAAAGCAGGTTATGTTGTTCTTATTGGGTGTGTGACAAAACGAGTGTGATATGTGAATTATAGCAAATACTTTGTATAGCCCTTCTTTTGTTTCCCCAGCTCATCAGACTACAACTGCATTGTCCAATTACATGTGGTTAAGGGGACATTGTAATTAAATTTAAATATGTATATTTTGTATTATATATTGATGACTTGAAGTAATGTTATTCATTGTCCTTAAACTGAAGCCAGGAGGGTTATGGGTAAAGATCAGGTGGTGTCTAGGATACAGGTGAGAGGGCTTGAGCTGCATTCATTCTCCCCCCTCCTTCCTCTACAGGAAGCATGGAACAGCTGGGGACCCTGTGACATCACAAAGTAGTGTAAGGGGTTAATTTTAGGAGGGGCTCACTGCTACCTTATCCTTGGAAGTAGGGGAAGCCAATTAAGCATCAATTGTTCTCCTTAGGACTAGTCCAGACGTTCTGTCTGCATCCCAGCAGGGGGCTTCTGTGAAAGGACATCTCATCTCCACTGCCCTGTCCAAACCCCCTAGTCCTGCACTGGCCAATGGGGAAGTAGAATAGATGCAGGGGTTTGTCCAGGGAGGGGAAAGACTGTGGAAATTAGACCTGTGATATATAAGGAACAACTCCAGGGGGGAGGGGTGTTCATGCTTGGATTTCATTCAGGAAGGTGCAAGATGGAGTTTTGAATTGTCGTTTTCTAACTCGAGTCTATATATGCAGCTGAGAGGGATCCATGGGTCATGAAGTCTGGACAGCAGGTGACTATATCTCCTTAAGTTATTGGGGTAAGGGATAGATGATGTGGTAAATCTGCCTGGCATTTATTTACTGTGTGTATTTAATATTCTAGTGTTGTTTGTATAACAATAAATATACTGTTGTATTTTTATAACTGCATTTTGCCTGAGTGACCATACGAATCCTAGAAGGTACTGGGTAGCACTGGGCCAGATAAACCCGGTATCTTCACATTTTTGGTGGCAAGCAGTGGGGTCACTCAGTCCCAGGTCTTCTCTGGGTAGAGCTGCAGGGGAACTGTATCGTGATACATTCCAGGGCTCTGCAAAGCAGTTAGCACTAGAAACCAGTTACCACATTATCCTGAACTTACTCCTAAAGGCTTTAAGGTAGAAAGTGTCACGAAAAGCGCTGTGGGCTTTAGGCGAGGGAAGATGCCGCCTAAGTGCCGATTTGATAAGGGGAAGCGCACCCCGCCAGAGGAGAGCGGAAGATGGAACCGTGTCTCAAAGAGAGGAAATCACAGTGAGGTGATCCCTGGAATTAAAATGGGTGTGAGCTCTAGGAACAAGAGAGCAGATCACAGCCCAGTGTTGAAAAAGTTCCCAAAGGAAGGGATGAAGCAGTCCAGTACAACCAGGAGAAAGGTGTACTGGGATGAAGGACTGTGGGAGTGTCTGCAGGATGGGGATATGGATGTGTTGCACCACCCCACCACAATGCAGCACATTTTGGATTATTGGGATGAGGAGTGCCCAAAGATTATTATGTGGGAAGGAGCCAGTCTACAGGAGAAATTGGAGAACCTGTTGGATGTGTTCCTAATGTTGAAAGAGGAGGCAAGTGCCTGTAATTTTCAGGATGAACCAGCATGGGATGATTTTACACATGAAGTTATTTGTACTATGCAGAATCTGGCCAAGGGAGAATCCAGATACAACAATAATCAGCAGTACAAACAAGACGTAAATGGACTATTACAGCACAGGGACATGCCTGATGAATCCCCTGCAAATGTATTAATAGAATCTGTCCCATTAGCAGATTCTACAGATCCACTAGAGACAATGAGTATGGAGGAGCTGATAGTGGAATGCCAGATCCGGGGTGTACCTTACCTGTACAGCACACACATGGATATCCTGAAACGTTTGTTAAAAGATCAGGAGAATCCCATCAATGCCTTTAGTGTTTATAGAAAATGGATGCTCACTTTAGGTCCCCACATACCTCTCTGGGAACAAATGCAATGTCTGCAACAGAGTTTTGAAGAAGCAGAGGATGAGGTATGGCGGCAAGGATTTACGGACACTGAAATGTGGCAGGATCAGTGTTATCGAGTGAATACTGAAAAATGCCAATTGGAATATCTTTTATCACACTCTAAAAAGATGGCTGCTCAGTCTGTTAATCAGGGGGAGGTCCATCCCAGTGGATTAAATACAGTTGCCCAAGCTACTATCTTGGGGGAGACTGGAGAAGAACTGCTTGGTGAGGATGTTGTACCTCTGACTACTCAGAAAGGATTAGGAGAAATTCTCCCATTTGGTGACTTGGATGGAAAAGAGCTACCAAGTAAGTACCATGTAGTAGCATCTTCTGATAATTTGCCAGTGTTATTGGAACCTGAGACTGTGTCTGAGTTAGAACAGAATTACAGAAAAGACCAGTTATCCATCCCTGTTGTGCCTGAAAAGAATTTGTTTAATGAAGTAACGCAGGATACCGCATGTGTGCTCTCCGGGGCAAGTGATGTACAGCTTTACCCAATTGTGACAGAAGAGAATCATAAACTTGCGCAACATATGATCTCAGCAGAAATCATGTTTACAGACTGTAGGACAGAATTAATGGGAGAGGATAAAGGAATTGTCATGTCAGAGGCCACTACCATGGGGCCCTGGGAAAATTACACTTATGCCTTCCCCTATGCAGAATTGGCAGATGAGGAGATGTTGACTGAGTGGGTGTCTGAGAGGGCACCAGTACAGCAAGATTCACCAGCCCCACCAGCTTTGATGCATCGCACTCCAGCTCCAAATCTGGGAATCCAGGACCCAATACCAGAGGCCTGCACTGGACCATCCACTTTGCTTTGCTGCCAGGAGGACAAGTCTGTGTCCAATGAGGATTCACACTACCCCGATGCGCCAGAGGCGAGGGAAGTAGTGCAACAGTTGGATGTGGTAGCAGGGGAGGGGAGATGCACACAAACATACTTACAGGGGCACCCACATGTGGTTTGGGAGGGGGACAGAGGATTCCCCATAAGCAAAGAATTAATGGAGCCCCCACGCTTGCCTGCCACTGGGCAGTTGTCCCTTGAGTGTTTGGGGGAGGGGGGATTGGATCTTTGCCAGAAACAAACAGACAAGGAGCCAGAAAGTTTGCCTGCCACTTGGCAGTTTTCACTTGAATATGTGGGGGAGGGGAGCATGGTCTCCAGAAACAGAGGACAGGCCAAGGGACTATTTGCAGTTGGGCAATTAAGGGTGGATAAGGCACACAAGGGATGTTGGACTACAACTCTCCTACCATGGATGTGTGCACAGGAGTGGCCCAGTTTTATTGTTGTCTCATCTTATGACACAGGGCAGCATAAACCCCCACTCCAGCTGAGTGGGAAGATATGCCTGCAGCCATGGGACCCTGGTGGGAGATTGAGGAACTGTGTACTGCTGTCTACCTTGCCATCAGACCCAGGAGAAACCACAGCAGGCCAGAAACTTTGGACTTGGAAGAAATGATTACTTGGGGCTAGGGAGCCACTGGGAAACAAGGGCTAAAAAAGTAGGGGAGGAATGTGACAAAACGAGTGTGATATGTGAATTATAGCAAATACTTTGTATAGCCCTTCTTTTGTTTCCCCAGCTCATCAGACTACAACTGCATTGTCCAATTACATGTGGTTAAGGGGACATTGTAATTCAATTTAAATATGTATATTTTGTATTATATATTGATGACTTGAAGTAATGTTATTCATTGTCCTTAAACTGAAGCCAGGAGGTTTATGGGTAAAGATCAGGTGGTGTCTAGGATACAGGTGAGAGGGCTTGAGCTGCATTCATTCTCCCCCCTCCTTCCTCTACAGGAAGCATGGAACAGCTGGGGACCCTGTGACATCACAAAGTAGTGTAAGGGGTTAATTTTAGGAGGGGCTCACTGCTACCTTATCCTTGGAAGTAGGGGAAGCCAATTAAGCATCAATTGTTCTCCTTAGGACTAGTCCAGACGTTCTGTCTGCATCCCAGCAGGGGGCTTCTGTGAAAGGACATCTCATCTCCACTGCCCTGTCCAAACCCCCTAGTCCTGCACTGGCCAATGGGGAAGTAGAATAGATGCAGGGGTTTGTCCAGGGAGGGGAAAGACTGTGGAAATTAGACCTGTGATATATAAGGAACAACTCCAGGGGGGAGGGGTGTTCATGCTTGGATTTCATTCAGGAAGGTGCAAGATGGAGTTTTGAATTGTCATTTTCTAACTCGAGTCTATATATGCAGCTGAGAGGGATCCATGGGTCATGAAGTCTGGACAGCAGGTGACTATATCTCCTTAAGTTATTGGGGTAAGGGATAGATGATGTGGTAAATCTGCCTGGCATTTATTTACTGTGTGTATTTAATATTCTAGTGTTGTTTGTATAACAATAAATATACTGTTGTATTTTTATAACTGCATTTTGCCTGAGTGACCATACGAATCCTAGAAGGTACTGGGTAGCACTGGGCCAGATAAACCCGGTATCTTCACAGGGTGGAATAGCAGAGTTGCAGGGTTTGTGGATATAGTCCAATACTTCTCTGTAAATGCAATGTATTGTTTTACTGAAGCTGCAATGATGCCTTGTAAGGTCCTTAAAATATAATATGCTAGATATTTCCTTTTACTCTCCCCCTCACCTTTTTCCCTTCATGGTACTCCAGATATCTCATAACCATTATACTATTGACACACGTCTGCCCACATGTGACGACATTTGAGGACCATTCCTTCTGTAGTGGTTCTGAGTTCTATACCCTACCTGTATTATAAACCCTTGTTGTTAATACTGTTATGAGTTGTATTATCATACCATATGCTGTGCCGCTTCTCTTTGACAAAAATTGAATAAAAATATATTTAAAGAAAAAAATATATATAATATGTTGCCTATCTCTGCACTAACCAATTTTTTTAGAAGACACTGCACTCCATTCTAATTATGATTGCTGTCTATCAATTGGCTACTTCCCTATGTAATAGTTCTAGGAATACAAAAGTAAACAAAATATTGAGTATATTTCTATTCATGTAGAACCACACAATCTTACTACTACAGCAAATATGTAAACAAATAACAATGTAATCTGGATTCTAAATAAAAATACACACAACTTCCAAAAGGAATAAACTTTGGCACTATTTAGATGGATTCAGAATATTAATATTGTAATATACAAAGTGGGTTAACACAAAGAAAAATCTGGATCCAGGGTAATTATTGACACTGCTGCTATTTCAGGACCCACTGCGTATCCCTGAATATAAAGATGCAACAAAAAACGGAAACAAAGTGCTGTAAAAATAAAAATACCCCAAGTAGGATCCTCTCCAATAGAGAAATGGTTACAACCATGTAAATACTTTTGCCTTATAAACTCAAGTAATTTCTTCGACATAATAAAAAATATATGCATTTTAATCCCCAAAGCGTAAAAACATACACATAGAAAAACAAACAGCACCATACATATAAATATTGACAAATCGTCTATGAAGGAGGCTATAAAATAGGATGGCACCGATCAAAATATTGTATCCAAAAATAACAACATGAAGTATACTGCAACTCTCCTTATGGAATCCTTGACCGAAAATCTAATATATATAAGCCTAGCGGCGTGTGTTAGTCTGTGTGTGAAAAAAAAAACAACAAGCTGCAGCGCCACCTGCTGGGTGGAGTTATACACTGACCTACTAAATTCTTAGCATTATCTAATATAAAAATTAGAATAGTGAAGTCAGTTAACTTCCATCATCCCCCCTTCACCCCGTGGAAGGGGTAGTAAAGGCTAAATTTACGAGTTGAGGGGTCAAACTCATTTTCGAGAGGCAATTTTACCTCATGAACACACATTAAAAAGGGCTCTTGCATCGGGAAGTAACGCTCTTCCCCTGAGGAGGCCTGGGCTAGGCCCAAATGCATGACAAGAACCCTTTTAAGACCTTAAGTAGCTTGATTTGACTAGAATGCATGAGTATCATGCACGGGTTAACTTGTAGAGAAATATATGTCCTATATACGTAGGTCACATAAAAACGAACCCAATGTTCAAAAAAATTGGAGAGCTGGAGTGTAACAAATCTTAATGTATAATTGGATTCCAGGCACCATGGTGACAAATAAAACAGTTCACTACTCCGTCTGAAAGTTCCAAGACAGTTCACAATCCAAGCAATGAGTATACAAAACTTCTTATCAGTATAATATAACTTCACCCTCCGGAGGGAAAAAAACACAAACTTCTGATGAAATTGCTGGGACTCATGCCCACATAGAGATCGAATGCTTTCACTCCTTCTACAGCCATGTGTATAGAGATGCAGTAACACTCGCGATCCACGCTCCTACTACATCCGCATCCTAGAAGTGTAACAACATTCGCGGTCTGGAGGAAAACAGTGGGAGGAGAATATTAGTTCCGCGCAAACCAGGTGCCGTTAGTGCTTAACAGGAGAGCCACCATTGAAACTACTGACGCGTTTTGTCCTTAATAACACGGGACTTTCTCAAAGCAGGCGCAATTCCTACAGTCTGCTTCACTATCGGCTCTGCCTTTCAATCTGCTCCATAGACATTGTCACCAGATACGGTTCTGCACGAGTAGCCTTTCCATGCAGCTCAGCCCGAGTTTCCACTTGATACGGTTCAGCCTGAGTTGCCTCTTGATACGGTTTAGCCTGAGTTGCCACTTGCTGTCCAGTCCAAGGATTCTCCCAGTGCTGTCTATTCCGAGGCTTCTCCCACTGATGTCCAGTTCAAGGCTTCTCCCAGTGCAGTTCGGGTCCTCTTCCAAGTGTGCCAAGCCCAGGCCCTTCTCCAAGTGTGCCCAGCCCAGGTCCTCCTCCAAGTGTGCCCACCCTGGGCCCTCCTCCAAGTGTGCCCAGCCCGGGCCCTCCCTTGCTGATGGTGTCCTGTCCGAGCCATCACCTACTTTTGAGGGGCACCTTTTCCAACTTCGTGTCCTTCTGAGGTTTTGAGCTTCTCATATACCCTCCATACCTAGCCTCGTTAATGATCCAAAGAGACAAGTACTGTTTTTGTTATCTCAATTTAGAGGAGAAGCCTTGGAATGGGCAAACCCCTGAATTGAGACTAACTGTCCTATCAGACTGATGATGATGATGCCTTGAACTCTTTGTTGAGGCGGTAATTGCAAGTGCCATCTTGCGAGTCACCTGTGCATCCGGTATTATCACCTATCACTTCAGTCCACGTTCTACCTTTGTGTTCCACCCAGTCGGTTCAGGCTCCTATTCCGATGAGATCCCATAAAAAGAAAGGCAGATAGAAGAGAGGAGGGTCTGCTGTGCCTCAACTCTACTCTGGCATGATTTATTTCGTTTTCTCACCTGTAGACGAGGACTTCTCTGCCAGACCCCCTTTGTGGACTCTGATTCTGATGATTTTAAGCACTTTTGGTAATCTGGCGTCTGGAATCCGCCCTAGGTGGGGGTAGTACTGTCAGTATCTGCCTGCAGCTCTCTGTTTTGCATGCTGCTTTTATTGGCATATTGTATTTTGATCAATAAACACCTTTATTCTTTATCACATCCCGTGCTCCATAGCTGTGATTTACTTTGAAGTGTAATAGACTACTTGTCAATCGCTGTTATCATTTGTCAGCATCAACCCAGTTTTCCAATTCAAATGACATCTGGAAAGTGCCTGTCAGTAACACCCAACTTTGTCAACCATCATTGTCCCTTGACAGCATCACCCATTTGTTTCACATTTTTTTTATAGTATCATCAACAAATATATAATAATCATACATAATGACATTTGGGTAGATTGGAACATGTGTAGATAGTTAAATGCTATTTTATATTTGCATCTGCAGCAGGGCTATTACTGTAGCAATGCAGTATTATCCATTTGTAATGGGGATCATTTTTATTGGGAGGGAATGGCAATTTTGGTAGGATTAATGCATGGTGCACATTACCAATGATTCCTGGACAAAAACCTATTTCTGTCTGTCAAAAGCCCAAACTGGGATAGAAGTTTTCATGACACTTACACATTTGGAGAAATTTTGCAAGGAGAAATGGGCAAATATTGCTACATATTGGTTTAAAGTTGATAGAGATTATCCTAAAAGACTACTGAGCGTATTACCTATCAAATATGTCTCAACTAAGCATTGACCAATGGGTCTTCATAATTAGTAACCAATATTTCAGGTTTTTTTTTTATTTTGTTTACTTTATGGCTTATCTATTTATTTATTTTATTGTAGTAGTAGATAGACAATAATGTCCATACAATGGTATAAGTGACACACATGTGTATATGTCTGCTTAATGCAAATATTATGTGTTTCTTCATAATTCCAAATTTCATTGCCAGCCTCAATATGAGCTCACATAATTGTTGTGCTGCCCATAAAGTATTTGGCTACATCTGTTAATTATTGAATTGAGGTGTTTCAATCAGACCCGTTGCCTGAGGTGTATAAAATCGAGCATCTAGCTATGCAGTCTCCATTTGCAAACTTTTGTGATACAAAATGGGTCGTTCTGAAGAGCTCAATGACTTTGAAGTTTGGGGGAGTAGGGGTAATGGTATGGGGCTGTTTTTCAGGGTTTGATCTGCAAAAGGGGGACCAATTCCATATTAAAGTATACGTATTGGAAGAATACAATGTCATTGCAGTCCTTGTTGGTGTCATGGTCAACCGTTTGAATACTTTTGTCCATATAGTGTATATAATATGTTATGTGGGACATAGTTTGCATCTTCCTACAATCAATATATATTGGCAACAATGACCACAGTAGACCCGTGTAGACACATGACCAGATTATGCTTGCAAAAAGGAGTCTGTGTAAATGTACTCTATTTAACCAGGGTCTATGCAAAAGTGGTTTCTACTGTGGTAGCTGCCAATGAAACTGGGCAATGACCGACTAATGCTTTGTATTACAGATGAATAGGTAGGAAGTCTTGCTGTCATTTGCAGATTACTAGCAATGTAAACATGAATTTATAGTAAAGTAAGTTAGATAGAAATTTGAGTTCCTGTGACAAAATTTGGCATGATATAAGCATCCCTGGAGACACCAATTAAAAAAATGTACCAGTCACAAAAATAGATATTAAATATTAACTACCTTAAAGTTAACTTTATTCCGGTGTACGCAAAATGTTAATAATCAGTGCAACGGGCTGTGCAAACAACTAACATACTCTATTTAATAATTTAGGGCATCCTAATTGCAGAGCAATTTTAATGAGCTCCCAAATCAAAATCTGACCTACACCTCATAAAATATATTTTATGTACTTTACTTCTCATGG
The DNA here is from genome assembly GCF_038048845.1 of Mixophyes fleayi. Classification (NCBI taxonomy): domain Eukaryota; kingdom Metazoa; phylum Chordata; class Amphibia; order Anura; family Limnodynastidae; genus Mixophyes; species Mixophyes fleayi. Next base: position 158,631,195 of record NC_134404.1, on the reverse strand, counting down.
GATAGTAGATGTCCTGTTTCAAGGGAACATTAATATGCATATCAGAAGGATCTGTCTCCTTGCCAGTAATACTGTAAGTAATTACCACATATTATAGTATTAAAGGCGGAAAACCCGTCACTTGCTTAGTACTCCTTCAAATTGTCATGTTCTGCTTTAAAATCATATTAAAAACAGGATACCCATCTTATATTTAACATAGATTGGGGCATGTTCTACTTTAACATCATGTTAATACCAGATCATCTGATATGGTAATGGACTGTTCGTTTTACTAAATTATATGTAATTTAGAATACAGTAATACATTTTATTTGGTTTTGTGCATACATTTCAGACCTTGATAAATAGGGCATTTTCGCAGACCCCATAAACATCTATCAGGACTGTATTTGCGATGAAGAGGCTGGGACCGCAGTAGAAATGTCTGATATCTGCTGTGATCCTATAATAATAAATAGCCGATTTACTTTACCATGTGGTAATCCCTCTTTACTATAATATGGAGCAATATTATTGAAGTGAAATAAATGGTGGAGTGGATGCATTTTATGGACTTTCCTTGCTGTGTGGAGGCGACCACAGTATTTTCCACTACACAAAATGGTTTGGTTTTCTACCATTTTTGAGCTGTCAGAGATTAGGGTTCATCCTGTACTTTTAATAAGACACAAGTTGTGCTTTTCAGATGCACTTCAACAGAGCAGTGCATTACTGGGCACACTTTGCCCAACTTAAAACAAACCTTTGAAAATGCAAAAGTTCAACATGTATCAATGTCTCAATATTCCATTATAATTATGATTAATTTCTGCCATAAATGAGGCTAAACTTTTATGTTAAAGGAAAAACTGAAAAATGTAATTTAATGAAAGGGAGGTCTAAATGTGGTAGGTGTACGTAATGATATAGCTAGAACTTCAATAGTCCAACTTCCTAAGTGCACTTGTAGTTTGTAACTCCCAAGAGCGCAGAGTAACTGTGAACCTTGATGACCACAGGCCGGACCATGTAGGTGCACAGGTAAAATTAAAGTGTTTTGTGCAACACTATAAATGAGGTCATCTGAGTTTCTGGCATTGCAGCACGCACAAATATACCCATGTACAAAAGGCCTTAGGTATGTTGTTATTCCAGCATTGATGATTGAATTAATCATTGAGCTTATGTTAATGATACCCATAATTAAGTATATATGTAGAAGATGGATATTGTCTGACTAACATTTCTGGTCTTTTTGCAGTGATGCAATGGGAACAGAAATCCCGTAATCCTGGAAATAAAATATAAGTGGATATACCTTAAAAGTTATTTCACAGTTAAGCCTAATATTTTTGAAAGGAAGATAAATTTCAATGTGTTAAAAGCAACACTACAGTTATACAGTGGATGAATGCTCGTGTATCTGTAACTCAGAGCTTACTCCAACAGATATGTGCTGATAACTAATGTGAAAATGTTAGGGCTTTATGCCGGATGGTCTCTATAACATGTTTTATTCAACGTTAGCATGACCTACCCCTCGATATAACAAATGCATTTACAAATTAACCTACATTATCATTGTATACAATATTTGTTCTGTTTTAATTACTGGGTATTATATTCATCTGTACACCAAGCATTTGAAACAGAATTTACTGGTGGGATCTGCACACTGAATTTATTTAAAGGAACACGGCAACCACTGCAGTTTGAACTGGCGAACCGTGAACATTTAGAAACATGCCACATTAAACAAAAATCAACTCACACATTTATTTTATAATATATGACAATTGAAGCATTGATATTTACATATGTTCTTGTCTTTTCTTTTCCATACTGCATAATCAAGAAAGAAGAAGGACAAATATGGGTAATATTTTCAATAATAAGATAATAAAGAAATGCAATTATGATATTTTCCAGTACCCTTTTTAGCTATGTGTCATTATTGCATATTCTTGTAGGTACTGCTTTATAACCCCTTGGTCCTGTCTACTGCTACTCCCAAATCTTCCCTTTTCATACCATTAGACGAGTTACCTGCAGGGAAGCAATAGAAATGGGGCTCTTCAGTGAACACACCTAGTTGGGTGTTGGGTTTGCTTCAAACAACCCTGACATTATCCGCCCTTCATGTTCTGCTACTGATTTGAAGGGATACTACAATCAAAATAGTGCACTTGAAATATATAGTCGAAACATAATTTTTAAGACTATAGTTGGTAACAATTTAGTGTAGATAACATTTAGAACAAAAGTTTTTGTTGGGGCTTCAACTGTATCGCCGGTGATAGGATTTGTTATTGCACCGTCCTACCTGTCAGTAGTTACCGCCGATAATAACCCCACCAGCAAACAGGCCTACTCATGCTCATGGATGAGCACAAGGACGGAGGCTGCCTTGGTGAAGCAGGAAATTACTATTACCACTCCATGCCAGAATTGCTGAGGCAGCAACCATCAGTTACAGAACACCTGTTTTTTAATTAATTGTATTATTTTAAATGTTTGTGTTTAATTTGTTTGTTTCCTATTAAAATACTGCAAATACTTAAAATAATTCATTATTGTACAGGCTAGAGTATAACATTTGGATAAGTGAGATAAGAACAATTCAATGCACAGTAAACTTAATATACTTCCTTTTTTCATGCTGCAGATCTGATAGTATTGTGGTACGGTATGCTGTGGTCTTTGAAAAAGGCAGCTCTGAATCTAAAAATAAAATTGATGAGACATCTACAATAACATCTAACAAAGTTGAAAATGGTAACAATGGAGATGCAATAGAAATGTCATATACTGTGACAGAACTACAGGAGATGGTTGCCATGGCACTACGTGATGATCGATCTCTTACCCTGGATCTCCAAACCCTCTTGTTTTCAGATGGTGAGTAAACAGACATTGTGGTTAGTTCAGTGTTTAGTATATGCAATGATTTCTACAAATCTTTCTTGACTTTGTCATTTAGAAATTTATGTGTCATATTGTTATTTGATGACACATCTGTGTTATATTATCGTTTGATGAGGGAAACAAAAAAAACTGCTCTTTTCTGCCTTCACCAACTGCTATGGATTCCATTAGAGAACTCTTATAAGTAATGTGATTATTGTGTATAAGGTGGCACAAAAGTTACTGTTAACCATTTATTAACATCTAATTTAGAAGTTTCGCACCAACTTATTTTTGAATTTACAATGGGTAGAACCTGACTGTTTATGAGGCCTCAGTATCCAGCAATGTAGCCAGGCAAGTTTAATTTTGTGAAACATAAAAATTAAAATCCGTACCTTATTTGCTAGGTTGTATAACTGAGTCAAACCTTTCAGAAATGCACATATTCGGTAGATCTAGTCAGTTAATTTTATGGTATCATTCTGAAATGATTATCATTTTGGACAAGCAATTACTTTTATTGGTGCATATGACAAGGGTCAGAGCACCTGCAGCATTTATTCTTCAGGCGATTGATGGGTGATGTCAGGTGATCAGCCCAATTTGCATGCCAAACAGTTACAGGCATACTAATGCACTTGGCTTTGGTGGGAGAGCATGTGTATGCGCTACAAAGACGCCTCCAATTAGTCAACCTAGACAAGAGGTACACTTAGCTGTATGTAGGAGGGCTGTTTGCAGCTACTGAATCTTGGTGCTCAGTGTAGTATAGTATTGTAATAGAGTTTTGTAATAGAGTTGGGATCAAGACAAGGTGAGTGAGTGATTGGAATAGAAGTAAGGTTGTGTAGACCGATAAGGGGTGCAAGAAAGGGCTAAATAAAACCCTGAGAGAACTTTCTAGAAAGTCCCAGTCAGCAGAACCCCAAACTATGAGATGGGAGAGTGTAATGGAGACAGGCTTTTTATAGGGAGCAGAAGCAGAGCTATGACTGCAGTACAAGAGTTCAAGTGCTAAAAATGGCTAAAAGATGGAAGTTACTGCTCAGTAGGGGGATTTATGGAAGTGCAGTCTGACAGCACAAAATCACTGCAAATTCAGCGCTGGATATGTATGAGTCGGCTTAATGCCTCCTGTGTAATGCTGCACTAATTGCTCCAGGAGATGCTTTCTATTTCTCTCTTTAAGGCAGCAGCCAGATTGGGTCAGCTACTAGTTTCCTATAAAGAGAAAGGATATGTAGTAGGCTGAGGGAACTTGAAGAATTAGGCCTCCAGCTGAACAACGAGGGAATGTAGAAGCTCAGTTCTATTGTGCAAATATCTGGCCCATCTAAGGTGGACCAGTGCTCTGAATATCCTACAGAAGAAGGGAAAGTGGCTTCAAGTCAGGAGCAACTGACCACTGTTGCAGAGGAGCCAGCAGAGAAGTAGACAGTGGGTCTCAGCCTTGAATAGATGGAAATGGGCACATGACTAAAATTAGTTCCAAAGGCCACAAGACTGAGACCTCATTCTCAACAATCCCCCTGTTAACTGGTTGGCGTTACGGGAGTTGGATGAGTGCCCAGATGATGAGATCGGTCTGGCTAGCATTTGCAGCTATAAACAGGCTGGCTCAGTAAACCTGACTATCCAAAATAACACCTAAAGGAGTCCTGTCCTAAAAAGAGGAGGAACATATGTTCCACCAAGGATTTATGCAGACAAGAACTGTGCTGCAGAGAAAATATGCAATCTTCATCACCATCAACATCATCATCATCATCAACAATTACTTATATAGCGCCAGCAAATTCCCTAGCACTTTACAATTGGGTACAAACACAGTAATAAAACAATACTGGATAATACAGACAGAAAAAGAGGCAAGAAGGCCCTGCTCATAAGCTTACAACCTATGGGACAATGGGAGCTTGATACATGAGGTTTAGTACTACAAATTGCATATTGATCCAGTCAGAGTGCAAAGATAAAAAGTACTTAGTGTTCTATATGATCCAGTCACATAGCAATGCTAGTCAAAAGTGATTTCATCAGAAAGGCATGGTCTAGCACTCATTAATTTGAGTTTCTGCTGCGCTACTATGCCTGTGTCAGCACTACACCTAACTACTTTGTTATTAAACCTGCATATGCAGAAGCACTTGTCTGTGTAAATACTCACTGTTTCCTGGGATGTAAAGGGCTGAGCAAGTCCTGGATGGTTAGTATGAGAACCTTCAGCGGTAGGCTCCAAGGAGTATGCACATACACCACACATAGATGGACACAGTGTTACATAATTTCTCAACGCTGAGTTACTTTCTACTTTCTACTATCCATGTCCAATTCAGATACATGTGGGTGGTCCAAATTAGATGATATCTGGCCATACAATGGTTGAACAGAGCGGCTGGATCACTTCCAACTTCACTGAAGCCTCTCAAATGAGCTGAAGATGACACAACATTGCAGGCCAATAGTGTTCATCTTCTGACCACATTTATCAACATGCTCGATAAAGATCTGATCAATTCAATGAGCATTATAGTTGTATTGTAAAATATATTGCATTATTTTACAATAATTTATCAATTTACTTTTGAGCACCAACCAAAAATATGAATTTATATTTATATGTTTTTTTCTCTTATTTTAAATGCCAATGTATTATTTAGATATTTGGCTGCATGACCACACAGATTACTTATTTACAATAGTGATATGTAGTTGATAGCAAATGGGCTCATAATATATCCGATATAACATACATTATTATACATGTATGTTTTATTATCCACTTTAGATCCTCTGAATTCTCTATGTATGTATCCAATAGTACAACCTGTACAATAAACCAGTATGGTTGTCCTAAACTAACAAATATGATGAAAATATGACAGTATGAGCACATTATTCATTATTTAAAGATAGAGTCTCCAGCACAATTACTACAAATAGGCTTTCAATGCCAACCAGCTAAGGACAATGAATTGTCCATTGCATACATTACCTTGCTAGTCTATGATACTTAGGAAAGCAGCATATATTTGATCATAGCATAAATATCTGTGTACACTACTTACCTAACATACTTACTGTAATGTTTTCATTGAAAATATATTTCCCAAAGATAAATAACAAAGAGGTAATTATTTTTTCACTGCTGTGTGAATTGTTAGAAAAACAAAATATTGTATTCAGTTTAATGCAATGGATGCTGCTCCTATAACTCGGTCATGGCTTCTTCCCACACTACTCCTCCTTTCAATAAAATTTCCAGGGACATTTTCCTGTTGGGAAAAGCATCAATGTCAACAACCTTGAGACGTTCAGAGCCTTCCCATTGCATAGAGATAGTTGTGAGATATATAGATACAGGGGTGGATTAGGAACGTAGTGTTCCTCTGAAAAATAAGTGATCTCATGTTGGAAATGGGGCTAAATTGTTGGTAGGTCAAGTCAATTATTGATGAAGCAGATCCTGCAAGCAAGAGGTGTGTCTTACTCTTTACACAATACTGTCCTTTCACTTTCCAACACACCAGCAATGCTGCACACACCACCGTTAGGTGCACATGGCTCCCCCTTCAAGAGCAGTGACATACTGTCACTCACCGGACCGTGAGTGCCTCTTCCCGGACATTTAGGAACCGTGGTCGTCCACCATCCTGAGGGTCTGCGCATGCGCAGCCCTTTTCTATACTTCAGTGTATACCCCTTTAACTCAATTGGCAGATCAGGCAACCTCCCTATATTAAGCACCTGTGGTCAACACCACGTTGCCTGATCTTGGAGTCTCATTCCTCATGAGTCTCTGAAGGTGTTCCTGTATTCCTCGTGTATTCAGCGCTGCTGATTCCTGTGGTTTCCAAGCCACTTCTATTCCTGTGGTTCCCATACCACTTCTACCATCAACTGTATCATCAGGACTGTTTGCTGATTCCTATCCGCTGCCTCCGTGCACTACAGTCTTCCATACCACTTCTACCATCAACTGTATCATCATGACTGTTGCTGATTCCTATCCGCTGCCTCCGTGCACTACAGTCTTCTAAACCACTTCAACGTTATTTTATATCAATGTGACTGTTTGCTCATTGCTATCCGCTGCCTCCGTGCACTCCAGCTTTTACTTCACTCACCTGCTTCTCATTAAGTCTGTTTGCTGATTTCTATCCGCTGCCTCCGTGCACTACAGTCTCCTGCTGGCAACTCGCCTGTGTTCATCATCGTGACTGCCAGCTGACTGCTATCCGCTGCCTCCGTGCACTACAGTCTCATCTCATCTTTGCTGTGCCTGCCGCTTTCATTACCATCTGCTACACTTCGTGATCTACAGCTCCTGCCCTGCGCTGCACTCCGGTTTCCCATCGCTGTTGGTTCCTGTGGTTGCTACTGGTTACCTCCGTGTGCCGCTGAGTCCTGCCGCTGTGGTCAGCGCTATCGTCCATCTCCTGCTGATCCACTCTCCACGCCTTCACGTGTTCCACTGGTCTCTGCCCTCCTGTCAGCATTGGATTTGTATCTCATCTACTACCCTCTGCTGGATCATCTCCATTCTCCTGGGTTCCCTATGAGTCCAGTTCCACGTGTTGCTGACTCCTGTGGATTCGTGTCCCTGTCGGTCTACTCACCTGTGCGCTGCACCTGCTAGACCGCTGCCTCACCTATCCAGGGACTTCCTATCCAGTCGGTCTCCAGCCGCTCAGGTACCGCTGCAATCCCATCTGACTGCTACTGCTGAACCACGGTATGCATACTTCTCATTGACTGTGCTGTGTATTGCATATCTTGCTGGACTGTGTTTGGTTCTCTCTGGAGTCTGCTATCCGCTGAGTCTATTGCCATCATTGACTGTGTTATCATTGTGCTGGACTACTTCAAGAGACTTTCTAGATTGCAGACCTGCTCAGTCATTTATATCCATATATATATCTATATTGTGCATATTACTGTGGATCGTGTATAAGGTGCCTGTGTATATCCTGTGTTGCAGTCTTCCCCTGTGCACCTCCTCACATATATATTCAGTGGTACAACTTGCTGATGTCAGACCACTGATCCCTGTTTCCGGTATCACCTGTTCCATCATTCTCTCACATAGCAGTGGTACAACTTGCTACCGCAGACCACTGCCTACCTGGATACCTCCACTTGGATTCCATTCCTTCACTCAGACAGCGGTGCAACTTGCTACCCGCAGACCGCTGACTCTCATCACCTCCTTGTTTCTGTTGGACATTCCTCCTCACTATAGCAGTGGTACAACTTGCTATCGCAGACCACTGACTACCTTCACGTGTCCTTGTCCATACAGTTCCTTGTGTATTATTACCTCATTATTACCAGTGTTGCTAGTCATAGACTTTCCTGAGCATCTCATCGGCCATCATTTTATGTTCCGTGATCACCCAGCTACCAGAGTACTCTATTACCATCTACATTGCTCTGGTAAGCCTACCATCTGGTGATCCCTGGGTAAAGACTCCTAGTGCCCGTGACAGTAAGATCAGGCCATGACAGACCCAGATGCGGAACCTACCGCCAAAGAGATGCTGCAACATCTGGTTAGCCGTGTGGAACAACAGGATGCCCGCCAACAGCTGTTACTTCAGTGTTACCAGTCATTAACCTCCCAAGGAACATCTGGACAGACTGTGACAGCTACTACTGAAGCTCCTGTGCTTTCCTCCGTTTCCCCATTGCCATCCCAGGTGTCTACAGCTTCCACGCTTCACCTGCCTACTCCGTCAAAGTACGATGGAGACCCCAAAACTTGTAGGGGTTTCCTTAACCAATGTTCAGTCCATTTTGAGCTCCAACCTCAAAATTTTTCTACCCATCGTTCCAGAGTGGCCTATCTTATCTCTTTGTTTTCAGGACAAGCCCTGGCTTGGGCCTCCCCTCTGTGGGAGAGGAACGATCCAATATTACAAGATAGTGCCAAATTCATTTCTACATTTCGAAGTGTGTTCGATGAACCAGGTCGTGTGACCTCCGCTGCTTCCAGCATCCTCCGTCTGCGACAAGGATCTCATACTGTAGGCCAGTACGTCATTCAATTTAGGATCTTAGCCTCTGAACTTCAGTGGAACACTGAAGCCCTAGTTGCCGCCTTCTGGCAGGGGCTTTCCGATAAAATTAAAGATGCACTGACTACTCAAGAGCTTCCTTCGTCACTTGAAGATTTGATCTCTCTATGCCATCGTGTTGATATGAGATTTCGTGAAAGAGAGGCTGAGAGAACGACTTCTGCTAAAACACCTCTTCGCTCTAACCCTCAATTTCGTCCAGTGTCACCTGCTGTGATTCCCATGGAGATAGGACGTTCCAAGTTATCTTCTGAGGAGAGGAGACGAAGAGTCAAGAATAGACTCTGTATCTATTGTGCTGATTCCACTCATGTCCTCAGCTCCTGCCCTAAGAGATCGGGAAATGCCAGGCCCTAACTAGTTCTGGAGAGGTGAAGTTAGGGTCCCTGGAGTCCTCTCCATCGTCTATGAAATCTAAAGTCTGCGCTTTTGATGTGACTATTTCCTTTGCTACCAAAACCTTTGAGTCACAGGCATTGATTGATTCCGGAGCAGCAGGAAATTTTATTTCCAAATCGTTAGTAAATCAATGGTCTCTACCAGTGATTACCTTAAAAACTCCCATTACTGTGACGGCTATCGATGGATCACGTCTCATCAACGGTCTCATCACCCAGAGTACGTCTCCAGTAACCCTTCAGATTGGTGCTCTGCATCATGAAGAGATATCGTTTTTAATTCTTCCTGTGACGACAAGTCCGATTGTCCTAGGCCTTCCATGGCTTCAGTGTCACTCTCCCCAGATTGACTGGCGCACCCCTCAAGTCACGTCTTGGGGGTCTGAATGTCACCATCATTGCCTTTCCCAAGTCATTCCTCTCAAGGTACAGCAAGCTTCCATCTCAGCTATTTCACCGGGACTCCCTCCTCAATATGCTTCATTTACCGATGTTTTTGATAAAGCTCAGTCTGAACGTCTTCCTCCTCATCGTTCTTGGGATTGTCCGATTGATCTTCTTCCTGGCAAGACTCCTCCCAGGGGCCGGGTCTATCCACTCTCGTTACCTGAAACTCAAGCTACATCTGAATATATACGGGAGAACCTCCAGCGTGGGTTCATTCGACCTTCCACCTCGCCCGCTGGAGCTGGGTTCTTCTTTGTCAAAAAGAAGGATGGATCATTACGCCCTTGTATAGATTTTCGTGGACTCAATGCCATTACTATCAAGAATCGGTATCCCATTCCGTTGATCACTGAGCTATTTGACCGCATCAAGGGAGCCCGTATTTTTACTAAGTTGGATCTTCGTGGTGCCTACAATTTAATCAGAATCCGTTCCGGTGACGAATGGAAGACAGCGTTTAACACCAGAGACGGGCATTACGAATATCTGGTAATGCCTTTCGGGCTATGTAATGCCCCCGCTGTTTTTCAGGGCTTCATCAATGAGATTTTTCGGGACTTATTATATGTATGTGTCGTCGTCTACCTGGACGACATATTGATTTTTTCACAGGACCTGCCTTCTCACCACCAACATGTGGCAGAAGTCCTCTCCAGGCTACGGAAAAATTCATTGTTCTGTAAATTAGAAAAATGTTCATTCGAATTACCCCAGATTCCATTCTTGGGGTATATTGTTTCCGGAGTTGGTCTGAAGATGGATCCTGACAAAGTAAATGCTGTACTACATTGGCCCCAGCCAACTACTCTTCGTGCGATCCAGCGTTTTTTAGGTTTTGCCAATTACTATAGACGCTTCATTCAAGACTGTTCTTCCATTGCATCTCCTATTGTGGCCCTGACTCGAAAAGGGGCTAATCCTAAGCAATGGTCAACTGAGGCTATTCAAGCCTTTCAAACATTAAAAGAGTCCTTCTCTTCGGCTCCAATCCTTCGTCAGCCTGATGTGACACTCCCCTTCTTCCTAGAAGTAGATGCCTCTAATGTGGGCTTAGGAGCTATTCTCTCCCAACGCTCGGAACAGCAAAAATTCCACCCTTGTGCCTTCTATTCTCGGGGTCTCCTACCCGCAGAGAAGAATTATACCATCGGAGACAAGAAATTACTGGCTATCAAAGCCGCATTAGAGGAATGGAGATACTTGTTGGAGGGGGCTCGCCATCCGGTGACGATCTTCACGGATCATAAGAACTTGTCATATCTCCAGTCTGCCCAATGCTTGAACCCTCGTCAAGCAAGATGGTCTCTTTTCTTTTCCCGTTTTGAATTAATAATTACCTTCAAACCAGCTGCCAAGAACAAAAAAGCTGATGCCTTATCTAGAGCCTTTGTTACGTCCTCTGATATAGAAGAGGTTTCCAACCATACCATTCTTGACCCCAAATGTATCTCACTGGCTGCTTCATCCACCAAAACGCTACCATTTGGGAAGACCCTCGTGCCTCCTACTCTAAGGAGGAAAATCCTTTCGTGGTTCCATGCCTCTCGTTTTTCTGGACACGCCGGTGAACACAAGACTTTTGAGATCCTCTCTCGAAGTTACTGGTGGCCTTCAATGAGGAGAGACGTCAAAGAGTTCATTGCTTCCTGTGAATTATGTTCGCAATTCAAATCCTCCCGCAGAACCCCAGCAGGGTTGCTGCGACCACTACCCATTCCGTCCAAACCATGGACCCATATTAGTATGGATTTCGTTACTGACTTACCACCTAGTAAGAACCATAACACTATTTGGGTGGTAGTGGACAGATTTTCGAAGATGGCTCATTTCATCCCTCTGTCTGGTTTGCCTTCCTCGTCTATCCTGGCTGAACATTTCATTAAAGAGATCTTCCGTATCCATGGATGTCCATCTGAGATTGTGTCTGATAGAGGAGTACAATTCGTGTCCAGATTCTGGCGAGCCCTTTGTAAAACCTTGGGCATACGATTAGCACTCTCATCTTCTTACCATCCGCAATCCAATGGACAAACCGAACGTGTCAATCAAGATCTTGAGACTTTTATAAGGATATTTTCATCAGCCAATCAAGACAACTGGGTAGAGTTACTCCCTTGGGCTGAGTTCGCCCATAACAACATGTACCATGAGTCATCATCCAAAACTCCATTTTTTGTGGTCTACGGTCACCATCCGTCTTTTCCGGAATTTCCTGCCCTCCCGCCCACCCAAGTTCCTGCGGTGGAAACTGTTTGTCAGACCTTTAAAAATATCTGGTCTCAGGTCAGAACCTGTTTAAAGAAGACATCTGTCAAATATAAATCTTTCGCTGATAAGAAGAGGCGGGCTATTCCACCACTAAAAATTGGAGATCGTGTCTGGTTATCCACAAAAAATATTCGTTTGAAGGTTCCATCCATGAAATTCGCCCCTCGGTTTATTGGTCCATATAGGATCATTCAAGTTATCAATCCAGTATGTGTGAAACTCCTTCTTCCTAAGAGTCTTTGGATTTCTAATGCCTTCCATGTATCTTTGCTCAAACCTCTTATTATCAACCGTTTTTCAACTCCTCCCTCAGCTCCGCAGCCAGTTCAAGTTCATCAGGAGGAGGATTTTGAGATTACCGAGGTACTAGATGCAAAAATTTCGCGAGGAGTCCTCCACTTCCTCGTTCATTGGAAGGGCTTTGGTCCTGAGGAGCGCTCTTGGATCAAAGCTGAAGATCTTAATGCTCCTGCCCTTTTGAAGAAGTTTTACTCCAAAAATCCGGACAAGCCCGGTTCCAGGCGTTCTGTGCCCACCTTTAAAAGGGGGGGTACTGTCACTCACCGGACCGTGAGTGCCTCTTCCCGGACATTTAGGAACCGTGGTCGTCCACCATCCTGAGGGTCTGCGCATGCGCAGCCCTTTTCTATACTTCAGTGTATACCCCTTTAACTCAATTGGCAGATCAGGCAACCTCCCTATATTAAGCACCTGTGGTCAACACCACGTTGCCTGATCTTGGAGTCTCATTCCTCATGAGTCTCTGAAGGTGTTCCTGTATTCCTCGTGTATTCAGCGCTGCTGATTCCTGTGGTTTCCAAGCCACTTCTATTCCTGTGGTTCCCATACCACTTCTACCATCAACTGTATCATCAGGACTGTTTGCTGATTCCTATCCGCTGCCTCCGTGCACTACAGTCTTCCATACCACTTCTACCATCAACTGTATCATCATGACTGTTGCTGATTCCTATCCGCTGCCTCCGTGCACTACAGTCTTCTAAACCACTTCAACGTTATTTTATATCAATGTGACTGTTTGCTCATTGCTATCCGCTGCCTCCGTGCACTCCAGCTTTTACTTCACTCACCTGCTTCTCATTAAGTCTGTTTGCTGATTTCTATCCGCTGCCTCCGTGCACTACAGTCTCCTGCTGGCAACTCGCCTGTGTTCATCATCGTGACTGCCAGCTGACTGCTATCCGCTGCCTCCGTGCACTACAGTCTCATCTCATCTTTGCTGTGCCTTCCTCGAGACTGCCGCTTTCATTACCATCTGCTACACTTCGTGATCTACAGCTCCTGCCCTGCGCTGCACTCCGGTTTCCCATCGCTGTTGGTTCCTGTGGTTGCTACTGGTTACCTCCGTGTGCCGCTGAGTCCTGCCGCTGTGGTCAGCGCTATCGTCCATCTCCTGCTGATCCACTCTCCACGCCTTCACGTGTTCCACTGGTCTCTGCCCTCCTGTCAGCATTGGATTTGTATCTCATCTACTACCCTCTGCTGGATCATCTCCATTCTCCTGGGTTCCCTATGAGTCCAGTTCCACGTGTTGCTGACTCCTGTGGATTCGTGTCCCTGTCGGTCTACTCACCTGTGCGCTGCACCTGCTAGACCGCTGCCTCACCTATCCAGGGACTTCCTATCCAGTCGGTCTCCAGCCGCTCAGGTACCGCTGCAATCCCATCTGACTGCTACTGCTGAACCACGGTATGCATACTTCTCATTGACTGTGCTGTGTATTGCATATCTTGCTGGACTGTGTTTGGTTCTCTCTGGAGTCTGCTATCCGCTGAGTCTATTGCCATCATTGACTGTGTTATCATTGTGCTGGACTACTTCAAGAGACTTTCTAGATTGCAGACCTGCTCAGTCATTTATATCCATATATATATCTATATTGTGCATATTACTGTGGATCGTGTATAAGGTGCCTGTGTATATCCTGTGTTGCAGTCTTCCCCTGTGCACCTCCTCACATATATATTCAGTGGTACAACTTGCTGATGTCAGACCACTGATCCCTGTTTCCGGTATCACCTGTTCCATCATTCTCTCACATAGCAGTGGTACAACTTGCTACCGCAGACCACTGCCTACCTGGATACCTCCACTTGGATTCCATTCCTTCACTCAGACAGCGGTGCAACTTGCTACCCGCAGACCGCTGACTCTCATCACCTCCTTGTTTCTGTTGGACATTCCTCCTCACTATAGCAGTGGTACAACTTGCTATCGCAGACCACTGACTACCTTCACGTGTCCTTGTCCATACAGTTCCTTGTGTATTATTACCTCATTATTACCAGTGTTGCTAGTCATAGACTTTCCTGAGCATCTCATCGGCCATCATTTTATGTTCCGTGATCACCCAGCTACCAGAGTACTCTATTACCATCTACATTGCTCTGGTAAGCCTACCATCTGGTGATCCCTGGGTAAAGACTCCTAGTGCCCGTGACACATACCTACTTACTTCCCCTGCAGGCAGAACAAAGTTCTGACAATGTGGGATTGTCCTACCACAATGGACACAGTTGACAGACTGTTCTGTTTCTCCTACCTTACACCATTGAATACCTGCTGCCGATGTCTCAAGCTCAGTTGCAGCTTGACTGGATCCTGTAATGTTGGGACTGTTAGTTAATAAATAGAACTCCTTCCCCTCAACCAGGTCCAACATTAAATTAATAGCACTCCCATTTAATAGGCATATGTCACCCAACAGCCCCAAAATCAAATTAATAGCATTTAACTTTAATTAAAAGGTCTACTTCCCCAACATTAAAATATTAGCCACATCATATAATACCGAGACATCCCATCGCATTAATAGCCCCTTAAATATATTTTCAGCCCCACCATGCCCACATTATATTGACTTCACATTTAATAAAGAGTCCCCATGTAACATTAATACCACTGCACCAGTGACATACAGGCAGATGACAACTGCACCATGTATAACAAGTGCATTTATTTTGTTTTATATTAACATCGCAAATTGCTATCTGATAACTTATACCTTTTTCTTTCACTAGACCCAGATATACCTTTAGATCCTCTGGAAAGTGATGTTCATCCCTCAGTCACTGTGTCAACATCCAAAATGAAGACTGATTTGGTAAGGTCTTAATTTTAAAATTTAAATGTTTGCCTAATTGTGTACATATATTGAACTTTAATATCTTCTAATATGTATATGGTTTTACAATGCACATTACAATATGCATGGACTTCTTGAAACTTCTTATATGCTGAATAAAGAGAAGGCAGGTGAAAAAAAGCAACATCTTTAAGTTTGCTTATCTCACATCCACATTTTATCCAGGAGCAAATCTGGACCAGTTGATGTGGTGTTTGGCTGAACGTGTTAAAAGAAACCATAGCACAAGTCTGTATATAGCATTATATAAAATACAGCAAGGTATCTGGATAGAACTAGATATTCCTGATGTATATCTAAGGTTTAAAGGGCCCCACACCATTCCAAGCTCCATTAATTAAGTTACATACACTAATGAAGTTCTTCTCTGGGATCTACACTAATTACATCTTCTATCACAGGTACCTGATCTACTGTATACAGTTATTTTATTCTCATTACCTGACAACACGTATGCATTGATAATTATGTAGTGAAGCCTGAGGGGACATTTGAACATCCTTTTTGTAACTATAGTACACTGGGCCCCATAACGGTCTCAGCAACCTCTTGTATAAAATGATGTATTATATAAGGCACCTACATTTTTCAAGCAGGCAACTAAAGCACTGCTGTAACCTGTTGTTTGACAGGTTTTTGGTCCATCTATAAAAATCATTCCTGATTTCTTTTGGGTGCCAAATGTGGCAAAATATTATAGTAATCTGTTCTACTATTATTTAAATATGTTTCCCTGAGTTATAGTAGAGTACCAATTCCATTTAAATGTTTCAAATGACAAAACGGAGGACCTATAAAACCTTAGCTTATTTGTACACTGAAATTTAAAGTTGATATTTGTTTGCTCAATGAAAAAACAGTCAGTATTTAACTTATGTGCAAAACAGAATACTAATTTGCACCCCTTGCATTGGAACATGGTTTTGTCCAGGAGACTTAAATAAGAATTTTCTCAAGTTAAGATCCTTAATGAATCAGGCCCTTAGCCCCTATACTCTGTACCAGTGCCGAAACGAGTGTGGTGCGGACGGTGCCGTCGCCCAGGGCGCAAAGCCAAGGGGGCGCAGCAGCCACCCGCTACCTGCCTTCAGCCCTTAAGTTCCGCTTAAGGGCTGAAGAGAGAGAATGAAGTTCCAAATGCCGAACTTCCTGTCAGTGGAACGCACATGCATTCCACAGCAGAACATAGCAGCTGAAGCATCACACTCTGGTAAGTTAAAATCTCTCTCTCTTTCTCTCCTCCTACCCCCCCCCCCCCACCCCCCTCCTTAGATGGGGGGCGCCGGTGCCCTGTCTCGCCCAGGGCACCAAAATGTATAGTTACGGCACTGCTCTGTACTGTTTCAGGTTCTTTTACAACTGCTTAGGGTAGTCATGGGCAACAGGTGACTGTAGGGCTACATGCAACCATCAGAATCTTTGCCTACGGCCCCCCAGTTCCTCCTACTTTATTAACAGATTTGTTTGTTATTGTTTATAACACTTGTTTAAAATGCATGTGGGTTTACACATATGTGCCTATGCAGACTTGTGTGAGTCTGGCACTTATTTCCTTGTGCATCAGGAGAGGCAGGGCAGGCAGTGCCACCATCAGATATCATGGGGCCCAGTATGGGGCGGAGAGCAGAGAGCAGAGGAGACCAGCGGAGACCAGCGGACTGCAAGACAGCGGGCCCCCAGGTAAGTTTGTGTTGCGCTGTTGTACCGGGCCCCCTGGTGAGCCCGGGCCCGGTACAACAGTACCCCCCGTACCCCCCTGATAGCGGCTCTGAGGACAGGGAATGGAAGGGGTATCTTAACTTGGCCAAGTACAATAAAGGTGTGTTTACACAAATGCGGCTTATACAAAAAACTTATACAAAAATGGAGAAGCATATGCCTGTTGGAGGTGCAGACGCAAGTACTCGCTGATGATGATGACTTGTCGCAAACCAGATGTATATGCTGCGGAGGGTGACACAGCTCGAGAGGTTTACATATAGGCACGGATATGCAATTCTTTTCCATGCTCTTATTTTAAGAGTAATTTACTCCCACTTTGCGACCATCTGAATCATGCCCCCTAAGACACCAAAAATACATTCTTTCAAGATTGTGCTTTTTTATAACTTTCACATAATTAGTGCAAGCTGACTAATTTACCTAAAAATGTAATCTTCTAAATGTACAAAGAAGAATAATATCAAATATGTTTTGCTTATTTTAAATGTGTATGATGTATGGCTGTAAATACATCCTGTTTATTTGATTGCTTTTTTACATTTTTCCTTTGACTTATTTTTAACAATCCTCATTTTTAACTGGGAGCAGATCCTGATTTCTGCCAGCACTCAATGGTTATTTGTAAAATGAATCTAATAGAGTTGATTTTATATTAGGTTTATATATTCGATTAAGTTTACATGGATCCTAAAGTGCTAGCATGCAGAAAATACCTGATATAGGTCTCTCCTTCACTGCTCTGGAATTGCTTTTGGAGATGTCCTCTGCTCGGGTGTCACACAATTTCCTTTTCATGCCAGGCAGCAGAACATAGTGTTCACTTTGAGTGAAACCGTAGGTGCCACCCTCTGTTGATATCACAGGTCATAAGAATGTGTATAGAAGAAATTTTTCTATGCACTGATGTAGATTTTCCAATGGACTGCTTTAGATGAATTCAATTATTAGGTTACTAACATCTGTCACAAGAACGTATTGGGGTCACAGTCCTCTGGGTAGACGGTTGCACTTCAGCCAGTTAATCACACAAGTCCAGTGCTTCAGGTTCAACAGCCTTAGCTAGTTTTATTCACGAGCTAGTAAACAAAACAAAACAAACAAAATCCTTGCAGTCTGGTTTCTAACTAATATAGAGGTATTCTCTCCCTAGAGTGAGGGGCCTAGTGTCCCTCACTTAAACCAAACAATGTAACTCACAGATCAAAGTTGCAGTTTCTCTCAGGAGTCCTCTGACCTCCTCCCCAGACAGTGAGAGAGTGATCAGAGCGGCAGCCTTTTACAGGCAGAACACAGGTGCAACTCCTAATTAGTCTGCTGTGAAACCTGCACTGGGAAGCTTTCCCACACACCTAAACAATCTGATGTTTTAAAATACAAATGACAGGAATCTAGAACTTATATACGTGCCATTCACTTCTTTCCCAGCACTTCTGTCACACATCTGAAAATAGGAGATTATGATGGAAGGCACAGTTAAACCTTAACTATACTAATGGTTGTTGTTATCATTGTAATAATAGCTATAGACCTCCATTAAAGCTGCCCTACCACCTAATTCCCCCCTCTCCTCAGCAGGAGCACTGGGGGCTGCTACATGCAGCCATTTTTCTCTGGGCTCTGCTGGTTCTGTAATACTGAACTAGCGAATCAATGACCATCTTAAAATTGTATTGTATTTAATTGGCATCATGATCAAGTAGAATATTGGGACATTGCCTGCTTTCTGCCTAGGATTCTCTGTTTTGTCTTGTTTTTTACCACAGTCCTAAAAGTGAACATCATAGGCTAGGACTTCCTAACCCTTTTTGTCAAGGACCCAAATTACGTCTCTGGATTAGATGTGAATTCATTTTTGTTATTCCATTTTAATTTATTTTTTTATTTACTGTTCCCTTGAACTGAATTATGTTATTAGTAACAAATCTAATGGATTGAAGATAATAATAATAATAATAATAATAATAATAATAATAATAATAATAATAATAATAATAATAATAATGACAGTATTATATTATTCTTATTATTGGTCTATTCGTTGGTAGTATTTGATAAATATGCCAAAAAAGATAATGGAGACCCACCCTAAATACCTTTTTTTTGGTTTCCAGCTCATATTTGCTTCCCATCTCATAGGTTAAGGGCCCCTGTCCCTATCATTTGCAGATCTATTAAAACAAATACAAATAGTGTCTAATAGAGTGTAACGAAAATTATTAACCACAATGTTTCACATGTATCATAAAACTAATTTTTTATTTGATTGTTATGAATACCTAAAGTATACATGGAGCGTTGGTTATTATCGTGCAGATCACACGGTTCACAATCGTTTGTCCAGACATTGCAAGAGTGTGTACGTTCCCACGATCATGTTTTATGGTACCAAAACACATCGCATCTGTTGATTTGGTTTTATAAACTTCCTAAAAATCACAATCAACGATGGAATGATCTCAGGCAAATGCAGAAGTGTGTATGCGCTCACGACTAACAGTTACAATTTTTTCTGTTGATGGTTATAAGGGATGAAGATCACATATCGGAAAGGTAAATCTTGTAAAACGTATATAATGAGTACATATGAATCGGCATGCTGATAGGTACTTTCAGTCGTTGGTAAAATCGTTAATGATCATGCATTGGGAGAAATTTTCTGTAGTGTGTACCCAGATCCAAGTCAGTTGGGATATCTCTAGATTCAGTTTTTCTTTCGCCAGCTAATCTTCTTAAGGTCTCAGGAACAATGGTTAGGCTGTTGTTCCTGGTGAGTTAATTTGACTTGATGGCTCAATATATCAGAAACCTTGGGATATCCCAAGTGATTTATAAATAAAATGATGGCAGCATGTGTAAATTTTAATTATTAGAAGGTTACAAATATGTTGATATAATATCAAATTGTATATTTATTCAACATCTATTTTCTTCTTTTTTCAAGGATGAAGTATCAATTGTGGAAGTACCATTAGGCAATCCTACTGCAGAAATAGTGCAACAGTCTACAGGCGATGAAACACCTGCAAGTACAGTTACACCAGACAAAAACACAATCAATCTTGTGAATGAAATTGTTGCAGAAACTCCTACAGTTCCTATTTCTGTTTCTTATACTGATACTCTTCTTCCTGAAGAATATGGGACTTCACCTATTTCATTTCAAGATAAAGTAGAGGTAGACCTTCAATCGCCATCATTGGAGGAGATTATTAGAGACATTGACAATATAATTAAGGAAGGTTTTACAGTGCCTTTGGATACTCCATATACCAAGAGTGAAGTAATAAATAGAAATGTAATAGAAGTTATTGTAGACAATAATCTGATTGGGACATCAAGTGATACACCATCTGACACATGGGGCGAGTTTGTACCGTCATCTACCAGTACAGTGTTTCCATACATGACAATGGAAACAGCAAGGGGACACACCTCAGTAAAGACAGAAAATACCTTCATCATGGACAAGATAGTTGTTACATTGCCATCTGTGGTAGAAACACCATCTGGAGATGGTAAGTAGTAACATGATGCATATTATTTAACCTCTAACAAGTTGGCTAGAGTTGCATATAATACCAGTTGAAAGAGAGAATTTGTATTTCTAAAAACTGTTTCCAATGTAAAAGCTTGATAACAAGAAACAACTGAACATGAAAATGTCTATACATAGCCTAAAATACCAGTAATATAATATATCTTTTTACAATGAAAAGATTTATGGAGATAAGTTACTCCCTAAATAGCATATGTACAAAAGTCAATCCTATTTAGGAGAATAGACTTCTGGGTAATGCCAGTTATATGACAATCCTTAGAGTCAAGAGCATTTTCCTATTGCTGTGTGTATATATTATTTCACATGCTGACCAACAAATCCTATGGCACACTGAGGAGTACTAACAACGCTGAAACATACTGTCTACAGGTGGGGATGGATTCAGAATGAGCTTGTGTTGTGTTCTAAAACCCCACTAGGTAAGTCATTCAGAGGGTGGCCATGTAAATGGCTTTACCCAGAAGTTTAATACCCTAAATAGGAGTGGTTTTTTATTCTTAGATTTAACATTAGACAATTGTAGTTTTAGAGTGATATACTGTATTTTCTACAAAACTGACCAGGCAGATATTGCAAGCTCTCAAAATAACTTTAGTGTTTAGCTTTCAATGTAATCTCACAGGTAAGTCAATAAACTTTTAACAATCTTGTATAATGTGCGTTTAAATGGCTACATGACTATAATGGTACAAGCTTGTTCTAGGGTAAACAGATAAGATATGGTATAGCCAGGGCTGCCAAGAGGAATTAAGGCCCCCGGTACAGCAACTTCATGGGGCCCCCCTTTTAGTTGAGCATGGTAAAACATTTTGCGCCGCCGATCTGTCCAATTCTGCCCAGCACCTTTAGTCACACGTGCCCCCTCTCTGCCCAGCACCTTTAGTCACACATGTCCCCTCTCTGCCCAGCACCTTTAGTCACACATGCCCCCTCTCTGCCCAGCACCTTTAGTCACACATGTCCCCTCTCTGCCCAGCACCTTTAGTCACACATGTCCATCTCTGCCCAGCACCTTTAGTCATACATGTCCCCTCTGTGCCCAGCACCTTTAGTCACACATGTCCCCTCTGCCCCAGCACCTTTAGTCACACATGCCCCCTCTCTGCCCAGCACCTTTAGTCACACATGTCCCCTCTCTGCCCAGCACCTTTAGTCACACATGTCCCCTCTGTGCCCAGCACCTTTAGTCACACATGTCCCCCTCTGTGCCCAGCACCTTTAGTCACACATGCCCCCTCTGTGCACAGCACCTTTAGCCACACATGACCCTTCTGTGCCCAGCACCTTCACACATGCCCCCTCTTTGCCCAGCACCTTTAGTCACACATGCCTCCTTCCCATCACATTTTCTTACCTTTTCTCCACTGCACAGCACAGGTCTATATCTGGCCATGCTCCCCGCTGGTACCTGGTCCGGCTCTGAACACAGCCCCCTGCACTCGCGGGTGAAAAAAAAAAGTTTAATTTTTTTTAACTATGCAGCTACAGTGGAGTCCCGGGCCCCCCAGGCAGGTCCGGGCCCAAGTAATTTGTACCTGCACCACCCCCCTCTCTCGGCAGCCCAGGGTATAGCTGCCTACAGTAATTCCAGAACAAATCACAATGTCAGACATGTGTAAAAGCGTAATATGATGTAAATCAGATAGCAACATTAGGACACTGTCAAAAAGAAGGACAATTGTTTCATCAATTGGACTGTACAAATTTCAACAAGTTATTCTGTAAAGGAGCAATATCCAGGTCAACTTAGCATATTTTCTCCAGCACGTGTACGGTAGATCACTGCCTTCTCCATCACAATTTTGTTTGTGTTTCCTTACCAGGAAATGTGTTAATTCATTCTCATGATGAATGAGCAAACCACGTTTTTAAAGCACCTTTACCTAATGGTTTAATCCTATAATGCTATTCTTGTTGATCAATATAAAATATCATTACAACACTAAACAGTATTATTGCCATGCTACGTATAAAAAAAAATAGTTTAAAACTATACTAACTACAGGTTTATTTTTACAATACATGAAAGACTGGGGGCCAGAGTGTTTGGTGAAATGATAGAATCAAAGTAATTACATTTTATATAACCTGCTGCACCTGGATTTTCTCTCTATTGCCATTTCTACCATACTTAGGCCTCATAACTATTAGCATTTTAAATGAACACTAGATAAAAACATTATATACAAATGGACTTAATATGCATTTTTACTAGTGTTTTTGTGATTACTGTATGCTTTCCAATGCATTTATATGAATTAAACACAAAATGCAAAAAAAAGTCATACTGCCACAACGCAATTGAAACACCAATAGGTATGGTAATACTAGAAACAAACATGTGTTTAAAATACGTTAAAAGCGAATGGAAAACACGCTCGTAAAAACGTCAGGGGCTATGAGCCCTTCTGCATGTTTCCTGAATATTCAGCTCATATGCTAGACTGGGATTGCAAATATAATTGCCGTTCCCAAATAAACCATATACTGAAGAGTTAAGGACATATTGTGAAAATATGTGTAACACTGATGGCTTTGGCTTTCTATTAGTCAAGATTCCCTGCACGTTCACTGGCTTTTATAGCATTCAGCTGACATACTGTTTTTGCTGTTGTGCATCTGGCTGATTGTCTCAAATAGCAAATAAATCTGAAATGTTCTGCTGCTCACATCAACCTCGTGTCGTAGGCACAACACACTCCCCGCATGCAAATGATAGATATGAAAGTAAAAGAGAATTAAAAGCTAATGACAACCTGTCATCTTAAATAGTTACTTGCCATAATGAATAATAGAATTCAATAAATGTTTGCAAAATGTAAGTTAGTAAATGTTTAGTGGTGGGTGTATTTCTTTATTTGTTGTCACATCATTTTCTTAGCGTGACTGGTAAGGAGCAGCATGTATTTCTACAGAATGTGTTATGTTTATTCTAGTTATGTGAACATTATGGGGAATCAATGGCAGAGAAGGAACAAGTACTTTACATTTTGATGAAAAAATAGAGTGTGAGGTTTGTTTGTATCAGATACAACTGTCGATTTATTTTGTGTCTCTGAGAAAATTGAATCAGTGGATATTTTTAAATGCCATTCTGATTTTAAGAAAAAGTATTCACACCTAAACAATAATTCCACCCAGAACTAAAATTAAACTGCAACATCCATGTGCCTCGAACAAGCAGAATAGCATGGATATGGTGTCTGGTGTAACCTCGTTTTCTGCCACATCCCCCCTGGCACCTGATCAATAGTCAATTCTCCTATTATAAACTCCTGAGTGCTTTCTTCTGCTGAAGATTTTATGGTTGATAACCAGTTTAAATGTGAATGGCAAGCCTCAAGAGCGATCAGCAAACACAAAGTGCAAACGTGAGTCTCACATTTCGATCCACAGATCCGAGTCAATTGGTGATTGCAATGTGAACATTGGTCCTGGCCATCGAAACTCACATTTTTAAGCATCTTTACTTGTTACCAGTAATATTGACATTTTATGGGTGTTGCATATGTGATCAGATGTACACAAGGGGGTATGAAAGGAGAAGGAGATAATCACATCCCTTTTATAATATCATAAAACACTTTAACCTATTTGTCAGAAATCAGACATAAGAGAGGAAATACATAAGGTTAATGAAAAGTGTAAATCATCCATGTCCCCTTCTTTCAAAAATCTACCATGGTACTGGATATATTAGTAAGCTGAAAAACCAATGGTCCATGTCTTTTTAAGAAAACTGTTGTAATGTAATATATAAAGCCTCTAGCAGACCATACATAAGGTCACAAAAAATATAGTGACTATATACAATTGGTGACATCCCCTAGTATCATTACACACACTATAGTTTGTTAATATAAAAGGAAATTTCAGAAGCTGGGAAGAGCCAAGAGAAGCAACTACTTTCATGTAGTGCTCGTAATGAAAAAAACCAATATCTTGACACTAAAGATTTCCAAACAAATGGATTGTGCAAGAGGCAACTCTGTAATGACCTCTACTTTCCTGAGAGCTCAGAAGTTCTCAGCAGATATTGTATTCAATTATCAGAGTTAAAAGGAGCCCTCAATGGTCACTTTAACTTTTACAATAAGCTCATCAGACCTCTGAGGAACAAGTAGGTCAGTAGGACATTTTAAGAACTAAGTCACTAAGGTGTAGAAATGCCAGAAATAATAAATAAATACTGTTAGATAAAGACCATGATAAGACATTAATAATAATAAAAAAATCTAATACAAAAACCTTATAATTGTATAGAACAAAAAATCAGAACATACAGAGTGAAAAGCGCATTCGTATACAAACTAAAAGGAAAAGAAGTTACAGGAGTATTAGAAGGAGAAGAAAAGACTACATAAATAATAAAACACATTAACATATTTTCGATGCAGCCCTTCTTTTTGCAGTCCTATTATCTATAGATACTATACTGGGAATTGGCTTACATAGGAACAATATGATTTGTATAGTACTACCTGCCAATCTGAGAGAGCATTTTCCTAAAAAGCAAGTGTTCTCAGAATGTTAATGATATTGGTACCTGTGATGGTAATGCTTTAATGGAGCCTGTCTGATGTTTCATGTTGCCTCAGCTGAGCAAGCAATACCAAAATTCCCACTCATATTAAAGTGATTCTCCACTTTAAATGACTAGAGTGTATTGGCTTAAAAACAGCCTTCTGAAAGTTTTCTAAATATTTTGGATAAAATACAGTGTTGTTATATTTGCATAGGCCCTCCAACATGACCCTCCTCTACTCCCGAACATCCTACCTAATCTTCTACTGCAGTTACCAATGCTTGATTAATGAATTGATGAAATGGCTGGGGTTTGTTTGTTTTTGGGTTATTTTTAGTTTAAACCTCAAATTAATAAATTCAGCACAGGTAATAGCAATAGGAAATAAACTGGAAAGTTTGGAAGCAGTGGGAGGGGTTATGCTGTTTGAGTAACAAACGTGTGATGTAGAAGTTGCAGAAGTAGCTTTTCCCAGAGATGGAAGTGTGCCTATATACATCAGGATGTGTTATAATTGTGCCCCTTGTTGCATGCTTGGTACCTTGGTTCTCACAGCTCCTCACTAAATTTCTCTTTAGATATTGAAGAGGCAGTGCAAAGCATGCAAGTGTGAAGGGTGCCCTTGGTGGCCTGCAATTACATGCAGTCCTTGTTGCCCCATAAGTTGGAGGAAAACAGGCAAACAATAGACCAGTGTACCCCACCCAAATACATGGGTGTTTAACACAGTCACATGTGGGCAGATTCTAGTTGTCACGGTCACTAGGAGTCTCGACACAGAATCTACCAATAGATGACTTTGCCCACCAGAGGCACGGAGTCTAACACAGCGGCTGGTCTTCTCCAGGAACTCCCGCAAGGAAGTATGGGTTTTAGCGGCTTCCACTGTGCAGGTCGCGACCCTCTGATGAGTAAGGTAAAGTTAACGGATAACAGCTATAGAAGATGGTTAGGTGCCAGCCAGGGCTAGATAGTAGAGAAGGCTCAGAAGTAACGGAGAGTCTCGGGAGAGAAGAGGCCGTGCTGTGGTCAGCGTGGAGATGTCTGCGGCTGATAGGTATTACCACTAAGGTGGAGATGAGGCTTGTCCAGTCTGCAGGTGCGATGCAAGGTAGCGTGGAGCTGTCTGCGGCTGACAGGTATTACCACTAAGGTGGAGATGAGGCTTGTCCAGTCTGCAGGTACGATGCAAGGTAGCGTGGAGATGTCTGCGGCTGACAGGTATTAGATCCAGGAGGTGTGAACTCCTTGGTTGCCTCAGCAGAATGAGAACCAAGAACAGGCAAGGAAGGAAGGTCAGGGGAAGCCTTAAATAGGAAGAGACAATTGGAGAACCAATGAGGGAGATGGAAAGGTTTCAACAGTCCTTCAGTCTGCACATGCGCAGTAGCATGGCTAAGATGGTGGACAACCGCGGTGTCGCACTAGTGCAGCATTGTGATGCGCAAATCATATTGAAATATTGGGTGGCAAACCATCTCAGTACATATAACGCAAACTTTATTTCAAACATCTTCAACTCCAGCACATAAGCATAACGTTTGCAGATACAATTTCATTCCCTTAAATCCAGCACAGACTTAGCAGATGTAAAACACTTTCTTGATAAACTCAAATACCATGTGTTACTGGGTATAGTAGTTCAACAGCATGCAGTCATAGTTCTTCCTATGCACAGGCACACAGTTGGCATGTATCAGAGGTTCTTGCACTTCTTCTCTACTATCATCGCAATATCCAGGGACTCCATGAGTGCATTCCATTCCTTACATCAGGGATCCTCTTCCACAACTTATCGCCACGCTGCCACCACACAGCGGCCCCCCCCCCCTCACAGTATGGGAGCACTTTATAAGGGGGCACTCCTCCTGCTGCTGTTCAAACCATTATCCCAAATGTTCATGGACATTCTTTATTACTATAATGATGCTGGCAACTTCTAGTGTTGAATATTTCTCACATTTCCCACATTCTGTGTCTTACGTGTAGGACTTACTTACATCTGAAGATTTTTCTGGAGTATTTCACAATCCCAGTAACACTTTCGTCAAGCACACACTCTTCTAGTTACTTGAGATGTATCCATTTAATAATATAATAATAATAATAATAAAATAATTTCTACCCATTCAGATGCCCTTTTTCTGGGGTACACGTGAAAGTGGAGACCCCCCTGCTGGCTCTATGGGGTCTCTAAACCCCTGTCTGCTGACAGCAATGGAGAACACCTAACTTGGAGACACTTCCTCTGTTGCCTCTTTATCTCACCCCTTGTCTTTCACAGGGGCTCTGAATAGCAAAGTGCAGCCACACAGCTGTCACAGCGCACTCCCCCTGACGGTGCCTCCTTCTTAAAGTGGGAGTCTCTAGACTCCCTAGTGGAGTCACCTCCACTTGTGGCCTGACAGCATCTACCTCCAAAGTGCCATCATTCCAAAATGGCCACCAAACCTCAAGCACAGGAAAACCTTCTTATAGGTCCAACATACTGTGCCATTGGCCACGCCCCCACCAATGACACAGCCATCCTTATAATCGTATGGGGGAATGCCTCTCTGGTGACGCAACCACACATGTCACTGGTGCCCTCCTCCAATGTGAGACACTGCCCCATTATACTAAACATCTCCCCCTGGTGAACTCGCCTTCAGTCATCGGGGAATCGGGCCTACACATAACACTTCCTGAGTTTACAAGCAAAACTTGCGTGTGGTATATATCCCTACGGATACAACCACAATATATACCTCTTAAGGGACAATGAAACTTGTGGCTCCGTGTTGCTGATCATGAAAAAAGTTGGGTTACCGCTGTTGGGGGTGAAAATCAGTATAAGATCTCCCTACAAAAGCAGTAACCAGCATTCAGCTATGCCAGACTGTGCTGGTAACACTATATCAGGTAGACCTGCAGCATGTGGACCCCTTTCATAATGTGCTCCAGCCCCAACCTAGTCAGCACAGGGCTAAATTCCATAGGGGAGTCAGGCCAGCAAACAATAGTCCCCAACAGGGAAAACCAGCCTAGAGCCGAATGGCACAGGAGCGTTTCCAAACACCCCTGGGAAAGTGAGAGTCAGGGTAAAAGATAGATAAACATTACTTAGTGGAACTAAATATCACAGCAGTCCATGGCAGCCACTAACTGCTTGCAGGGGCACATGCAGGAGGGGTTTCTGGGTCTCCAGAAACCCCTCCCCTCCGCTAACGAAGTGCCCCACATAGCGGCACTGTAATATACAGCAGCCGCGGCGCTGTCAAAGAAGCATCCGCGGCGGTGCTGTATTCTATACAGAACCACCACGGACGCTTCTTTGACACCGCCGCGGCTGCTATATAGTACAGTGCTGCTGAAACAGAGCTGCTCTGTCGCGGGGGTTTTTTGGGGGTTTTTTTGGGTGGGGGTGAAAAATCTCAAGAGTCACACAGATTTAAAAAAGTGATATATATAAAAAATGCAGTGCTGCTGTATTATCTGCAATTATAATACTCATACCACATATACAAGTGCAACTCTGGTCCGGCATTTCCATTAGGCAGCTGCCTAGGGTGCCATGCTCTAGGGGGTGCCACTGAGGCCAGTTATAAGTGTTAATAATGTCACTTAAGCTGACCTACAATGCCGCTAGCCACTGCATATTTTATGAATTATTCAGGATCTGCAATTGAGTCATTCACCACAGCAAGGTGCTCTCCCCTCACTCCAGGCTGCACAGCTAATCTACGCACATGGAGGAGCTCATGAATGAGTAATGGTGCCAAAAGCCGCACTCTAGGGTGCCCCCAGACAGCTACTCACAGCTACTCATGGTCAGGGTGACATGGGCGGAGTAAATGCAGGTGCTCCGGGTGTTATCGGCTGTGGAGGTGCCACTGCCGACTCCTCGCCCAGGGATGTGTGCTTAGGGAAGTAAGGGGGATTCTGTAATGTCGGAGGCAGCTATGTCTGCAGCCAGTGCACCCCATGAATCTCTGACCTTACAGCTACAGCCTGAAGGCAGCCCAGAGAGTAGAGAGTCCGGCAGGGGATGTACTTTGGTGGAAACACTGCTTAGAATTGATGTGAAAAAGGAGCAGCTCTGTTCAGCTCTCTCAACTAAGAAACTGGAGAAACTTGGAGTGGAAGGGAAAGAAAGCTGTGTATGTGATAGTGTGACAGCAGTGTAGAATGACAATACCATGACACCCACAGGTGCCTCTGTTCCACCTCTTTAATTAGCATTATATTAAAACTTATATGATACTATTGATTAAAGTCAGGTCCTGGCATAGTGCTTTTCTACTTCACATGTAATATTCTTGTATATCTCAATAATAGTGTTGAAATTATACGTCACTTATCATTTACTTCATTTTATGATATAGTGAGTATTCGTTCCCTTATGTTTAATCACTGTAAATGTAGGCACTAGGGAAATGTGAATATTTTGTTAACTTTAAAAGTAAATCAATTGCATTTTAAATTCCCTTTAATCCAACTTGAGGCTTTCAGTTCTCTTCTTGATGAGTTTATGAGTATGGGTTGAGGGTACGATGGAGAAGGGGGGTCTGCAGGGGTGGTAGACTGAAGCTTTGAGTAGGGCACCCAGAAACCTTGCACTGGCTCTATTGCAAATGAACATCCATTTATCTTTCTTTAGCAAAATGAAATATTAAATTAGTTTTGAAAGATACATACTGTAAATACAATACAGAGAGCATGCTAATGAACGATAAACAATACAAAGACCATTCTCTAGTGACCATGATACTAAACACAGTGCATACACTATACAATGCCATTACAATTCTTGAGGTAAATGTAGTCCTCTCTGGTGGATTTACAATGCAGACCCACTCCCCACATATCTGGATTTACAATACAGACTCCCACAAATTTCTGCTGGTGACATAATGCAGACTCCATATATCAGGTGGGGGTACAATGTGGACCCAAATAAATTACTTAAACAATATGTAATCAAGCACTGTCTCTTGGCATGCTGGAGAGGAAATTTGGCTGTGCTGTGAAGCCATTATAGATAGTAGATGGCTCAGTCCAATACATAATGCAGGTTACTGAGTTGGTCACATGTTGAGTGTTGTTTAAACTAAAAAAGGCAACTGTAAAAATATTTACACTCATATGCAGAGCCAGAGGAATCTCAACAGGCATCAAGCTCTGCACCTGCAGCATATACACCAGGTCAGGCATACATACACCGACATCAGCATACACACAACCAGGTAATAAGCGCAACAAAACTTTGTTAACATATGCTTTGATAGTGAAATACACATTCTGTATTAGGTTTGATATAATACAGCAGATATAATTAGAGATGGGCGGGCTTGGTTACCCGAGAACCGAACCCGCACGAACTTCAGGTATCCGAGTACCGAGCAGAGCAGGCTAGGTACTCTCCCGCCTATTCGGAATTGAAAACGAGGCAAGACGTCATCGTGACATCATCGGATCTCGGAGCTCGGTTCTCGCGATGTCTCAAATGCATAAATATCCGCCTCCACAGCAATCCATTGCCATTTGACAGAGGGAGAGAGAAGGGTTAGGTCGCAGAATTAGAGCAGAGAGAGAGCAGTTATTACAGCAGTTATTGAACAGTTATTGGAGCAGGAATAGAGGAGTATAGATGAGTCATTTTTGCAAGCAAACATTAGAAACTGTTTGGGGTGTCATATTTTCTCCTAAAGAAACTATTTTCTGTCTGCAGAATTGTAATATACCAGCACAATTTATTTCTGAATTTGCACTACAAGTGTTGGGTGTCACATATTCCCCTGTAGTAAAAAGCAGTTTTCTGGTATTGAAATAATTATATACCAGCACTATATATTTCTGAATTTGCACTACAAGTGTTTGGGGTGTCACATATTCCTCTGTTCTAAAAAATCTATTTTCTGGTGTTGAAATTATTATATACCAGCACTATATATTTCTGAATTTGCAATACAAGTGTTTCGGGTCTCAATAAAATGGATTTACTGCAGTCCACATATGGGCAGGATCAGCAAGCAGTTGCTGGCACCAGTCCTGATGGTAGTCTTCCCTGTACGTCATCTGGTAAAGCCTATGTAAAAGTACATAGTCTTTTTAAGTCAGGGAAAAAAACACAACAAAAAAAAACCTTTTACCGTGTTGAAGAGAAAAAGAGCTGTAACTGATGACAAGTTAACTGCCGAGAAAAAAAAATTGTCGACTTGTCATTCTACACACGCAGTGGCAAAGAAAGAATGAGGCCTTCGCATTTCTCTATTAGTGCCAGATCTTAAAATGTTACTGAGCCATCTTCTTGTACGGTCACTCGTGACCAAGCAAGACCAAGTAATTTGGATTCCAAAAGTGGTGCACAACTACTGTTACGTGTGAAAGTCGAGCTGCAAGAAAACAGTAAGGCATTAGAGGAAAATGTATGCTCAGAATCAGAAATTACACCAATCCCAGTGGAGAGTCCACCCACTAGTGGTATGTGTAATCGTGACCATTCTGATAGTGTACCCATAAAGAAGGGCCCTTTCAGAATTTCTGCTGATGTGTGCCTGAACAGCCCGAGTGTAGCCGGTGATACACCAATTGAGGATGCCACTTTGGAATTAGAAGAGGATGAGTGGGAGATTTGTGTAGGCGACGAGGACACTAATGAGGATGTTGATGAGGATGAGGTTGTTTGTGTAAGTCCTGCACCAGTGGCAGCAGTTCTGGCACGTCACAAGAAGAAGCCCATTGTCATGCCTGGGCATAAAACCAAAAAATCCACTTCTTATGTGTGGAATTTTTTCTACCCAAATCCTGACAACAGTTGTATAGCCATTTGTAGTGTATGTCAAGCCACAGTCAGTCGAGGGAGGGACCTTAACCATCTTGGAACATCATCCATGTTACGCCATTTGACGAGAGTTCATGGCAAGGTTTTGGGAAAAGCTGAAACTTATGGCAAAAAAATAACAAGCACTCCATCATCGGCTAGGACCCTTCTGTCATCTACATCCCGATGCCTGCAATCTACACCCACAACACCGTCCTCATCAATATCCTCAGTAGCGATCGGAGTTAACCATGCATCCCACTTGGTAAGGCTCGATTACTCCTGCACTATAATTGATTCCTCTGAAGAATGTTTAAGCGTTAGTCCCACTGCTGCTGCTGCTGGGGGTGAATCTTCCTCCCATAAGAAGGCCAAGAAAAAGAGCGCTACTATTTTACAACAATTAACTGTAAAACAATCTTTTGCTAGAGGAAGCAAATATGACAGCAGTCACCCAATCGCCAAGCGGAATACAGACGCCATGGCTACTATGCTAGTGTTAAATCTGCATCCAATATCCACAATAAACGCAGCTGCTTTTTCACAGTTAATTGATGTTTTGTGTCCCCGTTACAAAATTCTATTGCGACACCATTTTTCCCGTAAAGCTATTCCACAACTATACCAAAAAGTTTGTAAAAATGTAGTAATTGCGCTCAAAAATGCCATTCTGCCCACTGTACACTTAATCACAGATATGTGGACAAGTGGAAGTGGGCAAACCAAAGACTATATGACTGTGACAGCCCACTGGGTTGGTCATTCGCTTCACCAGCAGGAACAGCAGTAGCATGTACACCACTACATAACATTTGTCACAGGCAGGCTACTCTTTATATCACAGGCTTAACTAACAGCCATACAGCTGATAATTTGTTACGAAAACTAAGGGATGTCATTGATACATGGCTTATACCACTTGGAATCTCCCCAGGATATGTCATTTCTGATAACGCCAACATTATTGTGCGAGCATTACAGCTGGGTGAATTCCATCACATTCCCTGTTTTGCTCATACAATAAACTTGGTGGTGCAGAGCTTTCTAAGAAATAACCGTGAGGTGCAGGAGATGCTTTCGGTGGCCCGTAAAATTTCCGGCATTCCGCCACAGCATGTATGAGATTGCAGCAGCTACAAGAACAATTTAACTTGCCCTGTCACCAACTTAAGCAAGAGGTGTTAACAAGGTGGAATTCCACCTTGTACATGCTTCAGAGGATGGAGGAACAGCGCAAAGCCATCCAACCGTATTGCACAAGCCATGGCATTGGGAAAGGGGGGGGAATGTATTTCACTCTTGCACAGTGGGGAATCCTTTCTGTGCTGTGCATGGTGCTGAAACCATTTGAAGTTGTGACGTGTGAAGTGTGTGAAGCTTGAATTCCCTTAATTCGACTATTGGAAAAGCAGCTTGACAAACTGAAGGAGGAGATAAAAGAAAACAATTCCAAAAAGTATGTTGGCCTTGTAGATCAAGTACTTTATACGCTTCGCAACGATCCAAGAGTAATTCAAATTTTGAACTTGGATCACTACGTTTTGGCAACTGTGCTTGATCCTAGGTTTAAGACCTACATTGATTCTTGCTTACAAATGACTGAGATGTGCATCTTTGCAAGGAGCTATTGGCCAGCAAGTTGTCCGCTGAACTGGGAATTGGCTTGACGACGTCTCCTCCTTCAGTTTCTCAGGCAGCTGCTGCTCGGAAAAAATTGTACTTTCCAAAGCGAAGCAGGGATGACGCAGGGGGCAGACCACAACAGTATGACATCTGGGCTGGTTTGAAAGATTTTACCAAAAAATGTGTGACCTTGCCCATAACTGCATCCAATCCTACTATTAACATGCAAAGGATGGTGGAGGATTATTTTCAAGAGTTAATTGATATTGAAATGTCAGACAGTCCCTTTCCATACTGGGAAGAAAAACAAGCCATTAAGAAACCCATGTACAAAGTTGCTTTGCAATACCTAAGCTGCCCACCCTCCAGTGTGTACTCAGAAAGCGTATTCAGCACAGCCGAGAACGTTGTCAGTTATCGACATAGGAGGTTACTTCCGAAAAATGTGGAAAAGTTGATATTCATCAAAATTAACTACATCTTCCATGGGGAAGGCCTTTACCATCAAAGAAATCCAAGCACTGCCAGTTCTCTAATGGCAGATTCCAGCGGAGATTAATTAATAGTCTGTGATGATGATGTACACACTGATGAGGGTGAGGATGATGCTTAAGATGATGATGACAACATCTTTTTAAAACTTTCACTATAAGTGTAGGGTGTAATCTACCCCCAAACAGAAAAGGGACTTGGAGCATTTCTATTTAACGTACAGTCTTTAAAGGCTGCTGTTTTGTCAATTTCACTAAAAGTGTAGGGTGTCATACACAGACAGACACCAAACTGTCTTTGGTCATTTCTATTTTATTGTACAGTCTTTGCAGGCTGTTTTTTTTTTCTATTTAACTACAAGTAGAGGGTGTCATATACAGACAGACACCAAACTGCCTTTGGCCATTTCTATTTTATTGTACAGTCTTTGCAGGCTGTATGTTTTTTTCAATTTAGCTATAAGTGGAGGGTGTCATACACAGACAGACACCAAACTACCTTTGGGCATTTCTATTTTATTGTACAGTCTATACGGGTTGCTTCTTCTCCTATTTCAATTTTAATGTCTGGGAATCATCTAGACCCAAACAGAACATCTGCTTTGGGCATTTCTATTTTATTGTACAGTCTATGCAGGCTGCTTCTTCTTCTATTTCAATTTTAATGTCTGGGAATCATCTAGACCCAAACAGAACATCTGCTTTGGGCATTTCTATTTCTAAAATAGTCTTTGCAGGCTGCTCCTTTTTCTATTTAACTATAAGTGTAGGGTGTAATATACACCCAAAGGCGATAGCTACATTGCCAATAGGCAAATATGGAGAGGAAGACAAGCAGGCCTGTCTGTAGAATTTGCAGGCAAGTGTTACATTACATTAAATAAATATGAAATTCTATAGCTCTTTTTGCACCGTTGGCTGCCACCCTGGATTGGTGTGTGTAGCTGTAGAATTAAGGACGGCCTACCAGGGATTAAACTGTATTTTTCCGAATTTGCACTAATAAGGTTTGGGTGTACGCTATAAAAGATGCTTTGGGCATTTCTATTGATCGTACGGTGTTTGCAGCCTGCTTTTTTCCCATTTAATTAGAACTGTAGGGTGTAATATACAGATAGACACCAAACTGCCTTTTTTGCTATGAATTTCGATTGCTCTTTTTAGTGCGTTGTCTGGCACCCTGGATTTTTGTGTGTCTGATTAAAGCACACATCCCGGGGGGTCAGCGCTCATTGACATTTATTAGCTGTAGAATTACCTTACCTATCCAAGAAACAGGTGGAGCACTAAATTTATGTTATTTCACCCCCCCCCCCCCCCAAATATTTTTTTGTAACAAGTTGCAAAACAAAACCAAACAAAACCGAAACACGCAAGGGTGGTTTTGCCAAAATCAAAACCAAAACACGAAGGTAATCCAGATCTAAAACCAAAAGACGGGGGTCAGTGACCATCTCTAGATATAATACACCTCCCGTAAGAAGGAAGTGAAGCAAAACATTATTTTTAAAATACATCCACAAAATCCTGTAATATATGCACGATCAATGCAGAAAGCACCTATCAACTTCAGAGGGGAATTCGCAATTAGCCAATCAGAAGCGTCTAACTAGTGTTGGCGACCACCCTCATCATCAGTATATATTTGCACCTGTCCTCTAACAAGTGCAAAAGGTACAACTGCTGACAGGCATATATGTGTCTCCATGCTGGTCTGCCTCAGCCACATTTGCATGAACACAACCTTACTGTACTTGGCCTATGTTAGACCACCCCTTCCCTCCCCCATTCTGCCTCTACAGTTGTAAGGAGACACAAGTGCCAGATGAGGGCAACTCTGCATGTGCGCATATGTATGTATGCACTCTCTGTGTGGGCCTGCAGGGTGCAAAATTGTGTAATTTACACTGTACAAATGGGTGTACATCCAACTCAGCATCAGGCCCATAGTGTGCAGGGCTGGCCCAGACGGACAAAGAGAGATCTGCCCCTAGGGAAAATGCCCCTGCCACTCTTGCCAAGCTCCTGAGGAAGATTGAAAGGAGAGAGGTGTGACATGATTGGAAGACGGACTCACTTTACCAGATGTGTGGCTAACAAATCACATGCCTCTAACTCAAGATACACTAAAATACTAAATAAACTACCTCTGGTGTATTCAATGCAGCTTTTGGGTTGAATGCTGGGAGACATCCCAACCCTTTACATTACCACCAAAGAAAGCTCAATATGCATTCATAACATTATTGTATATGTTTTATATATCAACTTTTCTAAATCTAATGAGAAAAGTTGCATACCTTGTGTTACTTTTCCTTTTCTTTGCCTTGATCTATAGCGTCAGATCCCTACAAAGACCTTAAAAAATAGTGTAGTACTTATTTATAGAGCACCAGAGATAGTGATGGATTAGCCTGGATTTAATTTGTGGATAAGCATGGAAGGGTAAACATGCATCATATGTCTAAAAATTCAGGATGTAAAAGAAACAATATGTGGAACATATATGGAATGAAATCTCAAGGATTACCTGTTTATAAGGACAGCTGCATTTATGAGTAAATATTGATAGTTCATATTTATTTTATGTCACTGAATTGAAAATTGATATACATTACTTTAAGTGGGAAGATTTACTTCAATTTATTATGTTGTAACTTTAAATCTGTTATCCCATCTGTGCATTCAGGAATATATTTTATTTTTATAACAAATCAAATATATTGTGACTCAAAGAGAATTTCCGTAATTAATTTCCAATTATCAAGAGCTGTTGTTGGACATTATTTGATATCAAAGTCGATGAATTATTGAGCTAAACGAAACACTGAAGACAACTGAAGTGTTACACTTAACTATATTTGTACAGTATGTTACCTGACCCAGTGCCGTAACTAGACATTTTAGTGCCCTGGGCGAGACAGGGCACCGGCGCCCCCCATCTAAGTGGGAGTGGCATTTGCCACGTGGGTGTGGCCAACTTAAAGTGGGGGGTGTGGCTAGCACTTTACTGAAATAATTCTGTTACACATATTTGCAAATGCATGATGTGTGTGTATATATATATATATATATATATATATATATACACACACACACACACATACAGTGGTGAGATTCAAATAACTTAACAACCGTTTGTCTTCCTTGCCCCTCAAAACACTGAGATATGTAAAAAGGTGCTTTGGGCAATAGAGAACAATAAAATCTAATTTAAATAACTAGCATTTAATAAATATTCCTAAAGAAGGTGTTTGTTCCATTAAGTGTCATTAATTTACGGGAGAGAGAGAAACACCTCCCCTCAGATTATAACTATCATTTATTTAGTACGTGTTAGAAAATAGCTATAATCTTGTTGCTATGGGTAACGCATCCACTTTTTTTTTTTATGTGTTCACTCTTTGTAATGCCTGGCATTTATGTAGTACAACAAAAGTACTTTGTAACTGTTGTTGCCTGAGTGACTTAATAGACAGTTTCTTTTAGGGGTTGCAGCATGTGGCATTTAAAGTACCTTAAAGAAAAAAGAGAGAGAGAGAGAGAGAGATAAAGAGATAAAGAGAGAGAGAGAAAGAGAGAGATCTTTCATTCACTTACCCGCAGTGGAACGCATGTGCGTTTCACCAACAGGAAGTTCGGCATTTGGAACGCAAGTTTGCGTTCCAAATGCCGAACTTCCTGTCAGTGGAAGATACGTTCCACTGCGGGTAAGTAAAAGCCTGTAGAAGGGGTGGGGAAGGGGTGTAAAACTCAAGTGCACCCATCCACGTCTAAATCAAGCTCTGTGCATCTCAAAATTACTTGTTTTTCTGCCGTATCTCTTGCTCCAACTACAGGCAGTGGTTATGACAGTCTCGTATGTATTTGCAATCAGGCATTATTAAAGAAAATTGAGTATATGTGCTGTAATCCATATAAATCAGATTATATAACTGTCTAGGAAAGTTCACAAAGTGAAAGGAAAACACTGGTTGCTATGGGTTATAGAATATTTGGACACATATATAGAGGTCTGGAGAAGTTGTATACAAGGTTTGACAACTCTTGCGTTCAACCTTACATGTGTATATTTGTCAGTACTTGTTATTGCTATTCTCACCTTGGTGTTGGAAATTTGCTGATGTGTTTTAAAAGTTCTAAAGACTGTTTTCTCCTTGGTACTGGAAATTTGCTAATGTGTGTGATAGAGGAATTAACCCCCAAGTTAGAGGCATGTATTCATACATGTAAAAACACTGATTGTGCAGAAATGTATAAGATAATGGAAATGCTAGCCTGGACTATTTGTAAAAGACAAACTAAAATATGAACAAAAGTAAGGCAATAAGGCAAACATAATACATTTTACTGGCAGTTTAAACTGCTATTCTGAGATACAAAGAATGCAAGACAATACAATTGGCAATTATTCTAACAAATCAATATTATATTTTAGACTTTGTTCCACTTCAAAACTATAATGTGTCAAATGATATAATGCATTAAAAAGAGACTAGGACGCAATGCAGAAAGATACCAGCGTCTGGACATGGGAAGTAAGCTCTGAGGTGAAAGGTCCCTACCTTTAGGAGGTCAGACACTCCGCTGCCTTCCTCGTTACGTGCTCCCGAGCTCCCCCTTGCTCTCAGCTACTGTCTGATAGATAAGAGCTGTGCCGGAGGAATCTGAGGTATGCAGCACTCGGCACAGATAACTTACAAGTCCTGTTGTGAGGAGGAATTAAATCAGCTGTTCTGATGCCACACCAATATTTTATTATCATTTCTTCTGACAAAGTACTGTGTCAGATGATGGCCGTTAAGGCAGACGGGTGACTGTTAATAGTGTATGTGTCTGCCAAGTCATGCCACTGGGTAAGGGACATCATGGGGATTACAGATTTTAAAGTACTAAAGAAAGGGAGCCGCCGCGAGATCAGGTGACCCTTTTTTTTTTCTTTTTTTTTTTTTTTCTTTATTAACACTGCCGCAAATTTATTTTTTTTTTACTATGCCGGCGGGGAGGGGAAGGTAGCGGGCGGCTGCTGCGCCCTCTTGGGCTTGCGCCCGGGGCGACGGCACTGCCCGCACCACCCTAGTTACGGCTCTGACCTGACCCATTGGTTTCCTGATAGCTGTAAGGAAGCCAATATCTCCACTAAATCTAAGGGACACTTCTCTCTGCTCATCCTTCTTGACCTTTTTGCTGCCTCTTGCCCACCTCACCTTGGATCTCCCAGCGTTTTCTTAAGCTTAATATTTTAAACACTGAATTTATTATTTTCACCCATTCCAGGACTTGCTAACCTCCCACTCTCTCTTTCTGTTGATAACACTACCCTCTTCTCTGCACCACAAGTCCGCTGCCTAGGGGTCATCCTTCACTCCTCCCTCTCCTTCAAACCTCACATTCAGACCCTCTGTAAAACCTGATGCTTACACCTCCGGAATATATCCAAGATCTGTCCCTTTCCGATGCTGACAAAACTCTTATTCACTTTCTTATAATTTCTCATTGTGATCACTGCAACCTCCTCCTATTTGGACTAACTATATCCCGCCTTGTCAGTCTTCAATGTATAATACTGCTTCCTGTCTTATTTTTCTCTCCTATTGATCTGCTGTCCCTCTCTGCCAGTCACTACACTGGCTCCCCCTGGCCTACAGAAATACAATTAAACTCCTCATCCTCACCTACAAAATCCTCCACCCCTCCAACATCATCTCTACCCACACTCCTTCTTCCTGCCCCCTCTGGTCTACCACTGAAATCCGCCTCACTACCACACTGATTACCTCTTCCCATTCCCACCTCTAGAACTTTGCCTGGGCTGCTCCTCTCATGTGCAATGATCTCCCATGCCCTATCAGATTAGCCTCTTCTCTCCAATGCTTAAAATTTGCCCTTAAAACTTATTTTTTATTCCAGCCTATCAGTTCTTCCCCTAAATTCTTTGCCTCTGCTATCCTATCCACACCCCAATATTATGTCACCCTCTTTGTGTCCTCCCCTTTTATTTTAGGATGTAAGCTCTTACAAGCAGTGCCCTCTGTCCTAGTGATCTTCTTCTGCTATTGCATTACTCTCTGTACCTCTAGGCCTGCTTCCCTAGCCCTGTTTTCTTGAGCCCAGGCCTACTTCTTGTAGGACATTTCCTTTATTCTTGCTCACTGTCCCTTATATAACGTCATCTGCATTACCAAGTTATCTGTGTAATATGTTTAATATTAATATTTAAAAACCTGCTGTGAAGTTTTCTAGCTTGTATCACTGAAGGGTAGTGCAGAAGCTCAAATCTGAGTGACCTTGTCTTGCACAGGCTGATCCTTCTGCTTACTGACAGAATCACTCTCTAATGTGGCACATGGTTGTCCAAGTTGGGTGAGATTTGCCGACATCACTAAGGCCTGTTAGTTTGTTTGGAGAATGAAAGCACATGCCAGCCTATAGTGGTCATATTAGGATCACATTTACCAACATGCACAATAGATCATGTCTATTTATGCCAGATACTCAGGCATTGCTCTCATTTTTAAGTCACCTATATATAATATCAAGTTAATTGTTTGACTTTGGTTGGGATATTGCATAGTGTGTTGCCAATACTCATTAACAGAAACATCCTCTACATATTTATAAATTCACACAGGGGAATCAGCATTGTTTTCACAACAAATGTGAAACAAATGTGAAAGAACATTATTCACAAGCTTAATTGGAGTTTTTTATCCTGTATTAACACCCCTTTGATATCTGAAACCCGTAGGACATGTATCTTATAATTTGTGATAGAAAGGTGTGGATTTTCATTCCTATGTCTCTTAAACTTTTGAAATAAATACCAGAGAACTCATGTGACCAGAGGTTGTTTCGGGTCATAACATCAACTACTTCGTTTTAAGTTCCAAAATAAAGTAAATCAGTTACAGGATTCTATTTCCACTTATTCTGTTAATTTAGGGTCATCAAGAGTCTAAATTTTGGGAACATAATTCAGCCTTTTATTTAAAAGTGCCTAATGGCATTAAAGATGTCACTAGTTCCTAATGAATTAATAGGCTCAATACTGACAATTGGTGCCCCATGACTCATATCTTACACTTTGACACTAATAAATAATGAATGATTAATGAATATATTCATTCAGCCAACAAAATGAGTGGCTTCATTATGGGTAGGCGACAGGTACATTTACAAATCACGGATACATCAACATATTGTTTTGAGTATTTGTTTTGTTTTGTACATGAAAAAACAGTCAGTATTTAACTTCTGTGCAAAACAGAAAACTAGTTTGCACCCCTTGCATTGTAACATGGTTTTGTCCAGGAGACTGAAATAAGATACCTCTTCATTTAAGATCCTTAATGAATCAAGGCCCTAGATGCACAGTCATGTTTTCTTTGGAATAGAGAGGCAACAGCAGGGGCTGGCTGGCAAATTTTTGCCTGGGGAGTGAGATTCAGGTCAGCAGCCTATTAGGAACATCCTAAAGGAAAAAAAAATCAGATAGCCCAGTGACCCAGCCCAAGATAGCCCACTATGCATCCAGCCCGGGGGGGGGGGGGGAGATGTCCCCCTGCCCCAGAGCCCAGCCAGCACCTGGGCAACAGAAACATCATTAAATGTGAAGTCCATCTCTACCTGTCAGCGTACTTATGTCTGTCATTTGTAACAAAGAATAGCTTCTAGCTCCAGTTGGACTCATCTGAAAAGTATTTTGCAATGCTAACCAATGGCAATAGACTACAGGGAGGTCTGTGAAGTGGATTAGCAGAGAAAGGTTAGGTGGAGCGTGCAGAGCAGTACGTCTCACTTAGGAACAAACTGACTAAACATATTAGCTAGAGGTGAGCGATGTGGTGGAATTTTAACTCAACTTTAACTCAAATGGAATTTCACTGCAGAACAGGCATAACTAGAAATAAAGAGGCCCCATACCGACATTTTAAAGGGGTCTAATCCCTTCTTCCCCTCCCAAAACAGCACAGTTGTGTGACATCAGCATATTAGTGTAGGCAACTCTGTGTTTTAAATGCTGGTTTCCTGCACATAGCAGGCAGAATAAACTGTTCTGTCAATATTGTCTTCTGCAGTAGTCGATAAATCAGTGCTTGTGTATCGGGAATATAGCACTTACACTGCCTGGTATGTGCAGGAAAACTGCATATAAGTGCAGAGTTGCTTAGGCTAATATACATTGCCATACAAAGTGCCCATATGCCCTTAGCCTTAGTGACCTGTATCTCCCCAGGCCTTCTATACCCCGTAGCAGCTGCATGGGCTGTTATGGCTATAGTTACACCAATGGAATCAAGTCAAACTGTATTCAGAGGATAAAAAAAATGGTGTTACAACAGCTGTGTTAAACAATCTGTAAACAATGTTCTATTTGCTACTAGGCCAGTCACATTTTACTCTCTGAGAAATGCATAGCACAGCAATCCTATCTGACGCCAGAATTAAATGAAAATATACAATGTTGGGTTCTGTATCATTTTGAAGAAAATCATCAGTTTTATTACATTCATCAAACCTATAAGCAAGATAAAAACTGACAGACTGTATTTTGTGTCTGACAAAATGAGCTGTCAGGGGTGCGCTTGCTTGAGAAGAAAAACCTACTCAAGTGAAAACCTAGGAAGCTCAGGATATAAACTGGCTAATGTGTAAGTTGTGCATAGTGCGCAAATAGAAATATTTGTTTTACATTACACATCAAAAAGATAATAGAACATGACCTTGGAATGTAAATAATGGTATTCTTGTTTAAGATTGAAGTGAAAAAATGCATTCTCTATAGGCTGAAGGCCGGTTTCCACATTTTTTTTAAAATACAACGGGGAGGAATGGTATGAAATCCGGTGGGTGGGGAACTAGAGGTCACAATCAATTTCCTACCCAGTATGTAGCCGTTCTTCAGCGGTGTTGTATCACATGTAATAGAGGTGACATGAAGGTGCTACTAGCTCCAATTGGTCACTACTGATGACCAAATAGAGGTCAGCAACTTCCTAACTTCAGTTCATTCAAGTGAGTGTTGGCGACATAGTTTTCGCTTCAGTCCATATAAGTGACCTGAACCAAAAAAAGTGAATTTAAGTTGTTTCTAGGCCACTGGACATATATAGCTGGACACACCAAAACTTATTTTTCTGGGTAAATCTCTGAGTATATTACTTGGCATACTATTGGGCACATATCTGAGCACTGTACTTATCATATCTTTCTTCGGATAGTGCATATGTTGAAGTTTAATAATCGGATGAAGGTGGTAATAAATAGTTTCTGTACACTACAATCAATTGCGATGAGATTAATACAGAACGTAATTATTATTGTGGAAACATTTAAATAAGTTTAACATATTTTTTTATCTTGTAATATAAAATATAAAGTAGTGAAGAGGCCAATTAATGTTTCCATTATTTAAATTACATTGAGTTTGGAATCATTATTTTGGTAATTGCATGAGGATGTTTCCGGTATTATTTATGTAGCCTTCTAACTTTGTGAATGTTGGTTATAAATAATATCACTTTTCATAGACCAACTAGCAAGTCCATAGATGTCATAAAAGAACCAGTTTATACAGG
Organism: Mixophyes fleayi; assembly: GCF_038048845.1. Lineage (NCBI taxonomy): Eukaryota > Metazoa > Chordata > Amphibia > Anura > Limnodynastidae > Mixophyes > Mixophyes fleayi. The sequence continues at coordinate 158,587,650 of NC_134404.1, read as the reverse complement.
ACCAGGGGCGGGACCCTGAGAAAGGACACCTGGCCACTTCAAGGAACAATGACCAGAGGAATCAACCAAATGCACGTCGAGTTCTTGGGTGGTCATGACCCATCCACCTATGAATGTGGACCTTAATATTGTAACTGTGATATCACTGCTTTTTATGACTGTACAGTGTATAAATTGTTCACCTCTGACTTTGGAAACCAGAAAGTTCTTATAGAAGTTCGTGTTGGTGCCAGCAGACACAGGCGTATGTATGCATTGTAATTCTTTGCAAATAAAACCTTTGTGCTTTGGAACCACAGCGATCGCATTGAAGAATCGTTATTGCATATGATATGGACGTAACACATATTAATTACAACCTGAGAACATAATTTGGCATATTATGTCTTGTTGGGCTTTTTGCTTGGCCTGTAACATATTTCTTGGCTTATTATTTATCATGTTATATTTTGCTGTGCGTATTGCATCTTTTTAGGAACATTACATGGCTGTATATGGCGCCATATCATCATACATAGTTATCATGGAGTTTTTATTTTGCTCAATTAATTGGATGTGGAGGGCATTGTGATTGCATATACATTATGGGGTAGATTCAGCTCATAGAGCTGTGACCAAAATCAGCAAAGAAATTCCGTAGTAACGGTTATAAAGCGCAACCATTACCATAGTAACAGTAATATTATGTATATTAATTGGATCCACCCCTATGTATCTTTAGTCCAGGATTTAGTTAGCCTACTCCTGTCACTTAATTGTCTTAGGTGTGGTCAGCCACTACTGTAGCCTGGATCAAAATAACTGCTATACAGCACTGGCTAAGTGAGAAACCAGCTGTTATATTGTATAATATCGTCTCTTTTCTTCTTTCTTTATTAGCTTATTCATTTGGTGATTATTGAAAAGCCGTGGTTTGCCGTGCCACTGTTATTTTATCTTGAGTATTTTTCAGTTATAAGAAGTCAAATATATTATTCTTTTGCTCAAACATCACAATGTTCTGCTGTTGTAATTACTTTAATCCTAGTAGGTAATGGTGGTGGTATATTTATATGTTAAGAGCAGCATAATCTTTAAACTGCTGAAGGGTACATTTTGGCCATCTGGAAATAAGAACATTGAAATAGTCACAGTAAAATGCTACAATCAGTTGCCTTTGCTGTATTTTATCAGTTTGCTGTTTATTGTACGGAGAAATTTCCAAAGAAGTCCATATGTTTCTAATGTACTTTGCCATATGTCACAATCTAAACGGTGCCATGAGTCATGAAAAGGTATAAGAGCTACATTTTGTATAAAAATACTTTTGTTACAACATTGTATGCTATTTGGCCAAACAGAGAAACGTGTCAGTAAATATATCAGTTTCTTGACTCACAGATTGATCTTTGCTGAACCACTAAATATATTTTCTCCTTGGATTGTTCCCAGAATGAAGTAGATAGATGTGCATAAATAAGAACTATTTTGTATTAAAAGCAATATGTGACAAGCCTACAGAGATAATAAATGTCTGCTCAAGTGTAGAATCTTAAATATGTCAATTAAAAGCACAAGATAAATGAAAGTCCAACGAGAAGGAAGTATTTTATTGAAATGTATAAAGTTCCAAATGAAATATAAAGTGGAAAATGTAATTACTGATTCTACATCATGAGAGATTAACACAAGATTGACAAGAGAGCAGAACTCTAGAAGTCAATGGATTTAAAATTGGAACACGTCTCTGATTCTATAAATGTGCCTGGAATCACTAAAGAGCCAGCTTTGCAGTTTATTGAGGTGATGGTAGAAAAAGTTATAACAGTAAGATAATCTCCACCACGCTAAAAGCAGAGTGTGAGGTCTGAGAGTAGAGCAGAGTGTGGCATCCTTTTACTAAATAGCAGTGTTTTGTAAGAGGATGGATTTGTGCACTTAATGCAATAACACAATGCCTGGAAATACACAGTGCGTTGTATCCCTTCAGTGTAGTGCAATTACTGCCCTACTGCTGTTTGGAGAACAATAGTCATGTTCAAATGAAAACCAGAGTTACTTTTATAAATTTGGACTAACCACAGGCATGTAGTTATATTTATTAATGTAATAAAATGTGCAGTATCTATGCAAATATATATGTACGAAATACTGTATTATTGATTTATCAATGAATCTGTTCTGAACAGAAATAAAACCAGATTTAGAATCACAAAATAACTGGATGTGGTGTGTTAAAGGAGACATCTCTTCAATAGGGCTTTCACCGTTCATTATCATTCACAGTCTAAATCCAAGCCTCATTTTCATGATTCGGGGGAACGTGAGTCAAGTCATGTCCCTACATGTTTTTCCAACTTTATCAGTGGGGTGGCTTCAGGGCTGGTGCTAGGGTCCTTGGCGCCCTAGGCACACTTCCACATCCGCCCCCCCCCAAGGCACACTTTCACATCCGCGACCCCCCCAGGCACATTTACACATCGCGCGCCCCCCCCCCCAGGTACACTTCCACATCCGCGCCCCCCAGGTACACTTTCACAATCCGCGCCCCCCCAGGCACACTTTCACAATCCGCGCCCCCCCTTCCCCACGTCTTTCCTTACCTTTACTTGCTGCCATAAAGCTGCTCCTCTCAGCTCAGTCTCCTCCCCTCCACTCACTGACACTGTCAGGCCGTGATGATGATGTCACGCCCGACAGTCAGTGAGTGGAGGGGAGGAGACTGAGCTGAGAGGCGGCGGTGGTGATCCATAGCCCCTTCCCGTGGATTTATCGGAAGCTGTGCGGTGGCCGTGGAAGGTATGGTCAGCGGTCGCCGCACAATTTTAAAGTAATTTTCATTCTGTGGCGCCCTCCAGAGTCCGGCGCCCTAGGCAACTGCCTAACCTTGCCTAATGGGAGCACCGGGCCTGGGTGGCTTGGTGCGAAAGAGGCAAATTCAAAAAGTTAAGCTGAAAGAAGAGTGTTAGTGTGACTTATATTTCAATAATTGCATGACACAGTGGTTATTGCACACTTATTTACTGTACAACTGTATGAAACACATTACACAAAAGATAGATTCATACAATAACTATATACAGCACAAAATAAGACCTGGAGGTATATTCACTAAGCTGTGAGTTTGAAAAGTTGAGATGTTGCCTATAACAACTAATTAGATTCTAGTTATATTTTATTTAGTACATTCTACAAAATGACAACTAGAATCTGATTGGTTGCTATAGGCAATATCTCCATTTTTTCAAAACCGCAATTTAGAAAATATACCCCCTGGCGTTTCCCTCCATCGAATACACACGCAGTAACAAGTCTAAATACACCACACTCCTCCCAACATAGATAAATGCAGACATGAGGAAATGTTATTACAATTCAATGTATGTGTCAATCCAGAAGGCTACAGACCAAGCCTTTGGGGTGCCTTACGAACAATGTTTAAATCCTGAAGCAACAGGCTGCTCAACTGGAATCACAGTAGGAGTTTGAGGATCAGATGTTGCACTCAAGGGAACCTCAGGCTGAAGTGACTCCATAAACAGTCTCTGTAGTAAACCCGGATGGGTATACAGTCTCCATAATGTTCTCAAGAGGCTGTTCAGAAAAAATTAGCTTGGCTAAGTCCAGGTGTCGACTCATGGACCATTTGTACCCTGGTATCTATTATTTGCTCAATGTGATGTCACCACAATTTTCCTCTCACTTTAATCAGAGGACCAAATTTGGATGAGACTATTATCGGTTGCCATTTGTCTGCTCTGTAATCACGGATAAGCACTTCTTGACCAATGCTGAAGTTCCAATTAAGTTTCTGATACACCATTTGAAATTGTCTATTATGTACCTTTCATCTCACATCTGGTTTTATTACATCCTATTGAGACCGCAAGTTCCATTGTATAAAGAGCACAGCAGGTGGTTGACCGATAGTGGAGTGTTCAGTTTTATGGTATATAAACAGGAAGTTGTTAATCTTGTGTTTAACAGCACATGTACATGGTGCATGGACTTTTGTCTGAGCCAAACCATTGGTGACTATATGGTGTGGAGCTGACGTGAAATGTGTAATACCATTTTCCTTTATGAACTTTTGGAATTCTGCAGACATGAATTGTGGCCCATTATCACTGCATACTTGCTCAGGCAGACCATTTCTTGCAAAGATGGTTTTCAGAACAGCAATTGTTTTCTCAGATATCATGGTTTTTGTCTTTATTAGCTCTGGCCATTTTTGAATGAGCATCCACTGCAATAAGAAGCAAACAATCCATGAATGGACCAGCAAAGTCAATATGTACAAGCTGCCATGGAGATGAGCGCAGTTACCAGGGGTGTAACAGGGCTATGGGCGGTGAATTTTGAACTCTGACATCCTTCACGTCCCTTTGTCAATGTTTTGATTTGTCCATTGATTCCTGGCCACCACATGTAGTTTCTAGCAAGTCTCTTAATTTTTATCGTGCACAGGTGGCCATCATGCAACTTTTCCAGAACTCTGTTTCTCAGTTTCAGTGGTATTACCACTCTGGACCCAAATATTAGAGTCTCTTCACAGAGTTGAAGTTCATCTCTTCTGACCAAAAATCAATAATATTAACAATTGTCATGCTTATGCCAACCTTTGATAGTCAAATCCATTACTTTAGACAGCACAGGGTCATCATTTCACGATTTATCATGTTATTAATAGTAGGTAGTTGTTCTACCAATATATGGTGATACACCTCCAGTGGGCCATTACCTCTGTTATCCTCTTATCGGGGCAAGGGGGATTGTGACAGACCATCAGATTTGCAATGCAGTTTTGTTGCTTTAAACTCAATGTCATATGTGTGTGCACCCAGGAACTTTGACCAACTTTGAAGATGAGCAGCAGTCATGGCTGGAACTCCCTGTGCATGGTTGAAAATTGATACCAATTGGTTGATGATCAGTTGCCAATGTAAACTTTTGTCCATACAAATATTGATGACATTTCTTTACTCCCGATACTAGACATAAGGCCTCTCAATCAATTTGAGCATAATTTTACTCTGCTACTGTCAAGGATATTGAAGAATACGGTATTGGTTTCTAATTTCCATGTCTCATTTGATGTGACAACACTGCTCTAATGCCATATGGTGAGACATCACATGCCAGTCTGATGGGCAGTTTTGGATCAAAATGGGTGAGTACTTTATCAGAGGTAATCAGTCTTTTTGCTTCTGAGAATGCTTTTTCCCAGTCTTTTGTCAACTTCCAAATTGCGTTTTTCTGCAGTAGGGCATTTAGTGGGTGTAGTGGTGATCTCTGGCACAAACTTGAGGTAAAAATTCACTAGGCCCAAGTAAGGTCTCAGTTGTGACAAAGACTGGGGCCAGGGTGTCTTCAGTACTGCTTCAATTTTATCAGTCGACTTGTGCAGGTCCTCTCTATAGCTTACATGCCCACAATAGGAAATTCTTTCTTGGAAAAATTCACATTTGTCTTTATTTACTCTGAGTCTGTAATTCTGTAGTCAGGCTAATACTCTTTCCAAATTGTTTAGATGGTCTTCATCATCTTTGCCTGTCACTATTATGTCATCCAAGTAACATTGTGTGCCTGGTATTCCTTGTAGGGCTGGATTCATTGTAATTTGCCAAAGCGCTGGGGTAGAAACTAATCCAAATACAAGGCAGCTATATTGGAATAAGCCTTTGTGTGTATTGATAGTTGGGTATTTCTGGAACGCTTCCTCTATTTCCATCTGTAAGTACACTTGAGCTAGGGCAATTTTGGAGAAACAGTCTCACCCCTGAGAGATCTGAAAAAACATCCTCTATTCTAGCCAAAGGATACTGTACAGTGTGTAGCACTGGATTTATTGTCATTTTGAAGTCCACGCAGATGCGATTGCTCCACACTTTGTCCTTCTTTACCACAGGAACTATAGGCGTAGCTCAATCACTCCATTCTATTGGGAAGAGTATACCAGAGTCTTGCATTTTCGATAATTCTTCCTTGACCCCTGGTTGGAGAGTATATTGTATGGGCTTTATAAAATTTTGTAACGGCTGTTGGATCCAACTCTATGCTGGCCTTAATGACCTTTTACGTTACATGTGCCTATCTATTTTTCAAAAATGGTTTCTGCAGCAGCTAGCAACTTCTAAAGTTCTTTAATGTGTAATTTTTGGACACATTAAATGTCGTAGGCTTAAACATGTGAATGGATTGCAAATTAAGTTGAATTTTCCTTATCTGTTCACGACCCAATATTGACGGTCCACCCTGTGGAGGTATGTATAAATAATACAGTTCATGTGTATTGCCTTTATATTTCATCAACACCCCAGTTTGCCAGTATATGGGATTTATCAATGTTTTCTTTAATGGAATCTTTGCATTTGTAATCCTTTGCATTTATCACTACATTTATTCTGTGATTTTATTCCTGTGGAAAGCAGAATTATTGATAAATCAATACTACAATATTTGATACGTATATATTTGTATAGACCAGTGTTTCCCAAAACTGGTCTCCAGAGACCCCTAACAGTGCTTGCTTTCCATATCTCTCTGCTGGAGCACAGGTGTATTCATTACTGACTGACGCATTTTGAAAGATCCACAGGTGGTATAAATAATTCACTTGTGACCTGGAAAACCTGCACTATTATGGGGTCCCTGAGTATTGGGTTTGGAAAACACTGGTATAGACAAACAACACATTTTTAAATTAATGGATATAGCTACAAGCCCGTGGGCTAGTGCTAGCTTATGAAATGCAACTCAGGTTTCATTTGAACACTATTGAATGACTATTGCACTCCACGCAGCAGCAGGACAGTAATTACACTAGACCGAAGGGATAAAACTCACTGTGCATTGCAGGCCTTGTGTTATTATATTTAAACTGTTTAGTAAGCAAATCCATCCTCCTACTTAAATGCTGCAATTTAGTAAGAGGATGTCAGTCTGCTCTACTCTCAGACCTCACACTTTGCTTTTAGCTAAGTGGAGAATTTGAAAAGCTATGTACAAATAACTAACATATCTAGAACCAATTTACCAGTTCACAAGAAAAAATAAAATATACCGATCAAAGGAGTCTGGACTGAATGCAAAGCAGATGAAAACCTAACAGTTGGTATTGTCATAATTGGCAAAACATGGTATATAGAGCAGGGGCGCACGCAGGATTTTTAATACTTAACTCAAATAATCAGTCCTTTAAATAGAAAGCTGAGTCTTCCTCCCATATGTTTTAAGCTAAGTCCATGCTGCATAGCATGATTTCACAGAACCCTGCACATGGAATTACTATTAATCATGGTAACCACATCCAGGTTTGTTTTAATAGATTTTGTTAATTGATGGTGTGCATGGGGTGCTTTTAGTAAATAAAGGTAAAGGTGAAGGTAAAGACAAACCAAATACGCTCTGAACGTTAAAGGGACTTTAATGCTGGTGCAGGTGGATTTTATAGTAATTAATGAGGACCCAATAGATGACAATTAAATATCATCCATAGTGTCCCTGTGTAACATTAGGCCAAGCTTAGCAGCCAAAAGGAAGACTTAGCTGTGTGTAGGGCTGGTTGCTTTTAGCAAAAAAAAAAGTATTAACTGCCCATGTCCCTTTGTAGGATCCCTATATATTAGACACCAGGTTAACACACAACTAGCCACACAAAATAAGAAATATAGTGAAAAAAAAAAGAAAAAAGAATTCAAGAAGTAATGAAAAAGGGGGGTAAACGGTGGGAGTGTTTTAATTTTTAGTCGATATTTCTGCATTTGGCTGAGGTTGTTGAGACCCTTTGCCCAACAAACAGGGACCCTAGATAGTTTACATAATTGCCAAACCTTGAAGGCCATTTTGTCCCTATCCATCACTGCACCAGGGAGGCTAGGAAGATCTTCTGTGTTGAGGCTTTTTGTAATTAGTGGAGATAGGGGCACACATTATTGTTTAACTCCTGCTACTAAAGCAACCAGTCCATCACTTTTGATTTTGGGGGACCCTATGTTGCTGGTCTTCCAATAATAATGTTGCCAGCCCAGGTTGGCTAGTACAGGGGTTTTGTGAAAAAGGGACAGACAACGTTAGAGAGGAAGTATCACAGTTCTCCCACAATGAGTAGAGATATGAGAATCCTGCCAAACTGATATGAGACTATTGGGGTATCATACAGCCTACTTGCTCTAGCACCCATTAGAAAAATGACAATGAACATCTGGTTGTTATGGGATACAGAACATTTGTACAGATAGCATTATATTATCAAATAAGCCAGAAGGAGATCTAAATGTATTTTATTAAAAGCATGGCTTACTAGAGCTGTGAAGACCATTTTAACAAAAGTTTGGGAACCCAAATAACCCCACAATAATCTCAACATTCCAGAGTTGCAACAATCTGGATGTGGTCAGCAGCGGGTGTGTGAATAAACTGACCGGACCCAAACTATTGTCTATTGTGCAAGATAATTTTCCTCTTTAAATTGTACTTATTTCTCCTACACACAAAAAAAAACTATGAAAACAAATGTTGTGGTTACTGTTTCATCCATCTGAAATTATGAAAAGCACATTATATTTATCAACTTTTAAGTAGCTCACTTGGTGCACATCAAAACACTACACCATACCTGTAACAGATCAATTACAGTCTCAGCATGGAGATATGAAGGCACAATCACCCTGATCCTGAGTGTGAGAGTGTGTGACTGCATAAGGTATAGCTTGCCGTGTAATGCAATTGAGCTGTGCTGCAATTGAAGTGTAGTATTAGAGGGAATAGCTTAGGTGTCAATGGACGTGACATGAATAGCCATCATTTGCCTCTGGTCTATACCTTCAGCAGTAAGGGGCTATAAGCAGAGTTATACAGTTAAATACAGTTAAACAGTTATAGGTAGGTATGCAAAGCGCAATATTAACTATAAGAAAGGCAGCATAATGACAGAATTAGAGATTTAGGAAACAAGCATTTTTACAAGAACTATTATTGAATCACTGCTTTTTAATGACTTAAAATACTATAGATGAAAGTAGAATAATGTGAATGTGTTTGACTTTATTAAAAAATAGAAAGGGTGTATTTTTTTCAGATGATGACTATGAATAAAAGTATAGAGCTATCTCACATGTATTACTAGCGTAAACCATTTACAAATTACAATCAAATTAATGAAAAAGAGATGTGTGCATTTTTTTTATTGTAAACTTTCTAATGCTATCATTGGGACCCATACTGAGTTCAGCTTAGCGCAAGACATACAAATTTGTGCTGTGCATACCTGTCCATATGCAGGTTTGGTACATTCTCATCTTTATGCTTGAGGAAGCGGTACAGGAATGGGCGTTTATTGGTTGGAAGAAGGGGATGTTACAGTATAATTTTAGTCCTAGATGGAGTTCTCTATCTTAAAAAAAAAGTTAGGCCAAGCAATTTGGCAAGATAGAACTGGGAACAGTCTACAATGCTATTTTCTGAAAACAGTTAAAGCATGACCAATTTTATACAAATAAATAAACAAAATATTCAAATTGAAAAGCTCCTTTTCTGGCTACATAAATTCACATATCTTTCTGTATTAATTGCCCCTGACAGGAAATGACTATTGTTTAATTTGTCAGATTGAATGCATTTCATTATTGCTCCAATATAGCATTAAGAATAAAAGGGCATGCAAACACTGCTATCTATGTACTTGTCTCAAACAACACAATTTACACTAATAATTTGTTCCAGATGATTAGATATAGAAGTTGGTAGTACTTACAAATTTTTATTTTAGGATTGAGCAATAATTACACTTTGCTAATCAGTATACAGATCATGTGTACAGAAAGGTTGTCTTTTGGCTGCAGTAGGAGACCAGGTTAATATACATAAGTGATTCTACTTACACAAAGATAGACATTATACTGATATAATATTTATTCTTCAAGCCATATTTATTGCTTAAAACAGACCGAATTAACCCAATATAGACATCATTACATGTTACAGCCAGCCATGACTGCAATGAATGCTTTCCTGGTTATTTGCTGTCAGTTCATGTTACGTCTGCTGAGTTTCATCTAGTTCACTGTAATCTTGCAATTCGGCTACTAGATACCTGAGCTTGACAAGAAAAAGAACAACTCAATAAAATTATAGAGATAATTCTAAACTTACATCATTGTTATGTGTCAGAAAGCGTTGTGTAAGCTGAGTTTTGTCAGAAATTGCGACAACATACAGAATGAATGAACAAATTAGTAGAGTGCAGTGTGTTTCTAAGTTTAATAGTGTTCCAACATATTTTTTTATTATTTAATCAAGCATTAACCTTGTGTAGGCAGTGGTGAACACCACTGTAGCTGATAGCAGCAGAAAAGATCTTTCATACCTAGTACAATGGGTGCTACCTCCTCCCCTGAACCAAAAATCAGAGAGGAATAGGACTTGGAGATACATATTATGTATTAGAGGGACGTATAGCGAATAGTCGTTATGTACTTCTGGTCTGTACTTTTGGCAATAAGGTTCTATTAGCAGAGGTACATATATATTTGAATATGCAAAGCGAGATGTTATCTATAATAAAGGCAGAAACAGAATTAGAGGAGTCTGCACATTAATTCAACCACAATTCATTTGTATATACATTGCCAAAGCATTTGGAGAAAAGTATATATTTCAGTGTGATATCTAGAACAAACATCATGAATAGGATGATTTATGTAATGCAGCCGTGAAAAGAAAGATTACACCCTATATATATATATATATATATATATATATACAGTAGTTGAATGAATTATTTTTATTATTATTAATTTTTGAATATAGGGCACCACTCGGTGTCCGTAGCGCCGTACAGGGACAAACGATTACAATACGAGGTGAGACAGCACGGTACAGTAAACAATAAGCACAGTAACCTCCAGAGGGGAGAGGAGAGAAGCGAGAGTGGTCGGAGGGCAGAGGGTCCTCGAGGAGTAAGGCTAGGTAGCTGGAGAGCAGAGTTAGAAGTGGTGGAAACAGGGGTAGAGATGGCCCTGCTCAACGGAGCGTACAATCTAAGGGGAGGGGTAGACAGATCGAGAGACACAGGGGTGAGAGGGAGAGAAGGATAAATGGAGGCAGATTCAGGGAAGGGGGAGAGGCAAAAGATAAGTTAGGAAGTTAAGTGGAAGACTGGAAGGCTTTGAGAAAAAAGTGGGATTTTAAGCCCGTTTGAAACTGGACAGATTAGGGGATGTTCTGATGGAGGGAGCTTGTTCCAGGGAGGGGGGCAGCGTGGGAGAAGTCTTGGATATGCGCGTGAGAGGATGTAATCAAAGGGGAAGAGAGGTGATGGTCATTGGCAGATTGGAGAGGGCGGGATGGAGCGTGAATAGAGAGGAGGTTTGAGATGTAGGGAGCAGTGGAGTTGGCAAGGGCCTTGTATGTGAGTGTGAGGAGCTTGAACAGGATTCTGTAGGGGAAGGGGAGCCAGTGAAGGGCTTGGTAGAGGGAGGAGACAGAAGAGGAGCAGTGAGAAAGGAAGATAAGCTTTGCAGCTGCGTTAAGTACAGATCTAAGGGGAGCGAGATGAGAGTGGGGGAGGCCAGTAAGGAGATGGTTGCAGTAGTCCAAGTGGGAGATGATCAGAGAGTGAATAAGACATTTGGTGGCATCCTGGGAGAGGAAGGGCCGGATGCGTGCGATGTTACGCTGCTGGAAGCGGCAGAATTTAGCAAGAGAGAAAATGTGAGGGGCAAAGGAGAGAGAGGAGTCGAGGATGACACCAAGGCAGCAAAGTTGGGGGACAGGGGAGATAGAGGAGGTGTCGACAGTGATAGAGAGGTCAGAAGGGGATGAGTTATGAGGGGGAGGAAAGACAATGAGTTCAGTTTTGGCAAGGTTGAGTTTGAGGAATCTAGAGGACATCCAGGAGGAAATGGCAAAGAGGCAGGCGGACACCCTTGAGAGGAGGGAGGGAGAGACATCAGGAGAGGAGAGGTATAGTTGAGTGTCGTCAGCATAAAAGTTGGTACTTGAGGCCGTAGGAGCTGATGAGTTCACCCAGGGAAGAGGTGTATAGAGAGAACTGATCTCTATTGGTAATTGTTGCTGCTCTGACCAATTCCAATGTGCCTGGCCCATCCTGATAACTTTATACCCCATTCATACTGCACCAAAAACCCGGGTTTTTGCTGGAGCAAGCCTAGACGACCTGGGTCGAGGTGCAGTATGAATGGTCCCAGATCTAATTTCCGGGTCATCAGACCCGGGAATTAGACCCAGGTCTTTTGGTGGGGTAATTCCCGGGTCTGCCCCGGGAAGCCTGCACTATGAATGCTGCAACCCGGGTCTCACTTGACACAATGTTAAAGTTAAAAAAACATTAAAAAAAACATCACAAGAGGAGCCAATCAGCGCTCCTCTTGTGATGTTGCCATGGAGACCCTAGGCAGACCCGTGTTCAGTACCCGGAATTTTGACTCCGGAGGGGCCTCTGCCCCCTCTGTCCCCCGGGTTCATTTACCCGGGTTATTGCTGGGCGACAGTATGAAAGCGGAATTAATTAGGGCATATTTTTTCTAGTTGTTTTTATTGTCCATTCCAAGACTGAGACTGAAATACAATACATACTTACAAAGTTTTTATTCTGAATGTCAAGTTTCCATCATATGATAAATTTGATTCAACTGTAGTAGAAATATACTTCTGTTGGCTCAATGCAATATTTCAACATTCAGTCACATTTTACTATTTAGACATGTGATACTTTAGTTCTAAGAGTATATAATTAATATTTATGATGCATCAGAATATGTATTGGCTCGATAGTAACATTGATTTGTGTACCTTAAAAGTGAAATGTATTATAAAGAGTAATATTATTGATTCATTTGTGTTATTGTCTTATAGTCTCTTTATATTACTTGCTCTCCAGCATATGGGAATCATGTACTGTCATATTCTTTAAATATAAAATTGACCTAATTGGATTTAGTTTGATCAAATATACACTTAAAGTTCTTTTTCTAAACCATCCAGACTTCCTGTCTGGATCACTATGAGCAGAGTCTGTTTCATGCTGAGGGACCCTGCTCATGATACCAATGGAGATTCCCCAGAAAGTGAAAGCTGGTCGGTACTTCTGTACTAGGTGCTCTGATCAGCAGTCTACTGAGATATGTGCAGTGAGAATTAGGCTACTGGATATCATGTCAAGCATTTCCAGTTCACAGCATTAGACTTCCTGAGCTGTCATTGACTCCTGAGGGATTCTGGAAACACTTTACAAAGTAGAATTACATGAAATTTAATCACAGAGGGTCCCACTCTAACCAAAGTTATAAGCACATCAAAATACCTAAGTAATTGTGATAAAGTTCTATAAAATGGAGGGCACTTATATACTTATTAGACAAAGAAGATGTCTATCCACAAATAACTGTATTAAAAACATTAAGAATATTAGCAAGAGCATTTCCCACTGTTTCCTTTGTATCAATAGTTTAATTTTAATGTATGAGTAATGTTTGTATTGTGCAGGCAACATTCTTTAAATATCCCACTGTGTATAATTTTTTTTGTTGTGAAAATTTAACACATGGGATATTTCATACACTAAATAGTTATACTTTAATTTTTTTATTCGTCTTATTATTATTATTATTATTATTATTATTATTATTCGCAAAATGTATTTATATATCACCGGCATTCTCCATAGTACTAATTTAAAAGTAACAGTAGATTTATGATTATGCCTCTGTCTTTTTATCTGTTACGTTTATTTGTAGCTATCAGTTAGTAACTGTTTGTGAAACAGAACTCCTAATTCACTGTAGTGTGATGCCAGTGTCCCTTCATAATAACATTTTTCCAGTGTTCTGCTAGGAGCAATTTAGCTGTAGACAGAATGATGTCTTCAGCAGCAGTGACTTGGATTCGGACCATGTTATTATACAGAACAATGCTGCAGAGTTCACTGCACATCTGGATGGAACAAATGATGTGTCAGGCAGCCTGGGCTCCATCTTATTGTTTGCTAGGAGTTTGCATGTAATACAGTTATTTCCATTTCCTCATTTTCTTTTTGCATACGTTATCATTTTTAATGTGCTATCTGCTCTAACTGTGGAAGCTTGGGGAAATTATATTGTTTTCAGCGACTACTATTGCTCATGTCATTACTATTTGTATATTGAAATTACATGGGGAAACATTGACATTGTGATGGGTGTTGGAATTGAATCGTTGATGTCTGGAAGAAATTCATTAAGAATAAATGGGGAGAGGCTGGATTGGTTGACGGGTTAAATCTTTCATTTCTCGGTGTAGCCTTTTTTCTGCTCAATATAATTTGACTTTCATGAATTCATGAGTTGTACAATAGTAGAACAATTGAAAATGATAGCCAATTTACAGAGCATTTAGAAGTATGCAAATGAAAAAGAAAAATTAATACATTCAGGGAAAATACTTTTTTAATATTTTTTTTCTTTGGAGATGGTTGAAACCTACTTGCTCATTTGAATCACAAAATTTGAATGTCAAGTTGCTATAAAAGAATAAGAAAAAAATAACACCTAAAATAAAATGTGTATTTATATGAAAGCTTCACACATAAATACGTAAACTGCTTGACATGATTTACCGATATGTAAACATAAATCATTCCTTGATCATTCTTCTTTGCCGTTCATTTTTCTCCATTCTTCTTTGCCCATCTAAACACCTGTCTGCATGCAAACTGCTTTCTCTGCTACCTTTAATACAGCTGATCACCAGTTTCTCTTCTAATGTGTAAAGGACACGGTCTTTTCATTGCTCTCAGTGTACCTTTTAGCTGCTCTTCTAGCGTCATCTTCAAAGTCTCTGTATCCTGTCCATTTTCACAATCAGTGCTTGCTGTGTTCTATTATAACAGATATATTCAGCTGGCACATAAAATATCCACTTTAGTTAGTACCATATACTAACTTTACAACTACTCTAATGAAGTTTCACTTACCCTTTAATTAACACTATTGATTGTATGTCAGGTGTCACCTCCCTGATAGGTCAAGATTAAGGTAGAAGGACGCTAAGACTGAACTCTTGGATTTTTCCATCCTATATTCCTATGCATATTAATGTGATTTTCTGGCAGCAATATTTCTGACACTCTTTTACAAGGAGACTAGTGTTTACCTTTAGTCTTTCTTCCATTCCTCACGTTCAAACAATGTCAAACTCCCTACACCCCAAAATCATCTGCTGCATTCATCTTTACCTAACACTCCCAAAATGCATTTATCTTCTGTTTTCACTAGTGTAACCCTTCACTTACTGGTCTACATACTTCTAAACTGGAAGTACTGTAATTTAATGTTGTGCCTATACATGAGTTGAAATATTTTAAAGTGATTAGATCTGAGTGACTGGCCCTAATTCAGAGTGTAACGCTAGCACAAGCTTAATTTAAAATTAAAAAAAATACGACACAAGTGTATGTATATGTACACCATTCAGTTGAAGTTGAACATGCAGCCGGGTCTGAATGAGTAGCAGATGCATCTGCTTGACAACAAATACACCCCTCTGACTCTTACGTCCAACTTGTGGACAGGTGCTAAAATCTTTTTTTTTATGTTATGAATGCACTTGCTATGTAACATCATTTAAACTTGAAAATCCTCGCTAATATCGCAGGAACAATTTCCTAGTATGCATAGAGGGGGAACAAAAATTCTCTTTGCTGCAAGCTCACCAAATTCTAATCTATGGCCAAACAACTACTAAAGTCTCAAAAAGCATCAGTGAATCATTCTTAAACCTCTCATTATAAGCAGTTCGCTAGTACTGGTGTTCATCATCGCCATCACCTGCTACTTACACGTGCCCCTGACCACCCTCAAATCCCTGCCACAATACTGCTTTTTTAGCCATATCTGCGACTATGTCCCAGTCTGATCCCGTAAGCAACTACTCAAACTCTCCCTTACTGTACATTGCCTACGTCAGAACACCCCTCCCCTCCCCTGTCATGCCTCTTCAGTTGAAAGGAATCGTAAGTACCAAAAAGTTGCAGGTCTGAGTAGCCGCAGTTGTATACATTCACGTTGTGAAAATGCGCAGTGTAAAACTACTCAAAGATATTTTCTTACCTTCATAAAGCTGCTATTACTTTTAAATGAACTCTATGGAGTATGCTGGCGAAATATATAAATAAATTTTAATAATAATAATAACCATCATTTTCCTATCCAGCAAAGACTATCATCATACACAGCAAACCATTTTCGTTACACATTAGAGGATTTTCTTATGCCTGTCATAATCTTTTTTTGGTTCTTTATTTAAAATTTTGTATTGCATACAAACTATTTTTTTTAATTTTACTTTTTTATTGTGGAAATCTTATATATAAAATGAATTGATCTGTTTGTTTGTTTTTATGTCTGGTTATGCATTGGACACCCCTGGGCCGATTGAAATGAAACCAATGCGAGGTGGTCCAGTTGTATCCTGGCCAGGGGGTAAATGTATGAACATGCGGGTTCTTCAACACCCGCGTGTTCGGCGATTAAATTTCAAGCAGCGCTGCATTGTAAAGGGAAGTTTCCCTTTACAATGCAGGGCCGCTTGAAATTTAATCGCCGAACACGCTGAACAAGCGGGTGCTGAAGAACCCGCATGTTCATACATTTACCCCCAGGTGTTTGGGGGGTTAGGGTCCCAGTCGGACCTCCCGTTGGTGTATGCTGGGCAGATCTTTGACCCGGGTCTGTTCTGAGCCTGCATTCGGACACCCCTGCACCGAACAGGATGAAACCAATGCGCGGTGGTCCAATTGGATCTTGGACAGGTTTTAGAAGGGTTAGGGTCCAGTTGGACCTCTTGTTGGGGTACGCTGGGCAGAACTTTGACCTGGGGTGCCTGTTCTGGGCCTTCCACTGGATGGATTTGGATGACATTTAATATAAAAACAAAACACCTCATGGATGTGTTGCTAAGCTGCTAATTAATTTTAAAAGGTTGACAGTTACATCCAACTTATTATAACATTATTATGATAACATGATAACTTTAAGATTCCAACCAGGGCTACACCGAGTATTTCACCTAGTAACAAATAAAAATAGAAATAAAGAAAAAAACATAGTGTATATGAAGATAAACAAAGATGACAAAAAAAACACATAGACAATCCTTTCAGATACAGTGTGTAAAGAGTAAACCAGAAATATCATTCATAGTGTTCACATGTTTTTGTCAACATTTTCAAGTTTGTAGGTTAGGGAAGCGAAGGAGGATGAGGTGGGAGGAGGGGAAACTGGTCATCATGGATAGAGCGCAAAACCTCAAAAAGTTATGTGGGGTGAAGAGCTCAGCCTGTGGAAGGGAGAAGTGGGAGTCCTAACATAGGGCAGGGGGTAGAAGTAATACGAAAGAGAGTCAAAGGGAGATTAGAGTAGAGGTATAGCCAGGGTGCCCAGATCTGATGGAATTTGTTGTCTCTATGTCGTGTAACTGGTGGTTAATCTTTTCCATCTGGGCAATGATCCAAACATAGGACCTCAAAGCAGAAAAGTGGGGAGGATCGCTCTGTTTCCATGCAATTAAACATCTAGTGGCAGCAAGAATATGAGAAGCCTGTTTTGCAACTGGAAGTGGATAACATAGGAGAAAGATCAATGGATCCTTGTGAACAGGACAGGGGAGGAGCAAGGAGAGAAAGGACCACCAGATATGTATGAGCAAACAAAACTGTCCACAACCACCAGGGGCAAACGCAGGATTTGTAGAGGAGGGTTTCCACATCATGCTGCCATTGGGCGTGACCAGCATGCATTGGGGCATGGCTATAATTTTAGACAGTGGTTGGCTGCTCTCCAACTCTTCCTATCCCCATAATATACATAGGCAATACTGCGTGCACTACTGTTAGGTGCACACAGCTCTCACTTTTCAAGTAGAGCTGTGTGAAGCAGGAGCAGGGACCAGCCACCTCAATTATACAGCGCCCCAAGCTTGGAGGGGGGTTTCAGGCACTAGGAAAGCCCCCTCGGTTTGCCTATGACCACTCCAGCAAAATGAAGACCTAGAAGGATACATTTTAGTACGCTTATCAGGGATGAAGTAGCATCTATATTAAACTTTATAATCGTTCTCCTCAATCAACGTGGAGGTGGAGCTGGTGGCCACCTGTTCCCTGATAGTTTTCCAATAGTCCTCCTCCGGACAAGCCATTTGTTTTATCACAATGGCGGATATATTTTCCAGTGCAACACCTTTACTCTAGTATGCTCTTCCTCCTTCAAACTGTTCCCTAACCTTCAATGCTGTCAATGATTCCTGAAGATATACCACTTCAGGAAAGCTTTGCTTAGTGTATTCCCTAATGACTTTGTCATAACGTCTGGCATTCTCTTTACTGCCAATCTTTACTCTCTGCAAATGATGCTCATCTCTATTTTTCTGTCATATATATATATATATATATATATATATATATATATATATATATATATATATATACTCTGACATCCTCTGGTGAAATTTGGTCCTCAAAATACTTTTTCTGTGCTTGGTCATAAATCAGAACTGTAACAGGCACATGGCTCCTGAGCGCTTGACAACCTATTACTCCAAGACATGTACAGTTCTTATGACTTTTAGAATGCTTCCATTGTGTCCTTTTAGATTGTAAATTTATCTCTGTATTAGTCATACCACTCAGGCCCGGCGCTCCCATTAGGCAACCTTAGGCAGTTGCCTAGGGCGCCGGGACCTGCAGGGCGCCGCTGACTAGATTTTCTAATCTAGTCAGCGGTTCAGCGGCACGAGAGAGATGCACAGCAGCGGCGGCGGGGCGGCCGCCGCTGTTTTTTAATGTCCGCATGATCACTGACGTCAGTCAGTGATCATGTGATAGTCTGTCCGGCGCCTCTGAGGTATCACACTGTCTGTCACTGACAGACAGTGTGAATAAAGTTATTCCCCCCTCCTCTTCCCTCTCAGCATGCATCGCGAGGAGCAGCTAGAGGAAGAAAAGGTAAGTGAAATCTAATTTTTTTTTTATTTAGTGTGTTCGGGGGGCGCGGGCGGGGGCGGCTTGCCTAGGGCGCCGAGAACCCTTGCACCGCCCCTGATACCACTATATTATTATTAACATTTTTTATCTATTTGCTTCTTTGCTTGTTAACCCTACTCTACATCACCTATGGAATATGTTGGTGCTTTGTAAACAAAGGGTGATAATAATAATAACAATCCAGTCTTTGATATTTGTAATGATACATGAGAAACACAATTTTCCTTCTGTTAGTTCTGAACATGGTGGTAGAACATGTGAAGTTTCTATCTATTGACAGCTTTTATCTTTTTAGCTTCTACCTAAAGAATTGAGAATGACTTATGCTACATGCACCTTGTTGTTTTCAATGCATATTTTAACAGATACCGCATGTAAAGACGCATATAAACTGCATTGTGTGCATTTTTTTATGTATTTAAATGCTCTTACAAATGCAATGAAATATGTGTTTTGTTTTTTAAACATGGGTCTGTGACAAAACAGAAAGGTGTTATCTTGTTCAAGCCAAACACATGTGGAAACACATGTAAGGGCTTTTCATCACCACATTTCATTATGCTTCTGATATGCTCCCATTGAGATGAATGAAAGTTTTTATCTGCAATTATATGAATCAGATGCACTGAAATGAAACATGTAGGACTCAAAAAGATACACTGCAGTGAAATGCAAGCAAAGTGAAGTTAAAAAACACAGAAATACATAGTCTTTTTTAGTACAATGACTTTTATTTTCACAGTTGTTTCCATGTGCTGTATGTAATAGAGATTGGCGGTTCGGATTCGGAGAAATCCAACAGATCCAAGGATAGGGGTTCCGAGTAGATACAAAGCACAACTTGATCCCTTACTCCATAATTGGATCTGAAAATGAGACAAAACGTAATTTCCAGGAAAATATGGAACCAAAACGCTTGTTGTACAGAAAGTGTGTCATTGCACTTCCGGTTAATGTGCTCCAAGCTGGAGTGTGCATTTGTTAGCGGAGGTGCATTATTGCACCTCCTTAGTACATGCCTTAGGTACTCATGGGGAATACACACCTGCTAAGTAGGTGTCCCAGTGACTCACCTAGTAATTACTGTGTTTCGTTGTTATAGTGAAAACCCATTTGTGCACTTCTTGTTTTGGCACTTCCGTGATTGGCACTTCCGGTTATGCAGGGTGGAATGCATATTGTTTGGAGTGCCTCATAGAGAATAGAAGGGAGACATTGCCTCATATATTTTGCAATGATATGCAGATTATCACCTTTTAATGAATTATGAGCTGCAGCTGAAGACAATCTGGGATTGCATAATAAGTAAGGTAATTATTACATTACATGTGTCACTGCTGTGAGTACCGCCGCGGCTCGCTTCTGGCTCCCCCTGGCGTCCCGGTCGTCATTTCCCCTTCCTGCCCAGCCGGACGCCTCTCACATAGCGCTGCGTCCCGGCAGTGCTGGAAGCCGGGTGCATGCATGAAAACAGGCACAGCCTGTGGGCTAATTAATACAGGGGGCTGAAATTACAGGCATTAGCCTGCAACTGTGTGTCTCAGGGACTAGCCCTGATTGGTCTGGCTCTGTACTGCTGATTAGTCTGCGGGGTGCATACAAGCCCTGATTGGGCCATCTGTGTATTTAAGGCAGTGAGGTCTGCAGCCTCACTGCCGGTTATAGCTTCTGTTACCAGTCTGCTGACCTGCTCTGCTCCTTGCTCCTGTCCTTTGGATATTGTGTTGGATTGCCCGCGTATGACCCCTTGCCTGGATTTGGACCCTACCTCTGGCGTGTTTACCGACCTTCCTGTTTGCTCGTGACCCTTGACCTCGGCTTGTATATTGGATTCCATGTCTGCTGTCGGCCCTTGACCCTTGCCTGGACTTCACTCCGCTTTCCTGGGTTCTCCCTAGTCGGTACGCACTTCACGACTCTTTGCTAGTCTGCAGCCAAGTCTGTCCCCACCACTAGGGGCTCCAGTGAACACCTGACTGGCAGAGCAGACTCCAGGTTGTGCTGTACCGGCTAGAGGGGTTCCTAACAACATGTTTGTTTTTTTTAATATATATCTTTTTTGTTGTTCTACAG
The DNA here is from genome assembly GCF_038048845.1 of Mixophyes fleayi. Lineage (NCBI taxonomy): Eukaryota > Metazoa > Chordata > Amphibia > Anura > Limnodynastidae > Mixophyes > Mixophyes fleayi. The sequence goes on along the minus strand of NC_134404.1, from coordinate 158,566,562 downwards.
TCATGGCCAAAAGTTTTGAGAATGACACAAGTATTGTTTGGTATACTGAAATAAAATTACAAGCATTTCATAAGTGTCATAGTATTTTATTGACAATTACATTAAGTTTATGCAAAGAGTCAATATTTGCAGTGATGACCACTCTTTTTGAAGACCTCTGCAATTCGCCCTGGAATGCTGTCAATCAACTTCTAGGCCACATACTGACTGATGGCCACCCATTCTTGCCTAATCAATGCTTGGCGTTTGTCAGAATTTGTTGTTTTTTGTTTGTCCACCCGCCTCTTGAGGATTGGCCACAATTTCTCAATGGGATTAAGGTCTGGGGAGTTTCCTGGCCATGGACCCAAAATTTTGATGTTTTTATCCCGGAGCCACTTAGTTATCACTTTTGCCTTATGGCAAGGTGCTCCATCATGCTGGAAAAGGCATTGATCGTCACCAAACTGTTCTTGCATGGTTGGGAGAAGTTGCTCTTGGAGAATGTTTTGGTACCATTGTTTATTCATGGCTGTGTTCTTAGGCAAAATTGTGAGTGTGCCCACTCCCTTGGCTGAGAAGCAACCCAACACATAAATGGTCTCAGGATGCTTTACAGTTGGCATAACACAGGACTGATGGTAGCACTTACCTTTTCTTCTCCGGACAAGCGTTTTTTTAGGTGAACCCAAACAATCTGAAAGGGATTCATCAGAGAAAATGAATTTACCACAGTCCTCAGCAGTCCAATCACTTTACCTTTTGTAGAATATCAGTCTGCCCCTGATGTTTTTCCTGGAGAGAAGTGACTTCTTTGCTGGCCTTCTTGAACCAGGCCAATCTCCTCCTCCAAAAGTCTTTGCCTCACTGTGCGTGCAGATGCACTCATCATCATCATCATCATTTATATATATATAGCGCCAGCAAATTCCGTAGCGCTTTACAATTGGGAACAAACATTAATAAAACAATACTAGGTAATACATACAGACAAGAGAGGTAAGAGAATCCTGCTCGCAAGCTTACAATCTATGGTACACACGTGCCTACTGCCATTCCTGAGCAAGCTCTGCACTGGTGGGAGTGGGCTCACTCACAATTTACCTAAGAACACAGCCATGAATAAAGAACGATACCAAAACATCCTCCAAGAGGCCCAGAAGTTGATTGACAGCATGCCAGTGCGAATTGCAGAGGTCTTCAAAAAGAAAAATATTGACTCTTTGCATAAACTTAATGTAATTGTCAATAAAAGCCTTTGACACTTATGATATGCTTGCAATGTTACTTCAGTATACCATAGCAACATCTGACAAAAAGGTCTAAAAAAAACAGCAAACTTTGTGAAAACCAATATTTGTGTCATTCTCAAAACTTTTGCCCATGACTGTATGTGGTTGTCTTGGCAAAGGCCCAAATGTAGATCCGAAATGTTGACTTATAATGTGAGGTATGGAATTGAATTATAAGAAAATCAAAGCAGAAATGGTGATTGGATCTTTTAGTAAACTGCTACGTATTTTTACTGCTAGTCTGTCACTAATTTTAGTCAGCCAGCTCGCTGCAGACTTTGCTGCGAGCTGGATCCAAAGTCTGCAGCCAGACTTTGTCCAAAATTAGTGAAAATATGGATAGTTGTGAAGAGATCATTAGAAAATAGATTGTAAATGATTGTAAATGTGAATGCTTTAAATTGTAATATAGGAGCAAAAACAGCTCAAAATTACATAATTTTACCCATTTTTTAACTATGTTCAATTAAATCCAGATCCAAAACCAAAACCTTTCAGGATTTTTGGGCAATACCTGTAACAAAACACGCGCACATCTCTAGTAATTAATATCACTTTGTACGTAATGCCATTGTGTATGTAATGCTGCTGTATATATAATGTCATAGTGTACATCATGCTACTGTGTACACCATGCTACGGTGTACTTAATGCCACTGTGTATGTAAAGCCACAGTGTACATCAAGCTACAGTGTGTCATGCTACTGTATATTTAATGCCACTAAGTACATAATACCTCTATGTTCCTAATGCAACTGTATATGTCATGTTACTGTATTATCCTGCTGCTATTCACAATATTGGGTAATGTTTTTATTGCTAAATTGATTCACAAGTATTTTATTTTTGATTCAAATACAAAAAGACAGTTGTATTGTAAATATATTTCATTTTCCACTTTGACTTTTAGAAATTCTTTTTATTCAAGGAATCACTTATGAGTTAAGATCTTTCTTTCCATTAACTTAGCACCCTCATTGGGAATTCTTAACCAGGCTGAATTGCTTTCATCTACAGATAACAATGGATTAAATAATGACAAGTGTGTATTTGACATACATTTGCTCATATTCCCCTCATTTTTCATTTTAAACTCCAACTAAATACTGTATTTATTACAATATAACACCAAAACATAGCCTTGATTGTCTAAAACAAACATATCAGACTTTAGCTCACAGGTTAAACAACACCTTACAAACATTTTGAAATGTTCTTTGTTTTTGCAATTGTATTTTCGATATGAAATAAACTCTCGTACTCTCACACATTCTTAAGTGTTTGCAGTGTTATATGCTTTTCTCTGCCTTCCCAACTCCCAAGAGTCAGCTGGTGTTTTGTATCTAGTAGTAAAATGTAGAAATGTCAGCATATATCAATTACCATCAACAAACATGTATATTCATCAAAAACTTAAACTTGTGACATCATAATAAAAGAATACCAGTGTTTGTAAATGACCAGACTTCCACCAAAAGCATTGTCACCCACAGCAGCATTACCTTGAACTTGTTTTTTTGCCTTTTTCTGCCAACTTTGTTTTGAACCCAGAATGTTCAGCTGGCCATCGTACATGGGAACTTATGTCAGCAGCAATGGAATTTAAAGCACTCTAAGGTGGGGAATTCAATACAGCATGGGTGCCTCACACGTCATTTATACACATCAAATGCTGGGGAGCTATTCAATTCCAGGATCTATGAACTTCATTGTCTCAAGTATAAAATGTAGAATATAAAATGTAGCAATGAAAATAAAGTAAAAAAAATAATATGAAAAGTAATAAATAATGAGAAAAAAATATAGAGAAAAAATAATTTATAAAGTGCAAAAAATGTACCGTCTGTATTGCAAATACCATTTGTACCTAGTTTTGCTCTTGATTTTAGCCAAAATATGTACAGTTTGCATTGAAAAAGCAACATGGTTGATGGAGGTGCAATATTTTGCATCTATTGATGGGAGGAGCTGGCAACATTGGGGATTTCCTGAGTGCATGTTAGGTGTATGAATGTACCTATTTATGCATGCAGGAAAAACAAGATTTCATTTTGTGGGACTAGATAATTTAATGACGTGTTTAGTGGGGAGTCATAGAGCTTGTTTCTCCACACAACCTGCACCTGTGAAGGTGGTGCAAACCAGGCATTACCCTCTGTCAGGACATCTTTTACACGGGAAAGCAGGCACTGTCCTGACTAATCTAAGACATAAAAGGGGCTAGACTGAACAGCATTTTAGAAAAAATATCTAAAAAGTAGAAACTAATGTTGGGATGGTCCTAAAGTGGTAGTAAAATGGGATTTGAAGTGACATTTTCACCGTTTCCACCCATAATTCCACAAAAGAAGACAATTTCATTGTTCTTTGCAGTCCCCAAAACCACAATCTGGACATGTACTCATGTATGCTTAAGGCGGACGAATAGGCTCATTTGCACACAATGAGCAGCTACGCACACCCATGTTTTACACTTCCAAAATTGACCTTCAGTGTTAAGCCCAATGACATAAACATTCCGCCGGGCATGTCACATTTAAAAACTGAAATGTTTCCAATAAACTAATTTTGTTACTCTGACTCCTTACTTGCACCACTATCTAATTTAAGATGTCACTCTTTCAGGTTGCCCAAACAGGTGTATTTTACATATATAATCACTTTGCATACTGCTCATACTTTCTAAATGTAAAGATCACTATATTCATTTTATCTGGTGCACATGGGGACGGGATAAAGTATCATATATGTAGATCATATGTATTTCCATCTCATTACACATTTATATGATTTTAGATTTTTAATTTAATAATCCAGATTTCTGTATCAAATATAATTTACTGAATAAAATAAAGAAATGTTTCCCAGGATGCATTGTATAAATAGCAACATGAATAATCAGTTTATATACACAATAGGAGTGTGCACCAATATAGATAACCACTAAAAAGTATTTCACACATTTTGTATAAATCAAGTGAAAACAACAGAATTAACACACAATTGCAACATAAGCAGGGGCGGATCTAGAAAATTGCTATACCACGGGCGATTTAGGGGGGTGATTTAGTCCCCGCCCCCTTTTTTACATCAAAGGCTGCCGGCGGCTGCACAGTATGTGCAGGTCCGCTCGGCAGTGACAGTGTGCTGCCTGGCACGGACCTGCACATACTGTGCAGCCGTCGGCAGCAAGTCCCCCCCTGGATCCGCCACTGAACATAAGTGTGAACAAATTGTATTATAACAACAACAATGATAAAATAGCAGAGAGTTGGTATCATGTCTGTTACAGAGATGACAAAATAGTAAGTGTTTGTATCCTGAGGAGGTGGTGTTCTCAAAGTAAGGCTAGGTACACACTGGAGAATTTTCCAACCAATCTGTTATCTACAATGATTGTACCTACGACTGAAGGTCCTATGGGTCGGGAGACTCATTCATACACACTACACTTGATTTACCTTCAGATCTGTGCTCTTCATCTGGTCCTATAGTTGTTTAGAAAATGACAGCACAATATGAATTCATTCATTCTTGTCACACTGACTACCTGCCTTGTTATAGCTATCCACATGTCATAATGAATTTCGTTAGCTTTTGTGTGTCACAACCGGTAGGGTCGGTGGAGTGCCCATACAAGTTTGCTCACGTTGGTACTACCTCCTAGAAGGCGCGGATTCTAACGGAGAGGGAGGTGTTCACCAGAGGCTCCCGCAAGGGAGTTTGGACTTCGCAGCTCCCAAACCACAGGTTGCGGTTCTCCTAGGAGGTGATGAGCAAAACTGTAGTGAGACTACTGTAATTGAGGATATCACGGATGAGAAGAATCAGGATAACTGAGGGCTTAGGAGACAGTTTCCTTGGGAAACAGTGGAGCCAATATACTGGGAGCACGAATCAATAGAACAGTATGCTGACTACACAGTAGACTAGTAGCGATGGTCTGCAGAACGATTACCACAAGGATAGTGGAGTCGACACAGAGGCTGTGATGATCTGCGGATCGATGTGCTGGAGACTCAAAGAACAGGTAGCAATAATCAGGAGCCAGGGTACAGGACACGTCTGAACAGGAGGAGAGACCTGAATATCTGGCAACAATCACAGGTAAGAGGTGTGTTTAAATAGTGAAGCCTTGCCTCCGATTGGCTGGAAGGGATGAATGGGAATACTGCCGCTTCGTGCATGCACAGAACAGCTGAAAAGATGGCGCCCCGCCGGGAGAGCTGCGGCGTCCGTCCCAGAGAAGCACAACTGCCAGAAATAAAGCGAGTAATAGCGGGGATTCCATCGATCAGCGGATCTGATGTGTGACACTGTGACTGTGAAGCGATATATTCAGTCTCAGAACGAACAAACAAATTATTCCACCTACTGCAGTCTCTACATTTAGTCACCAGGACATGTTCATTGTCGGTATCAGCTGAAAACACCATGACTCTGTAAACCCTAAGATTGTGATCGTGAGAGCATACACACTATATGATCGGAAGGTAATTGGAACAAGATTATTAAACAGTACGACCAACCAAATGAAACGGCAATCGTTACTTTGGAACGACAGTCATTCATCATGTAAGTATACACACTAACGTAATAAATCCCCCAGTTTGTACCTAACCTAAAGGGATTATATGTGCTTCCAAACAGCTTGTTAAAAGTAGGTTGATGTTGTGCATTCCGAAGAAAAATGTATGGAGTATGGAAATGGTCTATTTGCGGTTACCACGCAATAGTAAATAAAGTCTTTCCAAACGGTCGCACTAGCATTATCCAAAGTCAAACAAATAGCAGGGTTGTAGTAATGTAAATAGTTTATTTTCCCCTAACCAAATCTCTTTGCCCTCTCATTTTGTTTTTGGAATGCACAACATCAACCTACTGTTACCAAACCATTTGGATGTACATACAATCATTTTACTTAAGGACACTACCTCCTCAGGAAACAAACACTTACTATCTGGTCATCTCTATAGCAGGCATATATCTCTGCTGTTTTAGCAATCGCTTTGTTACAATATCATTTGTTTATATAGGTTACAATTTTATGTTACAAATTAGAGTGTGTTAAATATTCATTATTGGTTTCTCTGTTATCTATATTGGTGCACACTCCTATTGCGTATATAAACTGATTAATCTTCTTTCTATTTATATAGTGCGCCTTGGGAAACATTTCTTTATTTTATTCCATATTGGGAGAACCTCGGACCTCTCTCCTCACATATCCCCGCTGGCAGCATTTTACATAACATCACAGGGCAGCATAGATAATATTTTTTTGCAGTTTCCTCCCATACTTTTACTGTCCCTTAAACAGCAGTTTTCAGCATAGTTAAGGCTTTTTTCTCCTAGTAATAAATAGTGGCAGATTTTCCCTCTGGAGAGAGCGCATGCCAAAAGTAAGATCACATTATCCCTTTAGAGTGGGCACTAATGTGAGTTATTCATTTTAGTCACCTTTTCATCAAATCAGTGTCAGTAACCCATTTTCCTTTTCTCGGACCACAACAATGGAAACTCCACTTAGCAATGTGTTTAGAGCAGAACAAGACTAGTGTTTATATTGTTTATGTAACTGCGGGAACTGTTCTAGCCAGTAAAGATCTAGGGAGGTTGTACTCCTAACTGGTGAGGGACGTTCAATTATTCATCAACTAGAACTATATATCCATTTGATCGGTAATTACTTCTAGAAATGTTTTTCATTTACCCTCTTATGATTTTCATTCATGCCGCTACCTTCTCATCCCCCTGTGCGGTTTTCCAGATGGATGATCATATAAATTGCTTATTTTTTTTAGGGATGAGCGCACTCGGATTTCTGAAATCCGAGCCCACCCGAACGTTGCGGATCCGAGTCGGATCCGAGACAGATCCGGGTATTGGCGCCAAATTCAAAAGTGAAACTGAGGCTCTGACTCATAATCCCGTTGTCGGATCTCGCGATACTCGGATCCTATAAATTCCCCGCTAGTCGCCGCCATCTTCACTCGGGCATTGATCAGGGTAGAGGGAGGGTGTGTTAGGTGGTCCTCTGTGCTGTTTAGTTCTGTGCTGTTTAGTTCTGTGCTGTTTAGTTCTGTGCTGTTTAGTTCTGTGCTGTGCTGTGCTGTGCTGTGCTGTGCTGTTTAGTGCTGTGCTGTGCTGTGCTGTGCTGTGCTGTGCTGTGCTGTGCTGTGCTGTGTTCTGCAGTATCAGTCCAGTGGTGCTGTGTGCTGTGCTCTGTCCTTCTGAGGTCAGTGGTGCTGCTGGGTCCTGTGCTGTGTCCTGTTCAGTCCAGTGGTGCTGTGTCCTGTGCTCTGTGCTTCTAAGGGCATAGTTATTTCCCCAATATTCCCCTGTGTTTAAAAAAATAAAAAAAAGTTTTTTTAAAAAATACCAAAAACTACTTTAATATTTTTTAATTACCACAAAATTTTCACAACCAATCCTGCAGTATAAGCCCATTGGTACTGCAATATTACCAAGTTCACACATTCAGCAGTAAAAGTCCAGTGGTACTGCAATATTACAAAGTTTACACATTCTGCAGTATCAGTCCAGTGGTGCTGTGTCCTGTGCTCTGTCCTGCTGAGTTCCGTAGTGCTGCTGGGTCCTGTGCCGTGTCCTGTTCAGTCCAGTGGTGCTGTGTCCTGTGCTCTGTGCTTCTAAGGGCATAGTTATTTCCCCATTATTCCCAAGTTTTTAAAAAATAAAAAAAAAGTAAAAAAAAATAAAAAATTTAAAAAAAAAAAAAATATATAATAATTATAACCAAATTTGCAAAACCAATCCAGCATTATAAGTCCATTGGTACTGCAATATTACCAAGTTCACACATTCTGCAGTATCAGTCCAGTGGTGCTGTGTCCTGTGCTCTGTCCTGCTGAGTTCCGTAGTGCTGCTGGGTCCTGTGCCGTGTCCTGTTCAGTCCAGTGGTGCTGTGTCCTGTGCTCTGTGCTTCTAAGGGCATAGTTATTTCCCCACTATACCCAAGTTTTTTAAAAATAAGAAAAAAGTAAAAAAAAATAAAAAATTTAAAAAAAAAAATAAAATAATAATTATAACCAAATTTGCAAAACCAATCCAGCAGTATAAGTCCATTGGTACTGCAATATTACCAAGTTCACACATTCTGCAGTATCTTGTGCTACATATAATGGAGACCAAAAATTTGGAGGATAAAGTAGGGAAAGATCAAGACCCACTTCCTCCTAATGCTGAAGCTGCTGCCACTAGTCATGACATAGACGATGAAATGCCATCAACGTCGTCTTCCAAGCCCGATGCCCAATCTCGTAGTACCGGGCATGTAAAATCCAAAAAGCCCAAGTTAAGAAAAAGTAGCAAAAAGAGAAACTTAAAATCATCTGAGGAGAAACGTAAAGTTGCCAATATGCCATTTACAACACGGAGTGGCAAGGAACGGCTTAGGCCCTGGCCCGTGTTCATGACTAGTGGTTCAGCTTCACCCACGGATCTTAGCCCTCCTCCTCCTCCCCCCCCCTACAAAAAATTGAAGAGAGTTATGCTGTCAGCAACAAAACAGCAAACAACTCTGCCTTCTAAAGAGAAATTATCACAAATCCCCAAGGCGAGTCCAAGGGTGTTGGTGGTTGTCAAGCCTGACCTTCCCATCACTGTACGGGAAGAGGTGGCTCGGGAGGAGGCTATTGATGATGTAGCTGGCGCTGTGGAGGAACTTGATGATGAGGATGGTGATGTGGTTATTGTAAATGAGGCACCAGGGGGGGAAACAGCTGATGTCCATGGGATGAAAAAGCCCATCGTCATGCCTGGTCAGAAGACCAAAAAATGCACCTCTTCGGTCTGGAGTTATTTTTATCCAAATCCAGACAACCAATGTATGGCAATATGTAGCTTATGTAAAGCTCAAATAAGCAGGGGTAAGGATCTTGCCCACCTAGGAACATCCTCCCTTATACGTCACCTGAATAACCTTCATAGTTCAGTGGTTAGTTCAGGAACTGGGGCTAGGACCCTCATCGGTACAGGGACACCTAAATCCCGTGGTCCAGTTGGATACACACCAGCAACACCCTCCTCGTCAACTTCCTCCACAATCTCCATCAGATTCAGTCCTGCAGCCCAAGTCAGCAGCCAGACTGAGTCCTCCTCAATACGGGATTCATCCGAGGAATCCTGCAGCGGTACGCCTACTACTGCCACTGCTGCTGTTGCTGCTGTTAGTCGGTCATCTTCCCAGAGGGGAAGTCGTAAGACCGCTAAGTCTTTCACCAAACAATTGACCGTCCAACAGTCGTTTGCCATGACCACCAAATACGATAGTAGTCACCCTATTGCAAAGCGTATAACTGCGGCTGTAACTGCAATGTTGGTGTTAGACGTGCGCCCGGTGTCCGCCATCAGTGGAGTGGGATTTAGAGGGTTGATGGAGGTATTGTGTCCCCGGTACCAAATCCCCTCGAGATTCCACTTCACTAGGCAGGCGATACCAAAAATGTACAGAGAAGTACGATCAAGTGTCCTCAGTGCTCTTAAAAATGCGGTTGTACCCACTGTCCACTTAACCACGGACATGTGGACAAGTGGTTCTGGGCAAACGAAGGACTATATGACTGTGACAGCCCACTGGGTAGATGCATCCCCTTCCGCAGCAACAGCAACAGCTGCATCAGTAGCAGCATCTACAAAATGGCTGCTCATGCAAAGGCAGGCAACATTGTGCATTACAGGCTTTAATAAGAGGCACAACGCTGACAACATATTAGAGAAAATGAGGGAAATTATCTCCCAGTGGCTTACCCCACTTAGACTCTCATGGGGATTTGTGGTGTCAGACAATGCCAGTAACATTGTGCGGGCACTAAATATGGGCAATTTCCAGCACGTCCCATGTTTTGCCCACACCATTAATTTGGTGGTGCAGCATTACCTCAAGAGTGACAGGGGTGTGCAGGAGATGCTTGCGGTGGCCCGCAAAATTGCTGGACACTTTCGGCATTCAGCCAGTGCCTACCGCAGACTAGAGGCACATCAAAAAAGCTTGAACCTGCCCTGCCATCACCTCAAACAAGAGGTTGTGACGCGCTGGAACTCCACCCTCTATATGCAGAGGATGGAGGAGCAGCAAAAGGCCATTCAGGCCTACACAGCCACCTACGACATAGGCAAAGGAGTGGGGATGCGCCTGAGTCAAGCGCAGTGGAGACTGATTTCCGTGTTGTGCAAGGTTCTGCAGCCATTTGAACTTGCCACACGAGAAGTCAGTTCCGACACTGCCAGCTTGAGTCAGGTCATTCCCCTGATCAGGCTGTTGCAGAAGCAGCTGGAGAAAGTGAGGGAGGAGCTGGTAAGCCATTGCGATTACAGCAAGCATGTAGCTCTTGTGGATGTAGCCCTTCGTACGCTTTGCCAGGATCCGAGGGTGGTCACTCTTTTAAAGTCAGAGGAATACATTCTGGCCACCGTGCTCGATCCTCGGTTTAAAGCGTATGTTGTGTCTCTGTTTCCGGCGGACACAAGTCTACAGCGGTGCAAAGACCTGCTGGTCAGGAGATTGTCCTCTGAAGAGGACCGTGACATGCCAACAGCTCCACCCTCATTTTCTTCCACATCTATGGCTGCGAGGAAAAAGCTCAGTTTTCCCAAAAGAGGCACTGGCGGGGATGCTGATAACATCTGGTCCAGACTGAAGGACCTGCCAACCATTGCAGACATGTCTACTCTCGCTGCATTGGATGCTGTCACAATAGAAAAAATTGTGGATGATTACTTTGCTGACACCATCCAAGTAGACATGTCAGACAGTCCATATTGTTACTGGCAGGAAAAAAAGGCAGTTTGGAAGCCCCTGTACAAACTGGCTCTATTTTACCTGAGTTGTCCCCCCTCCAGTGTGTACTCGGAAAGAGTTTTTAGTGCAGCGGGGAACCTGGTCAGTGAGCGGCGAAGGAGGTTGCTTCCTCACAACGTTGAAAAAATGATGTTTATAAAAATGAATAATCAATTCCTCAATGAAGTACAGCACTGCCCTCCAGATACTACAGAGGGACCTGTGGTTGTGGAGTCCAGCGGGGACGAATTGATAATGTGTGATGAGGAGGAAGTACACACTGTAGGGGGAGAGGAATCAGAGGTTGAGGATGAGGACGACATCTTGCCTCAGTAGAGCCTGTTTAGTCTGTACAGGGAGAGATGAATAGCTTTTTTGGTGTGGGGGCCCAAACAAACCAATCATTTCAGTCAAAGTTGTTTGGTAGGCCCTGTCGCTGAAATGATTGGTTTGTTAAAGTGTGCATGTCCTATTTCAACAACATACCTCTCAACTGCAGCTCATCCCTCCTCTGCGGGGATAATGTCTCCTGTGCTCTGACACGTCACTCTGTGTACTCTCAGCCTCAGGATCTGACACTACAGCTACCATGCCTCTTGTAGCAGCCCTCACTCCAGGGCCTCTTCCATGTGCAGTGTCCCCCTCTCTCTTGGGTTCACTATAGTGGCATGGAGTTCTCCCCCTCATCCAGGGCACACATTCCTTGCCCTGGCTCAGTCACCACGCTCAGACTTCCAGGCAATGCTGGGGGAGCCTGGGAGCTTCCACCCCAGGTCCCCAGCTACAACTCTCCTCTCCTGTGTCTTCTCTCTCTTTCTGACACTTTAAAGATCGTGCCTTTAAATGAAAAAGTCAGTCTTCATTGCACGACTATGTGCAACAGGGACATTTTTTTGGGTTTACAAAGTCAAACAATAACACTTCGACCCTGTCTGTCTGGGGTCTCTCAATGACGAATTGTCTGTAGCATGTTTGGAGGAGGTATTGTGGCCCCGGTATCAAATTGGGTACCGGGGCCACCCCACTATGCAGTCCAGATACTTGTTTGGTGGAATTCCGACACGTGGAGGGTTTTTTAATTATATTGTGGCCTCGGTACCAAATTGTGTACCGGGGCCACCACACTACGCAGTCAAGATAGATAGATGCGTATTGCGTATCATAGATAAAGTACATTCAGTGGTGTGGGGCAAATTGAAAAATATTCCAAATGCACTGACATTATCAAAAACAAGAGGTTGTCACACGCTAAAACTCCAACATGTATATGATGGAGAGGATGGAGGAGCAGCCGTATGTGTAGTGTAATGCAGATCTGTTGAAGGTTTTTTATATATTTTATTGTGGTGCCCAGTGCCCACTCCTCTACGCAGTCCAGATACATTTATTGGTGCGAATCATAAAAGTTCAGGGTTTTTAATATATATTGTGGTGACCCACTCCTCTACGCAGTCCAGGTACATTTATTGGTGCGAATCATAAAAGTTCAGGGTTTTTAATATATATTGTGGTGACCCACTCCTCTACGCAGTCCAGGTACATTTATTGGTGCGAATCATAAAAGTTCAGGGTTTTTAATAGATATTGTGGTGACCCACTCCTCTACGCAGTCCAGGTACATTTATTGGTGCGAATCATAAAAGTTCAGGGTTTTTAATATATCTTGTGGTGACCCACTCCTCTACGCAGTCCAGGTACATTTATTGGTGCGAATCATAAAAGTTCAGGGTTTTTAATATATATTGTGGTGACCCACTCCTCTACGCAGTCCAGGTACATTTATTGGTGCGATTCATAAAAGTTCAGGGTTTTTAAGATATCTTGTGGTGACCCACTCCTCTACGCAGTCCAGGTACATTTATTGGTGCGAATCATAAAAGTTCAGGGTTTTTAATATATATTGTGGTGACCCACTCCTCTACGCAGTCCAGGTACATTTATTGGTGCGATTCATAAAAGTTCAGGGTTTTTAAGATATCTTGTGGTGACCCACTCCTCTACGCAGTCCAGGTACATTTATTGGTGCGAATCATAAAAGTTCAGGGTTTTTAATATATATTGTGGTGACCCACTCCTCTACGCAGTCCAGGTACATTTATTGGTGCGAATCATAAAAGTTCAGGGTTTTTAATATATATTGTGGTGACCCACTCCTCTACGCAGTCCAGGTACATTTATTGGTGCGATTCATAAAAGTTCAGGGTTTTTAAGATATCTTGTGGTGACCCACTCCTATACGCAGTCCAGGTACATTTATTGGTGCGATTCATAAAAGTTCAGGGTTTTTAATAGATATTGTGGTGACCCACTCCTCTACGCAGTCCAGGTACATTTATTGGTGCGAATCATAAAAGTTCAGGGTTTTTAAGATATTGTGGTGACCCACTCCTCTACGCAGTCCAGGTACAATTATTGGTGCGAATCATAAAAGTTCAGGGTTTTTAAGATATTGTGGTGACCCACTCCTCTACGCAGTCCAGGTACAATTATTGGTGCGAATCATAAAAGTTCAGGGTTTTTAAGATATTGTGGTGACCCACTCCTCTACGCAGTCCAGGTACAATTATTGGTGCGAATCATAAAAGTTCAGGGTTTTTAATATATTGTGGTGACCCACTCCTCTACGCAGTCCAGGTACAATTATTGGTGCGAATCATAAAAGTTCAGGGTTTTTAAGATATTGTGGTGACCCACTCCTCTACGCAGTCCAGGTACAATTATTGGTGCGAATCATAAAAGTTCAGGGTTTTTAATATATATTGTGGTGACCCACTCCTCTACGCAGTCCAGAAAGATACCTTGTTGCAACGTTTTGGACTAATAACTATATTGTGAGGTGTTCACAATACACTGTAAATTAGTGGAAATGCTTGTTATTGAATGTTATTGAGGTTAATAATAGCCTAGGAGTGAAAATAAGCCCAAAAACTTGATTTTTAAACTTTTTATGTTTTTTTCAAAAAAAATCCGAATCCAATACCTTAAATCCGAACCGAGACCTTTCGTCAAGTGTTTTGCGAGACAAATCCGAACCTCAAAAATAACGAAAATCCGGATCCAAAACACAAAACACGAGACCTCAAAAGTCGCCGGTGCACATCCCTAATTTTTTTATGCCTTCTTCTTCCTTATATGACAGGTGGTGATAATACCTTAACCAGACCTTTAAATATTGGTTCTATTGTTACTCAATAATGCCACAGTACATTAATAAAGATTACATTACAAGGATATCTGTAAAATATAATAAAAGCAGTGGCCCTACTTTTACCCACAATTCTCCTGCATTCTATTTTTTTGGAGGGTTTAGGCCTCATAACTACTGGCGTTTGTTTTGCATTTAAACTCATGCTATTGTCATACAGTGTTATTTGCATCCAGGAGGTTGTTGAGTTTTCCCCGGTATCTCCCAGAGGGGGAGGGGGCAGGTACAAAGGTCCGGGTCTGCCTAGGGGTCCAGGCCTGCCTGTGTAGTGGGAGGAGCCACCAACTCGGTGTGGCCACACCCTCCTCAGTTGTTATGGAAAGGACCCCAAGAAGTTGCTGTACAGCAGCACCAAATTCCTCTTTGCGACCCTGGGCTTTCCCAGTACATCCACTTCTGGTTTATACAAGTTTATGGAGCAAGCATCATTCATTTCTATTTATAATTTTAATTAGATATATATTTCCTTTAACAGCTCTATCCATTTGAATATTTTGATAGCATTCAAAATCTATTATTTCAGTGTGTTTTTCCTGTACGGTACTTGTACCTTGTATTAGTTATATTGTATTAATTATGTTTATAAACTTCCTTTATGGCAATGTTTTTTTTAAAAAAAAGAAATTTACTGTAGAATAACTATGTAACACTTTAAAACTATGCATTTTTCAGGGGGTTTTTAACCTATGTTTTTCCCCTTTAATTACCTACTAAAGGTCCTGCATCGGTTCCACATTTTTCCTGCTTAATACAGGATGGTACTTAAATACTTTTTTTTAAGTTGTTGGCTCTTTAATAGAAGGAGGCATTTATTTATACCTAGAACATAAAGCAGCTTCTTAACAGCTTCTGTAACATAATCTAGCATTTCATATTTGCATGGTTAAGGTCTCTAGGGAATAATGTATTCCTAAAGGACATTGTTGAAATTATGATTATCTCTGTTTTCAATTTCTCGCACATATACCCCGTGCTGTGTTTTGTCAGTGTTATATCTATGCTTAGTTTTCATTTTTCTCACCATTGCAATGTGGTTTAATACAAAAATCAAAACAAATGCAATATCCACATAAGAACAAGAAAGCTGAAAAACATTGGAAAACCGTAATCCATTTGATTACCTATAATATATCCATAAATATTCACTTTATCCTGTCTTAACTTATGGTATACTGCATAAGTAATCCAAACTGATGCTGTAAAAAGAATGAGTTTTCTAAGCTGCCTTTATTTGAAATGTGGTTTGACAGGGACTGATGTTTTATGTTGTAGAGTACACTGCAATTTTGTTTGGCTCACTGCAGCTACAGACATATATTTTATCATTTCTACTAGAGGACTACAGTGCTTATTTATGGTTTATTACTTTTCATAGGATCTGTATCAGAAAGTGATTGTGAAGCAATTTGATTTGCAATTTTAGACGTATCAGATAGTAGTGATGGTTTCAGCAAAATACCAACATCAATCACATATAATGTATATATAGTACATTGTCATTGTAGCACTGGTATCTTCTTGGAACCAGGCTTAGTTTTTGCAGAGGACACAGAAGCCCTGTATAGGAATCCCAGTGACTAGTCGGAGGCCAGTTCTCACATTCAAAATTAAGTATGTTTTATTGAACTTCAGTGAAAATACGTCACAACGGCAAATATGCAGCAAACATATACTTCATGAGGGGACAGTGTTCCAGTAAAGGGTGAGAAAAAAGAATTGTAAACTGGGCCACCCATTGCTAACATTAGGTGAACCTAGATGGCTGTCTATGACTCAATGTTTAAGGGGCACCTAAAACACTGAATAAGTGACATAACGTCACTCATCCAGTCTTTTTAATGCCTCCACATGGTATGCTGGCCACTGACACGAAGGAGGAGCAGCCAGCAGTTTATAACATGTGAAACTGAAAGCTGCTGCTCCTTCAGGTCAGTGTTATGCTGAGTAAGTGGTGCTTGGCTATGATGCCAGCCCTTAGCAGGATGCCACCCACACCGCCCACCTGCTATGATAAGCAATGGGGGCACAATGCAAGGGGTGGAGGAACTTCCAATGGGTGGGCACACGTATAATCTGGCTGGGAAGACATCAGGGAGGAGGTTATTATGCTCTGTCTCCAGTATAAGCTCATGAATAAGTGCTCAGCTGGGCCTTATCAGGGAGGTGACTCATCATCATCATTTATTTATATAGCGCCACTAATTCCGCAGCGCTGTACAGAGAACTCATTCACATCAGTCCCTGCCCCATTGGAGCTTACAGTCTAAATTCCCTAATATAGACACCCACTCACCCACAAACAGAGACACAGACAGGGAGAGAGAGAGACTAGGGTCAATTTTAATAGCAGCCAATTAACTTACCAGTATGTTTTTGGGCTGTGGGAGGAAACCGGAGCACCCGGAGGAAACCCACGCAAACACAGGGAGAACTCCACACAGATAAGGCCATGGTCGGGAATCGAACTCATGACCCCATTGCTGGGAGGCAGAAGTGCTAACCACTAGGCCACTGTGCTGCCCTGTGCTGCCCTGATAACATGTGAAACTGAAGGCTGCTGCTCCTTCAGGTCAGTGTTATGCTGAGTAAGTGGTGCTTGGCTATGATATCAGAGCCAAGCACCATACTACCAGCCCTTAGCAGGATGCCACCCACATCGACTCGACTCTCTTCCTCAGAGGAAGGGGCGGGGCAAAACCCAAGTAACCACCGGAATGTACCCATTCCTCTCATATGGTACGTCTTCACCCTCCAACAGGTCCAATATTAGGTCGGCATAATTCCAGGGTCAACAGGTTCCAAGTGACAGTATGTAAAATCAATACCTTATTTATCTTTCTGCTAGGGCTGAGAAAGAGCATGTTCTTGTGGGGCATATGGCAGCATAAAAAAAATATATATATTTTTAAGTACTGGTAGAACACATTTTGTCTTTAGGAGGGATGGAATGTGGAGAAGGTTGGAGGCGTAAAGCTCTGCTGTAATAAGGGGGAGGGAAACCATGTAAAAATGGCTGCGAGGGGTAAAATGTGTAAATCCCCAGACACAGCTATGTGCACAGTATACAAACACCAACACAGCCTTTATATTTTATTGGGATATAATTCTAGGTTATAACACTTAAATGCAGGATGTTAAGACACTGACTATAGGTGTGATCATCATCAATGTTTATTTATGAAGCACCACAGATTTCGCAGTGCAGTGCAGTGCAGTGCAGTGGGCCCCAATGCAAAGTGGGACAAAGACCATGATACTGATTGTATCCATTTTATGTAAGGCTGGACAGAGACTAAAAAGCAATACAGAAAACAGAAGCATATCAGTTACATCATACGAGACCTACAGGAGCAAGAGAACAAACAATTACATTAGTATGAGAAAATAGCAATTACATCAGAAGAAAACCTTTCAAGGAGGACAGAGGTGAGCACAGGAGATGAGAGGAAGAGGGAAACCTGTCTGTAAGAGCCAACATACTAGAGGGCAAGGAATAAATGGAGGCAATGGAGGTGAAGGAAACAAGTGGATAGAGTAGATAGAGCATGAAGAGGAAGCTCATGTAGGATCAGACATGATAAGCAAACGTGAAGAGGTGAGCTTTAAGGGAGCACTTGAAAGATTAGAGGTTGAGGTAGAGTCTGGTGTGATTGTGCGAAACCCCATATGTGTCAAACATAATGTTTGGATTGTTCAAACAAAGATGACAGCACGATAATAACCGTTACATAGCTGCAGTCATTTGTACTCACTGCCTGGCATTGTGCACTGCAAACAAATAATTGACTAAAGGACATATAACGATGCTTTTTGCATAATGATGTCCAAGTCATGTTCTGGATAAATAATGGTAAGTTTGTCTTACAGCAGAAATGGATATAAGTCAGTATAAAATCAATATCCCCTTCACAAACTTAAATCTAGGTGTTTTAAATCAAGGGTTTTCATTATTTATATTGAGTATATCTATAAGGTGCATAATCAAATAGAGTTTTTCACTTGATAATGTCATGGCAAGCATTTGACAGTTCCATAGTATAAGAGTGACTATTGTATATTGTATTGGTCACCAAATATTTTATCTAATATATATAAGCCTAGTGGCGTGTGTTAGTCTGTGTGTGTGTGGAAAAAAAAAACCAAGCTGCAGCGCCACCTACTGGGCAGAGTTATACACTGACCTACTAAATTCTTTGTGTGTGTGGGAAAAAAAACTCAGAAAAGGCTGAAATTTGGTATACTAAGATGTTTTAAATTTGTTAATTTAATTTGTTAATTGTTAAAAGTGTTTATAAAGATTTTAAAAAAATATATATATATTTCTTGAAGGAGAAGTGACAGTTGGGAGTGGTTGGTGGTTGCCGGGGGTGACAGTTGGGAGTGGTTGGTGGTTGCCGGGGGTGACAGTGGGGAGTGGTTGGTGGTTGCCGGGGGTGACAGAGCGAGAGGAGTGTGATACTCAGGACCGCTGAGAGAGATCCCTGTGTCTGGATAGACATCTGGATAGATGTGGCGATAAAGATGAAGGATGAGGTGATGGAGAAAAATGATGAGGTGGTGACATGTGGACAAAACCACGTTAAAAAAGGGCGCTTGCATCGGGAAGTAACGCTCTTCCCCTGAGGAGGCCTGGGCTAGGCCCAAATGCATGACAAGAACCTTTTTAACACCTTAAGAAACTTGATTTAACTAGAATGCATGAGTATCATGCATGGGTTAACTTGTAGATCATATGCACTAAAACAATGGCAATTTTTTGGATCAGGGGAATAAGGACTCTGAAATGGCCCAGCAACTTATTCCATAGCAATCAGGGGCTGGAAGGCAGGGGGGCATCTACCCCCTGGGCCAGTCCCATTGTGGGCTACCTTGTGCTGAGTCATTGGGCTATCTGCATTTTTTTCCTTTAAAATGTTCCTAATAGGCTAAAATTTGACAGCCAGCCCCTGATAGAAATATTCCTTCAGGGTGTTCCCATAGAGTTACTTAAACAGCCACTCCAGAGATATCTGGGAGACTTTTGTGGTACAGGAAGAGTGGCATACATAAACTGGCTGTGGCCAAAATATTGTGGGCATGATCTGACAGATGAGTTTGTGTTTGTGTATAAGAAATGTAATTTTCAAGAACTATTAGTAACTAAAAATGCTGTTGCCCCATCTGCTCAGTAAACATTGCAAAGCCTGTTCCAATAGCCAATATGCAATGCATACAAGGCCTCCATTATGATGTGTGATGTGTGGGCTAAAGCACAGCTCAAAGTCCTCTTTGTTTGTGTCATGCTCCTTGATTTGTGCAAGTACACCTAGATTTCACCAAAGCACAGGATTTTGCATCTTTTAGGATGTAAGCTCTCATGAGCAGGGCCCTCTTTCCTTGTGGGCTCTTTCTACTATTCCATCACCTCCTGTACCTCTTGGCCTGCTTCCCTAGCCCTGTTTTCCCTGTTTTCTTAAGCTTCGACCTTCTTCTCGCTGATTTCTTCCATCCCTTTCACTATCTGTCCCAGAAATAATCTGATTTGCTTTACCCTGTCACCTGTGTTTGTATATATTTTTGTATTATGTTGTGTCTTGGTTCTCTGTTTTCTGTATATGTAATGTACGGTGTTGTGGACCCTTTGTGGCGCCTTATAAGTCAAAGATAATAATAATAATAATAATAATAATAATAATAATAATAATAATAATAATTTGATAGCATTTGCAGAGGAGCTAAAGTTTGCATCGGCCAATGGGAGGAGTCTAGTGAGGATATTTGTTGCAAAGTACAGAATAGTCACACACAAACGCCTATTTTTGCAAAACAGTGCAACACTGATGATTTTGTAGTCACTATATAGTGAATATTGAAATGTGGTGAATGGACAGAGGCGCATACAACAATTTCTACTCTACAAATGGACTTGATTTTTGCACTAGTTCCAAGCTTGTGGAAATCAGGTCCCATCCTATACTTTTCATGGGACACATTTTGTGCCTTCTAGTTGCTCTTTGACACATTCCTAGGTGCACTTTACCAATGTAAAACACATCTTAAAAACAACTAGTGCCACTTGTCATAAATGTTGTCCCTCATGATTAATTTAAGCAAACTGAGCAGTATTTTTACAGACTTTGATTTAATGAAAAAGGTGGTTCTAAAGTGGTGTGATGTTATTTTCAAAGTTATAATTAAACTTTCGCTTCTCCAGATCTCTCTACCTATACTTAGCATACTTGTAATTCATTGAGGCATCTCTCCAGACTGGAGAGAAGGTGTGTAGCTTGATGTGCCCTGGGCAGACCTTGTAGGTGCATAATGTGTACTTCATAAAGGAGATCTAGATAATTCCAAAGATCAGTATCAAATACAGACAACATTCTAGTGACCAATATATGATACACCCCATTCAGATGTGTGTGCCATGCAATGCAGACTTCAATCAGGTGGCTGCTATATCAGGCAGACTCTAGTCTATGTTGGCAACAACACAGATCCTAATCTCTTGTGACTGCTATACCCTGCAGAGCACGAGTGGCTACTATATTACAGTAGACTTCAATCTTGTGGCTATACAATATAGACCTTAGTCTATATACCATAAAATCCCCAGCTTGGTGGCAATTATACAAGGTTAGTGTAGGGAAGGTACAGAGAAACTTGACTCCCAGCCTACCCTGGTGACTGGGAAGGACCCACAGGGGAGAAATTTGTGAAACTCTAAAATCCAGAACATTTGACCATCTTGAAAGGCAGAACACTGTATCACAGCACTGATCCATGGTGGCATCAATTAATAAGGCTGTATCACAAAAAGTATCCGAAAAGTTCTCTAACCTAGTGTCAGTGTTGTTTCTCTTTGAAAATTAATTATATAAGAACTTATCCCCAGCATTTTCAGAAATATATGTAGAAACACATAATGATAATAAGCAGGACATCAATAACCAGAGAATGGATATTCACTGAACATCAAGTTATATGTGAAATTTATGCCAACCTACACAGAGACACAGTGTGATACATTGGATAATAGAAAATCAGAAACATTGTATTTATTATACATGAGCATCCTCAGAATTTTAATGATATTGCAAACAGCATAACGTTGTTGTTAATATATTTATATTTGTATTGATAATAATGTTTATATTTATTCTATTTTTACTGTATTGGTACGTTAATATTTAAAAGCATCATTAAGACAGTTTCTTTCTCTTGCTCTTGACTATTAAATAGACCACTATGCACTGTGCATTTGGTACCCTATGTTAGTTATGTGTCATATCTAAGGGCAACAAATATAAACAACTATGCATAGTCAGTATAAAAGGGCTTGAAATTATAAACATTGAAGAAAGCCAGGCAGATAAAAAATGTAGTTAGCAAAAATGTCAGGAAGTCATGTAAATTAAATAAAATAAAGTTACATGTAGGTGAACAGCCCCGTTAAGCCACATGGTTGGAATAGAGCAAGGAATCAAGTTCAGAGTAACTATTAAAGTTACCAGGAAATTCACTGATGGGCCTCAATACAAAGTGGGACAAAGACCATGATACTGATTGTATCCATTTTATGTAAGGCTGGACAGAGACTAAAAGGCAACCATGGCATACACAGTATAACAGCTCACTCAGGGCTTCATTTAGAGTTGTATGTATGTCAATTTTTGCGGCTTAAATATATGCATTTCCATGCTGCCAAACTTGGGAGACGTATCTTTGTAGGTACTGATACTATCTAGAGACTTCTGATTGGCTGTCTGCATATTGACATCTCCAGCTGATAGTATTCATTCATTAATATTGTAGTTATGTAATGACACGTTGTAACTGTCTATTTGCATTTCCTTTTTGTCATATCCATTTTGGAGCTGTAACTAACCGGGGTGGCAGTGTTTGTTTTTTATCACATTTTCTATGGAAAAAGCAACTTCTGCATTTATTAACACTATCAAGACATTATTCTGTCTTTTGTATGTGACACTTCACTACAATATATTGTGTATGAATAAGGTAAAGCAGCTTTCACATTTACTTCTGTCAACCCCCATCTCCATGCTACCGTGGGGCGTAGTTATACTCTTTAGTGCGCTTCATTCAGGAACACTGCTGTTAATGAGTTGGACATATCATGACATACGTGCCACGTATATACACATGTAGGTAAACTTTTTTGGTGACAGAATGTTCACGTGTATGTTCAGAGCACAAAATGCAAACAAATATTATTTACCCCCACAAAGTAAAAAAAAGTTTTGTTAAGCCTAATAACATCACATGACTCCATCAATCACTCGGCATCTCACTATTGTTACAACTCATTACAACAGTAGTTCAGATAATGTAGTGACTTCAGATTGTGACCATTTCCTTAAAAGCAGACCTCGGAGGCTGAGCAGGTATTTTTTTAAAAAAGTTTGGGAGGACAGACCAGATTAATTATGCATTCAGACCATACTTGCCTACTTTTGCAGGCAGCTGTCCGGGAGGGGGTCTGTCGAGGGTGCACCACTAGGCTCCGCCCCCTGTCAATCTCAGGCAATTTTAGCCAATCGCAGCAGGGGGCGGGGCCACGATGCCGCGATTAGCCTTCCCCCCCGCCATCTTCTAAAACGGCGACAACTGGATCCGGGATTTTTGCCTGCTCTCTTGGGAGCCTGGGAGAACTCCTTAAAATTCGGGAGTCTCTCGGACATTCTGGGAGAGTAGGCAACTATGATTCAGACCCACCCTCATTTCTGGCACATTTATAGAAATGTTGGGTATGATACATTAAATATATTATTTTGTGCTCCAACATCCTTTTCTTAACTCTCTTTTTATGGCTTTGGTGTGGGCCCTGCATACCTTAGATCGGCACTGCGAGGCATTGTCTACAAAATGGGTTTAATACAAGGTTTTTGTGTAAATTCCATAATGTAAAAATTTTGGTTACTGAATGTATTCAGAATATATCCCTAACAAATAGATAATACATTTATATAATCTAGTTTTTTTAAAACATTATGGGCTAGATTTACTAAACTGCGGGTTTAAAAAAGTGGAGATGTTGCCTATAGCAACTAATCAGATTCCAGCTGTCATTTATTTAGTGCACTCTACAAAATGACAGCTAGAATCTGATTGGTTGCTATAGGCAACATCTCCACTTTTTCAATCCCGCAGTTTAGTATTTACTATATATTTATACCCCTGTGAGTTTATTAGTCATTGTTTCAAAGTAATGCTATATGCATTTACCAATCATTTTAAATAAGTTGCAGAGGTGCCCAAAATTTGGGAAATATATAACGTATACCCCCCTTGTACCTATACTCTACTTTCGGCTGTTACGCAAACTATTAATCTAACTACAAAAAATATAAGTAGATTATGGTGGCATAGTGCTCAACATTGCTGCCTGGCAGAACTGGGTTTAGTTCCAACCAGAACACTATTTGTGTGCAGTTCTCTCTACATTTGTATCGGTTTTCTGTCACTGCTCATAAACACACTGGTAAGGTTAATTGGCTTATATTAAACCTTATTGAGTGTGAGTGAGTCTGAGTGAGTCATGTAATACAAACTTTAGACTGTTAGCTCTAGTGGGGCAGTTACTGATGCAGATGATTACACATTCTCTGTAAAGCGCTGTGTAATATGTAAGCGCTATATAAAGGCAGGTGATAAAAATTGATTATGCCTTTAACTTTTATACTTAAATAGGATTTATAAAGTAAACTGTATACATAACATGTTAAATATTTATTATATTGATACAGATTTACGTTAGACAAACATTTTGGATGCAATTGTACGAGCAATGATATTTTAAATTAGTGGCTGGGCATGTCACTTTATCTTTTCTGATTAAACAGAGGCCTATTTGTGTCTCAAAGGAAAAGACCTTGTCATTTTTTTTATTATAAAATTAAATATTTAATCTAATAATTGGATTACTTTTCTAATTCAGTTTTGAAAGCCACTATTAAACAAACACCAATATTAAAATGCATTGTATTCACAAACATGGTAGTGAACAAAAAACAACCTTGAAAGTTATGCAATTTAGAGTTAGTAGTAAGAAATGTGTTAACGTGTTATTGTGCATGCGGGTATTGTAAATAGTACAGTCATGGCCAAATGGTTTAATGATGACACAAATGTTATTTTGCTGAAGCAGCAAACTTTGAGAAAACCAAAACTTGTGTCACTGTCAAGACTTTTAGCCATGACTGTAGCATAATAACTAATCTTGAAATATATATATGAAAAAGATTTTTATGTCAGCATTTTCTGTTAATATAGTACAAATATCACATTTATCGCTTTTTGTAAAAAGTGGTTTACACTGTTGTCACATATTGCTGTTCATCACCACCGTTCAATGCACATCACATCCCAGGGGAGTCTACTAAATAGAGATACCTAAAAGATATACACTCTCTGGTGATACAGAGTGAATTAAAACCTGGCAGAGTACAGAGCTGAACTGCACTAAGTGGTTTTGCTAAGAACAAAACTCTGCAGTGATACCTTTTATGAACACATTGATATGCTGGTCATGCAATGATTGCATGACCCAATGAAAGTTAAAAAATAAATGCAATAAAGTTAAATTAAGAAACGAGAACCAGCAGCGATGGCCTTGGTTCATTAGATGGGCCATTTCCATTCCTCCACCCACCTCAAGTACCTTCATCAATATATATATATATTTCAGGCATCTCTATTTAGTAAACTACTCTGGGATGGGATGTGTAGTGAACAGTGATGCACAACATTATGTGATAACAGTGTAAACCACTTTTTACAAACGCAATAAATATGATATTTGTACTATATTTAATCTATATATATTCTAGAAATGATATTCCAGACAAATGTGCTAACTAGCCAGACCTGAAAATTATTTTTTAGGGGAAACCAGTAGAGGGTATAAAAAGTGTGAGAGACAAAACAGAGAACATGATCCTATCCCTACTAATGGTAATCAGCCTCTGGTAAGAGCCCCTGGATTCTGATCGCCTTGTTTATAAATAACTGCATCTACATATATTCTGGATAATAAGCAAATGGGACCATTGAAGTGGGAATAATGCATCTATACAGTCCCTGTTTTGCTAGAAAACAGAAACAAATTAATCTACTAAAAAACATCAATAGTTAAGTGCTACAGAGTGAGGGCATTGCACAGTGAGCAAGAATAGTCCACCAAGCAAAATGTGTCAATGTGATCAGGTAGAGAGCAGAACCCAAAATACACTTGTTCAGCAAATCTGACACTTTGTTTGCACAATGAAGACATATTTGCTCTAAGAGATTATGTATTTTTTAAATAGTTCCTTCTACTGCTATATAATAGTAGTATGCATATAGATTTATATAAAACAATTAAAAGAAAATACAAAACAAGTATTTAATAAAGATACTTAACACATTTGTATTTTTCCATTACAGGTGAGTGGCATGCAGATCACCCCTCTACAGACAAGACATACGGGTCATCACTTCCTACAGACTGGCTGACTTCAGAAAACATTAATGCTGTTTTTCCACATGATGAAACTTCAACTACAGAACCAGTGTATAACAGCACTGTTAAAACATTGCCTGGTTACATAGATTCAAGTCTATTATTTTCTTTCACAACTCTAGAATCGGGATCAAACATATTGGCCATATCACCTTCTGAAAGTCCATTTAGATATGAAGAAACTGAAGCTAGCTCTACTACAAAAGTTGCAGCAGCGCTTAAAAGTACTACTCAGGAAGCCATAGGAATGCTGGAAGAAGTAACTCCAGAAGTAACACAATTGCTTGAAGAAACTACTCCAGTAAATGTAGGCATGGGTGAAGGAACCACTTCAAAAGTAATAGAAGTGTTTGAAGAAAACTCATCAATAGAAGTTGGAATTCTTGAAGGAACAACTACGGAAGTAGTAGAAGTACTTGAAAAAACTACTCCAGTACAAGAAGGCATGGTTGAAGAATCAACTCTGAAAGTAATAGCAGTACTTGAAGAAACTACTCCAGAATTAGTAGGAGTGTTTGAGTACACAACTCCAAAAGTAGAAGTGATTGAAGGCACAACTCCGACAGTAGTTGCAGTAATTAAAGAAACTGCTCCAAAAATAATAGCGTTAGAAGAAACTACTCCAGAAGTAATTAAAATGTTTGATGAAACTACTACCATATCAACATTAACACCGATTTTCTTAACAACAGAACAACTGAGAGTGTCTGAAAGCGTACCAAAATATGACAATAAGAACAACTTTAGTATCATGGGTGATGCCACAACAACTGCTTCTGTCCTGGAATCAAATTTCACTGAGACAAGTGTTTATCTGAGTAAGGTTTCAGCAACTTCACAAAGTCAAATGAATGACAGTGATAGAGAAATGAACAATGAACAAGGTATTTTGACTGTAACAGAACTGGATGAAAGTGAGGATTCTACATCAAGTCCAGACACTCTCTCAAACAATACTGCAGCCTTCTCTTTATTAGGAAATTCAACATCAAGCACAGAGTCTTCTGCTGATAAAGGAAAAGAGCTTGTGGTGTTCTTTAGCCTACGGGTGACTAATATGCCATTTTCTGATGACCTATTCAATAAAAGTTCCCCAGAATACAAAGCACTTGAACAGCAATTCCTGCACCTGGTGGGTAAAATATTCATTACTGAGATGAGAACTGTATTCACACGGTAGAACTGTGATATATAAGCTACAATTTAGTTGTTTTCCCAACAAAGAAAGTCAAGTTCTTTTAAGTCTTTCTTGTAGAATTCTCGCTGAGAGCTGATAAGTAAAAGGTTTATTAAAGCAGAGAATAACTAAATAACATCTTAAATGTAATTTACAATATCTGGCATACAAGTAATCATAAAATATGCCCTTCATTAAAATAGCTACTAATGTGAATCATTATTAAATAATAACAGCATTGGTCTTTTGTGAAAGATGTGGTGATTTAAAAAAATAAATAAATATATGTACATGTTTTTATTTGTTTAACAAGAGTGGATATGTCTGTGTTATATAACAAATGTCACACAATTTATCATAAACGTGGTTTTGATACATGATTGTAGTTTGGAAATTTAAGATATACTATATTATGTTATAGTTGTGAGCTTGCTGTAGTTATTGAATGTTTGAGCCTAAATTTACATACATACATATGTATGTATGTAAATATATATCTATAGCTGAGTTGAAAAAAATGGAGGCAGGGACAAATGAGGGATTTCTAGAGCCGCTCCGACGGAGTGGTGGGGGAACGTGGAAGGGTAAGTATCGTAACAGTACCCCCTACCTTAAAGGTGGACTCCGAACACCTATACAGGTTTACAAGGAATTTTTTTATGAAAGTGTTTGAGTAGACGGGGGGCATAAAGGTCGACTGCTCTTACCCAGGAGCGTTCCTCGGGACCGTAACCTTTCCAGTCTACTAGGAATTGTACGCCACCTCTGTTTCTACGGGAGTCCAGGATTTGTTTTACTTCATATTCACCCTGATTCTGAATAATAACCGGAGGAGGAGCCCTAGGAGGGGTGGAAAACTTGTTCATAACCACTGGTTTCAGCAATGACACATGAAAAACATCTGGGATACGTAGAGAACGTGGTAAGCTTAATCTGAAAGCTACTGGATTGATGATTTCTGAGATGGAAAATGGACCAATGAACCTGGGGGCAAATTTCTTGCTGGGAACCTTTAACCGAATGTTCTGTGTAGATAGCCAAACTTTATCCCCGATGGAGAAATTAGGGCCTGCTCCTCTCTTTTTATCATAGGCCTCCTTAGAACGAGAGATGGCTTTTCTGAGACTTGATTTGGTTTGTTCCCAGATATGCGCGAAGTTACAAAATAATAAGTACACCTCTGGGACTTCAGAAGCAGTAATTTGGGAAAAGGTGAGTAATCTAGGATGACAACCATAGAGAACGAAAAAAGGAGAATTAGAGAGAGCCTCATGGAAATGGTTATTATGGGCGAACTCAGCCCATGGAAGGAGATCCACCCAGTTGTCTTGATTGGCAGAAATGAATATTCTTAAGAATTTCTCCAACTCCTGGTTGGTTCTCTCTGTGAGGCCATTAGACTGAGGGTGATATGCAGAGGAAAAATCAAGCTTGATCCCAGATTTATGACAAAAGGATCTCCAGAATTTGGATATAAACTGAGATCCTCGATCGGAGACAATGTGATGAGGACAACCATGAAGGCGGAATATCTCTTTGATGAAAATATCAGCCAATGAGGAGGAAGATGGAAGACCTTTCAGTGGAATGAAGTGGGCAGTTTTGGAAAAGCGGTCCGTGACCACTAGGACCACAGTACACGACTTAGAGGGGGTAGGTCCGTGATAAAATCCATGGAGATTTGTGACCATGGGTATTCAGGAACTGGTAATGGAAGTAAATGACCATAAGGCCTCCTCCTGGAGGTCTTGTGTTGGGCACATATGGAACACGAAGACACAAACCTCCTTACATCTTCCCGTATGGAAGGCCACCAGTAGTTGTGAGATAACAGGGCCCAAGTTTTGCGAATGCCAGCATGACCCGAGAAGAGGGAACGATGAGCCCATCGTAGGAGTTTGATGCGAAGAGGTGCAGAAATGAAGGTCTTGCCTGGAGGACAGCTTTTTTTTATATGAGTGGCTGCCAATATTCGACTAGGGTCCAGAATAAATTTATTCTCCTCCAAGGGTTCCGAGTCAGCAGGATCAAATGAGCGAGATAGAGCATCTGCCTTGATATTTTTAGATCCAGAACGGAAGCAAATGTTGAAGTCAAATCGGGAGAAAAATAAGGACCATCTTGCTTGTCGAGGATTTAGGCAGCGTGCAGTATGTAGATATAGCAAGTTCTTGCGATCAGTATAGATGGTGATGGGGAACTGGGCTCCCTCTAGAAGATGCCTCCATTCAAAAAGAGCCAATTTGATGGCCAGGAGCTCCTTATCACCGATACCGTAGTTCTTTTCAGCAGGTAGAAGGCGACGGGAAAAGAATCTGCATGGACGTAGTTTACCGGTAGCGTCTCGTTGAGAGAGAACTGTTCCTGTACCTACGGAGGATGCGTCCACCTCTAGAATGAACGGGCGAGAACAGTCAGGTTGCTGGAGGATGGGTGCTGAAGAAAAGAAGGATTTCAAGGTAGCAAATGCTTGGGTGGCCTCTCCAGACCATATTTTGGCATTCGCAGACTTACGGGTTAAGGCAATGATGGGTTCCACCAAAGTAGAGTATCCTTTAATGAACTGGCGGTAGTAATTGGAGAATCCCAGGAACCATTGTGTAGCCTTAAGGCCCGAGGGTTGAGGCCAATCTAATATGGCTTTTAACTTGGTAGGATCCATTTGCAATCCAGTGCCAGAGATGATATAACCTAAGAAGGGAACTTGCTTTTGTTCAAAGATGCACTTCTCTAATTTACAATATAGATTATTCTTCCTAATACGGGACAGAACCTCCAAGACATGTTTGCAATGTGATACTAAGTCTTGGGAGAAGATGAGGATATCATCCAAGTAGATGACCACACATTGGTATAATAGGTCTTGAAAGAGTTCGTTCATGAAGCCTTGAAAAACAGCCGGGGCATTGCATAACCCAAAAGGCATGACCAAGTATTCAAAGTGACCGTCCCGGGTGTTGAAGGCTGTCTTCCACTCATCCCCCTCCTTAATGCGCACCAGGTTATAGGCTTCTCTGAGGTCCAATTTAGAAAAGATGGTAGCCCCCTTTATCCGATCAAATAATTCTGAGAATAGTGGTAAGGGGTACCGATTTTTTTACGGTGATGGCATTAAGGCCTCGATAGTTAATACAAGGGTGGAGGCCCCCATCCTTCTTCTTTACGAAGAAAAAGCCTGCCCCAGCTGGAGAAGAGGATTTCTGGATAAAGCCTTTTCTGAGATTGTCTTGGACATAATCCTCCATGGCTATTCTATGTGGAGGGAGTTTTGTGGCCTCCTGTTCACAAAAGACATCAGAAAAGGTTTGGTAGGGTTCAGGAAGAAGTGCCAAGGGTAACCTATTGTGTCATTTGGGATCCTCCTTGGGAACTACCTTCGATAGACAATGATTAAAGCAATGTTGTCTCCAGGATAAGATATGGCCGGACTGCCAATCCACGTTAAGAGAATGGAGACGGAGCCACGGAAGTCCAAGGATAACTGGATTGGTAGTTTTATGGATGACGAAGAAGGAGATACTCTCCTGATGTAGGACTCCAATCTGAAGACGAAGAGGAGTGGTGCGTAAAAAGATAGATCCTTCAGGGATTCTTCCACCATCGATGGCTAAAAGGGAGATAGGTTGTTCTAGAGCTTGCGTGGAGATAGAGAATTGCTTTACCAAGGCAGCCGAAATGAAATTCCCAGCCGCTCCGGAGTCAAGGAGTGCAGACTGAGAAAAGGTATATTGTCCAGACTGTAACGAAATGGGAATAGTGACACAATCATTACTATAAGGAACTCAGAGAGATGAAATAAGGAGGCCTAACGACATAGTTCCTGAACACGTTAGGCCCTGTCGTTTCCCGGAAGTTTGGGACAAGAGTTCAGAAGATGCCCGCTCTCTCCACAATATAAACATAACTTGTTTCGGAATCTTCTCTCTCTCTTCGGCCGATAGGCGGGTCCTTCCCAATTGCATTGGTTTCTCGGGCGGAAGAACAGGTGTTTGGAAGTTGGGAGCTAGACGGATCATACTGCGTTGAGACTGTTCCTTCTCAGAACTACGCTCCTTGAAACGTAAGTCCATCTTAATGCAGAGGGAGATGAGATCATCCAAAGATGCAGGGAGTTCCTGAGACACCAGCTCGTCTTTAATCCGATCCGAAAGACCCTGCCAGAATGTTGCTACAAGAGCCTCATCGTTCCAGCGGAGTTCCGAGGCCATAGTTCTGAAGTGGACCGCATACTGACCCACAGACTGGTTTCCTTGGTGGAGACGCTATAACCCAGCAGCGGCATTGGAGACCCTTCCGGGCTCGTCAAAAATCTTTCTAAAGGTGGACAAAAAGGTGGATAAATTATGCAGGATAGGATCATTCCGCTCCCATAATGGGGATGCCCACGCTAAGGCTTGACCAGAGAGCAGTGATATCACATAGGCCACCTTAGCCTTCTCAGAAGGAAAATTCCCCGGCAACAGTTCAAAGTGGATGGAGCATTGGTTCAGGAATCCTCTGCAAAGTTTAGGGTCTCCATCGAACTTAGGCGGATTAGGCATCCGCAATTGGGAGGAAGAAGCTGCTGCTGTGGAGGGGTGGTCCGAAGCCGCAATCACAGGTGCAGGAGGTCCGGTGGCCACTAAGGTGTTCTGAACAACATCCCGCCGAGTAGATAGGCTCTGGAGGAATTTTAAAAGTTGCTCTTGGTTCGCCTCCTGTTTGTCCATTCTACCCACTAAATGCTCCAGTAGATCTTTAGCCGCTGGATCCATGGTCAGAGCAAACTGTAACAGATTTACTGGATTCACTACTAATCTTGATTAATGCTGGCTTACCTGAGGTGCGGAGTCTAACAATCTCCCCGGTGTTCACCAAGAACCGCAGCAAGGCGGGATGGGCTTTGCTGCCAGGAGTCGCAGGTCGCGGTCCTCAGGTTTGCCCCAAGATGTAGTACAGCGGAGTAGGAGCAAGATGAGAGTAGTCGGACAGGCCGGGTCGATACACAGGCAGGCAATGCAGACAGAATCAGGAAGCGGTCTCAGAGTCAATCAAACCGGGTCGGTACACGGGTCACCAGAACAGAAGCGAGGTCAGCTAGCCGGGTCGGTACACAGGAAGACAGATAAACGAATAGAGGAAGGAGCGAGAGGCAATCCGGGTCAGGAGCACAGGCAATAAGGAAGGTCAACAAGCCAGGTCGGTACACGGAGGACAACGGAATCCAGAAGAGTGAACAAGCCGGGTCGGTACACTGGGGGTCAACACACAGGAAGCAGGAACAAGGGAGGACACAGGAATCAGGAGCCAGGAACTGGTAAGTTGCTCTGACACTCTCCAAGTGTCAGAGCTATGTATTTATGCAGTGTCCCATTTGAATTCCCTGCCCTGATAGTGATCATGTGACGCCCTAGGTAGCGGCTCCGAGGAGCGGTGGGGGAACGTGGAAGGGTAAGTATCATAACAGGGGTGTGGTCATTGCAGTAGGCGGGACTAGTACTTAACAAACTCTACTCTGCCTTCACCCCTCTGTGCTCTCTATGTAATACAACATGCTCCACTGTGTGACAAACTGGTTGTGTGAAACTGAGTCACAAGATCCCTACTACCCTGTATTCCCACCTTACCACTCTCTAGTAATGGCTTTCTCACTCTATCTCACACTCACCCTCCTGCCATTCATCCGACACTCATGCAGTTTGTATTCTCTTGATCTTCTAATATAGAGAATTATTTATTTATACTGTATTATTTAATAATACTGTAATATATACACTGTGCACTGTATGAGGAGATCAATCTGTCTTTGTATTATATACACTGATCTCTGCATACAGTACACAGTGTATATAATGCTATATACAGATATGTATATCCATCCATTTGGGATAAATTACATACCGGTATTGAACCAACTGTGAAACAATTGATATGGCATGACAACGGTCACACTTCTGTTCCCATTGTGGCAGTCCGCTCTTGAGTTCCTGGAGGAGATCACCTTGCTTTCTTCCTCTTCTTTTTCAGGCAGCAGCAGGCTGCTGCCTGTGGATTCATGGGAAATACAGCGCCTATAGGCCATCGGCATGATCATCACAGCCCTTAAGGATGTAACGTCATCCACTAATTCCTCTCCACTTCACCAAACAGCATTCAGGAAAGTTGTGATTAGGGCGCAGAGAAGAGTAACAGGCAGCCAAAAATTTCCCTAAGTGCATTCCTGGCAGAGATGGCAGACTGTAGCCCAATTCATTAATGTTACACGGCATCATTTTTGGTTTACCCATGCAATGCAAATTTTCCATCCCACTTAGCTTCAATGCACATTAAACCCCTTTTTCATTCATTTAAGTAATACATAAGCCAGTTTAAATTGTTGGTTCCCATTGTGCTCTTGGCTTTTTTTTACTGCAATATGCAAATGATTGGCAAGAGAAACATGGTTTTAGCATTGCACTGCACCATTGCTACCATCATAAATTACCCACACTGTCTTTTTGTACAACATATCCACCCTTGTTCTTTTAATCTAAATGCATAATTTGACTGATGTTGGTTATTTTTTATACTGGTGTATGGTTAATATGTGACTTTTAAGACTTTGTATATAAGAGAATGGGGGATAGTGTTACTTTACACACAAGTTGGACCAACCACAAGAGACCAGGCAAGGGGAAAGGAGATTTGCTTTTCACAAAAAGAAGGGATGACTGTGAATGTGCTCCCAGTAGCATAACGTTATTGACTCTAGCTGCATAATCATTTATTAAGCACCACTCATCCATATAAGCAGCAGCACAGCACTTATGGCCTCATTTAGAGTCATGAGCAAATCTAGCTAAACGTGCAAGTTATTACAGATATATTTCCACATGGCCATTTAAATGTCAAATGCTATTGGAAATGTGTGATAAAACAAGCGCTTAGTCCACAATGTTACGATGGTAAAACTTAGAAACATAGGGGCCGCTTCAATTCGGCCATGTTAGTCTAGGAATAAGGTGGCGCTAATTGCAGTAGTTATTATGGTAATTTTAACCTGGATTTTTACTTACGGCCCTGAGGTTAAAATTACAGTACTAACGGTAATTCTACTCACTTTTACCGTAGTAACTGTAATAATGTGCAGCCCGCTTTATTCTTAGAATAATGCAGCCAAATTGAATTGGCCTTTACAAGCCATCGCCACTTTAAATTTTAGCTGCAGAAACGCTGATCTCCCACGAGATGAAAAAAACGGACTTTGATACATTTACCCCATGGCCTCCAGAACTAAACACTGTATTCTAGATAAGGCCGTACCAATGACCTATACAGTGGCGTTATTATTTCTTTCTTTCTGCTACTGATTCCTTTCCCAATACAACCAAGCATCTGACTTGCCTTTCTCATTGCTTTGTTACACTGCCTTTAAGTCAGCTCAGCAGTGCTCGAAGTGTGACAGTATGTGTCGTTATGACATACGGACACTTTTACCGCCCACCTCCTTTGAAGCTGCACACATGCTCTAAAGAGCATGTTAGCATATGAGTACATGAAAACACTGCTGCCTGAGCAGCAGGTAATGGATTGTACCATTTTTGGAGGGGGAAAGTGTAGTGAAGATGCATAAACTGGAGGGTCCACATGTACACTATACGTAGGCAGCCATGGACATACAGTATATATACAGGGATTGCAGGGCAGCCAATTACAGTGTGCAGCACAGTCCAGATGCATATGGCCTCTGACCCCTCCTCTACTCCTCCCCCTCTTCCTCCTCTGGCTGGGATAGCAGGGACTCGGGTGTCAGCAGGAGCATAGCCGGATTAAGGGGGGGCACGGGGGGCACGTGCCCCGGGCCCCCCTCTCTCTGAGGGCCCCCCGCCGCTTGGGAGGACAGACACTGCTGGATGTTTTTATAAACTATCTTCTACACCCCTCCCCCGCTCGCAGCACACCCCTTCCCCGCACGCAGGGTGCCACGAGTGGGGGAGGGGGGGTGAAGAAGATAGTTTATAAAAACATCATTGGTGGTCAGTGGCAGCAGCAGGCAGCCAATCGCGAGGCTGCCTGTTGCTGATTGGTTTGCTTCAGGTAACGTTCTATCTGATTTTGAGTGCAAATGAAATATCGGTGGAAACGAAGGAGCTGCAAGTTCCCCTCACTCTGGAAACGTATGTGGATTTTATTTACTGATAATCTATACATTGTCTTCTATTGAAAGGTGTGATAATACCAGATATTCAGGTGTTTTACAGTGTAACAGATCCAGGTTTGGTAAACGTTGACTTAGAATCTGCATCAGTAATCAATCCATGATGTTTTATTTAGAGTGAACATAGGACAGCGTTAGCTACAGTGTTTGTGCTTCAATAATAACTGACAACTTTCCCAATCGGAAGACAAATTTGTCCATGCCCCAGTTCTGTTCAAACCACTTCAATTTCAGGTAGTGAATCATTACTTTTCCAGCAGGCCAAAAATCAGGACTGTTGGAAGGTATACATACATGTAGTGATTTTAAAAGGATGTATTTCCTTTAAAGGGACTCTTTTTAATTTTTTTCCTTTATACTTTTTATGGAAGAGTAAGTTAGAAAATGCTACCATGCTTCTTGTTTTGTATATTAAATATATAAAATAACAAAACATTCTGTTGGGAGACAGTTATGCATTCTCACATTTGCTCACAGCCATAGTAACAGTCCTTTTGATGACTTTCCTCCCTCTATCCTCCTTCCTCCATCTGTGGCCTAGGTAACATATTTGGGCTGTTAACTGGTATATTAGTACAGTGCAGTGTTATAATATGTGATGTACTGGGTTGCATCTATGATGTATCTCTCCAATGAACGGCTAACCCTTAGTGCTGCAGAGAAGACTCTTATTTCAGCCATAAGGCCTCGTCCTCATTGGTGTCAATTGTTCTACTAGCATTTTTAGCGTTAGTAGCAATGCATGTAAATGAGTAAATCATGCTTGCCTACTCTCAGTAGGTGACATCTGGGAGAGGGGCGCATTGAATCGTATCATTTTGGCCCCGTCCCCACAAGTAAAAAGACATTTTGTCACGGGTGGCGGGTCCAAAATGATGCAATTCTTGGTGAATCGCGTCATTTTCACACAGGAATTCAGGGATGCAGGAGAAATGCCAGCTCTCGCGGGACTTTCCAGGAGAGTTGGCAAGTATGGAGTAAATGGAAATTGAAACCACGACCCCATACCCACTCATGGTTTTGCTCACGTTTGGGAGCATTGTGATTTTCCGAATTCTGCCTGCGCCATTCAATGGAGTGACCTCATATGACTTCCTGAAATGCAAGTAAAACACATTTTTAAATGCAACTTTTTAAAGGCAGTGGGTACATGGGGAAAGGGAGCAGAGAAACAAATAGCAATAATAAAAATCTTTTAAAAGATTTCTCTATCTTAAACCATAAAGTTTAACTATTATATATCCATAATTCTAGATATATAGGTTTAGATTTGCTTGCAGCATTACTATGTAAAGTTAAGCAAGATCTATTTTCATTCATTTTGTAAAGGTAATCAGTTACTAAAATACTTTACTAAACTAATACGCCTGCAGGGAATGCACAGTTTAAGTAGTGTGATAATTAAAGTGACAATAAACCATCATATTGGAGTGTCAGACTACATTATTGCTGAATATTGGGGTTATTGATTATATAGAAAATGCAATATGTAGCTATGTGTGTGTGTGTGTGTGTGTGTGTGTGTGTGTGTGGTTTTTGACACGGGGCTTGTGGCAGTCTGTGGGTGATGGCAGCAGGGGGCTTGTAGCAGTCTAACGTGTGTGAGGGCGGCAGGGGGCTTGTGGCGGTCTGTGTGTAAGGGCAGTAGGGGGTTTGTGGCAGTCTAACGTGTGCGAGGCCAGCAGGGGGCTTGTGGCAGTATAATGTGTGAGGGCACAGGGGGCTTGTGGCAATGTAGTGTGTGTGAGGGCACAAGCGGCTTGTGGCAATGTAATGTGTGAGGTAGGTAGTGGCTAATTAATGGGTGTTATTTTGTTTGTGGGGTGATGGTAGGGCAATTTAATTTAATAGTGGGGTTAGTGCAGACTTATCAATGTAGGGCGAGATGATTAATTTAATGTTGGAGTGGTTTGGGCGCTATTAATTAAATGTGTGGCAGAGTTTTGGAAAAAGGATTGCTATTTCTTAAAAGTGAATGCAAATCATTTAATGTATGGTAGGAAATTGGTTTATTTAATAAATGTGATTGCTATTAATTTAATATTGGGATAGTTTGGGGGCAATAGGTCTTTTTATTAAAGATGAATAAAATTATTTTACAGTCGGGCTGGTTACAGGAAAGGGGCACTAATAATAAAACATGAATTGTTTTGATTTAATGTCAGACTGCATAGAGGCAGGGAGGCCTACTGTGTTCACTCATTGCTGATATTTCTATATGTCATGTACCTATTCTATTTCAAAACGGAACCAACAGGATCCAGACAAGCACAACTGAGCTAAGGACCCAAGCGGCAGCAACAAGTATTGAAAGTGGGAAGGAGAGAGCAGGATATTCTGCCAACTGTCCTGATTCTGGTGGGGCAGTCTTGAGTTTGGGGACTGACCCACTCAGTCAGGACATTGTCCCGACTACAGGGACAGTTGGGAGGTATGTCCCACTTCACACTGCTCTATTCATGAAGGGGGAGCTGCCTGCACCTAACAGTAGTGCACACAGTATTGTCTGTGTATTTGTCTAAAATTATAGCCATAGTACACTTTAGGGGCCCCCCTGTCTAAAGTGCCCCGGGGCCCCCAGAGCCTTAATCCAGCTCTGAGCAGGAGCTGCTGTGTATGAGATCTGTCACTGTTCCTGTCTCCAGTGGAACAGGTCTATTAAGTAGGTAAACTCCAGACTACACTTGCTTATAATAAAGTACATTTAGCCACTATTGTTGAATGCCATCTGTGCTAAGCAAAATGTGAGTTCTCATAGGGAATTGCTGTTTATAAGAAAAACAAAGATTATACATCATCATCATCATTTATTTATATAGCGCCCCTAATTCCGCAGCGCTGTACAGAGAACTCACTCACATCAGTCCCTGCCCCATTGGGGCTTACAGTCTAAATTCCCTAACATGCACACACAGACACACAGACTAGCAGCCAATTAACTTACCAGTATGTTTTTGGAGTGTGGGGGGAAACCGAAGCACCCGGAGGAAACCCACACAAACGCGGAGGAGAACATACAAACACCTCACAGATAAGGCCATGGTCAGGAATTGAACTCATAACTGCAGTAAGACAGAAGTGCTAACCACTTAGCCACTGTGCTGGCCAGATTAATTTAAAAGATCAGCTCATTCAGGAGTCATTTCATTTGTGCATTTTCCTAAAGTAAAAAAGGCTTTCCCAATGCAATTGTATTTCCCACAGCCATATTCCTGTGTAAATCCACAATATCACTCATACCAATCATATTTGTATATCTTTAATACGGACCAGCTCATCACTTTAACACTTAGATAAAAACATACAAATTACTATCTGACCTTATACAAATAAGGTATTCCGAAAATTTACATCCTGGTAAAAGTGTCCATATCAGTACAAATGTTGATGTCTGATGTTATATTTGCCCTGAAACCAAGTGACAACTATTGCTTCTGACATATAAACCAGATGTCCATTGCCGGCCATTCAGGTTTGAATACATGAGATCTGCTATGCATAGAAAGACATCTTAATAATACACGGAGAGCATCAGTATTAACTTTACTTTCTGACACCTTGAATCCTGCAGTCTGGAATAAGGAAGTAACCTGAAATATTTGATGCAGCACATAACTCTGCCTCTAAAGGACTCAAGTGGTTTTATAAGTCATCTTTTTTTATTTGATGCTTTTGTAATAGTTCGCAAATGCCGGCATTATGGAAGGTAATAACATATAATTAAATTAGCATCTCAAATCTAGCTTGCATTGCATCCTCAATGAAAAAGAAACAAGAACAGGTATAGATAAAGAGGGTAAGTTGGGTGAGGCACAGAGGAGAGCAAGTAAAGAGGTGGGTAACAGAGCCGATGATGGGGCTCATGGGGCGAGTAAACAAAGGAGAAAGATAAGGGAAAGGAGAAGGGACACATGGAAGGCATAAGGGAGTAGTAAAGAAACGCAGGGGAGACAATGTGAAAAGTTGAAGGGATGCAAGATATATGAAAGAAAATGTAAGTACACAAAGATATGAGAGAGATGTAGGAACACTATGAGGGAGACATAATTGGACACAGGGCAGATAGCATTTTATCATTTAAAATGTTTCATATTATAATATATGGTGTTAAAAAGCATCTAAAATTAATTTCATACTATCAAAATCCCTAAAGCTTCTGAGTACAGCCCCCAGCGATTCACTTCAAATTTCCATATCAGCACTTCTAAATTTCCACTTTGACCACTGCACCTCAGTATATTGCTCACTTAAAGAAAACATTCCAATTTGAAGTCTATGGGAACAGTAAGATGCCTGCATATCAATTATAAAACAAAACAGGTTAAAGTAAAAGCCTCATGCAAACCAGTAGGATGGTACATATGAAGTCTATGAATCCACTTGTCTTCACAACGTATGATAATTTGTTTTCTATGGCCACTTCTTGGTGACAGTGATACGTGATCCTAAGTTTGACAGCCCAATTGAGACAGAGTAGCTTGGTTATGTTATGACTGCCTTTGTTTTGTATCTGGCAGCAGTACCTATAATCCATCAGAGGTGCTGCTGTGTTGCTCCTGAACTCTGCAACATGCCTGAAGGAGTTAATCTCCTTGTCTGTTGATAATTAGAACTGCACCTGGCGCA
The DNA here is from genome assembly GCF_038048845.1 of Mixophyes fleayi. Classification (NCBI taxonomy): domain Eukaryota; kingdom Metazoa; phylum Chordata; class Amphibia; order Anura; family Limnodynastidae; genus Mixophyes; species Mixophyes fleayi. The sequence continues at coordinate 158,526,807 of NC_134404.1, read as the reverse complement.
CTGCTCAAGCTGTGCTCTGTGCAGTTCATCCCGTTTGTTCCTGGCTGCTGCTAACCTGCTCCTGTGCTGTTTGGTATATACCTTCTGGATTGAACTTCTGTGTATGACCCCTGCCTGTACCTTGGACCTTGCCTGCTTGCCTGTGACCCTGATTTGTTTGCATGTACCTTGGCCCACGCTGTTTTGCTTGTTTCCCTGACCTTTTGGCCTGACTTCTGGACCTTGCCTATTCGCTTGATCTCTGCCTGGCTATTTGGATTTCTGACAGTACTATCCAGTCGGAGTGCTGTGCCCAGTCCAGGCTTCCCGTCAGGTGTGCCCAACTTGCAGTCCCAGCCGGGGACTCCTGCTCTGCCATCCCAGCCAGGGACTCCTGCTCTGCCGTCCCAGCCGATGACTCTCCAGAGACTGCTGCACAAGCTGGGTACTCTCCAGAGTCTGCTATTGAGCCTGAACGCCCAAAAGCCTCTTCCGAGTCATCAGATCCTCCTCCAGTCTTCTTTGATGGAGACATCAAACAGTTTGTTACGGTACTCAAACTTTCCATGAAACAGTTTCAAGAATGTCCGGATTATTTTGTTGATCAATTTAACCAAGTGGGTTCAATTATTATGTGTGTTAGAGGGGAGCCACAAACCTGGGCCTTCTCATTACTAAATTCCATTATTCATAATACCATGGACTTTGTTAATGTTGTTTGTCAGAAGTACACTCCATCCACAGTCAAGTCATCTGATCATGATTTTTCTGTGCCCGTTCCAGCCTGTGCGTCAGTTCCTGCACTTGTCCATAAGACCTCTATGAATGTGTCTTCCATCAGACAGTCTAGGTCACCTAGGGAGAAGGTTAACAAAAATGGAAAAACCCTTGATTTGCCACTTCAGCCACAACAACCACCCACCTTGGTGACTGGCTTTTTGGGCATATCATCATCTGGTGATAAAATAAAAGGTCCTTTCCCGACACTAGGCTGGGACTCAGACTCTAAAAGTGAATTTGTGGAGGATACTAGAGAGTTAGTGGATGAACTTGCCAATTCTTCTGCTTCTGAAGAACTGGGTCTTCTCTGTACTCCATTAGAGAAGAGCCCAATTGTGTCTCCAGGATGATCTTATAATAAGAAAAAGAAGAGGAGAAAAACCTGAAGGGAGCATGTCTGGAGCATCTGGAATCTGCTCCTTAAAGGGGGGGGGCTATGTTATGACTGCCTTTGTTTTGTATCTGGCAGCAGTACCTATAATCCATCAGAGGTGCTGCTGTCCTGCTCCTGAACTCTGCAACATGCCAGAAGGAGTTAATCTCCTTGTCTGTTGCTAATTAGAACTGCACCTGTCACACTGCTTCAAATACTTGCCTCAAGCTGTGCTCTGTGCAGTTCATCCCGTTTGTTCCTGGCTGCTGCTAACCTGCTCCTGTGCTGTTTGGTATATACCTTCTGGATTGAACTTCTGTGTATGACCCCTGCCTGTACCTTGGACCTTGCCTGCTTCCCTGTGACCCTGATTCGTGTGCCTGTACCTTGGACCACGCTGTTTTGCCTGTTTCCCTGACCTTTTGGCCTGACTTCTGGACCTCGCCTATTCGCTTGATCTCTGCCTGGCTATTTGGATTTGTGTGTCTGATCTCTGTTTGATCCCTGGACTCTGCTTTCCTGGACAGCCTTGTACCTTCTGGACTAGGGGAAATACTTATAATACCTGTTCCTGCCATTTTTACTATACAGTCTCCTTAGGAACCTGTTCTTATCAGTGAATCTGAGTTATCTTTGTTTGTGTATTTACCTGAATAAAGACACTTTGCTTTACACTTCCGTTGCTCTTCGTGAATGCACTGGGATTCAGGTTATTAAACTGTCTTGTTGTAGGGGTGTTAGTTTCTTTATCACCTGGTTTAAATGTAAAACATATATTTTATGGTCTTGTATCCCTGTCACCCTTAAACAAATTGTTACAATAATTACAGTGGAGACAAGTGGAAGACACCTTTTTAACATAAAATCCTCAGTCATCCCCAATATACATGACCTAAACCAAATGTTTATCCAAAACTTCTACTTACCTTGAATGTAAAGAATTTGGGTACAGTAAACAGTTTACCATACATTTTGGGGCTGATGCAGAGTGGGCTCTATGCCAATTTTTGTAGTGTATCCTGTGAAAAATCACCAAGTGGATGCCCAGACAATGGGCGCACGCATATGCTCCTTTTTGCAACAACATCCATTATTCCTTAACAACACATCTGACTTGCAGAGTTTTGTTACCGAAACTGGTTACTAGTGCAATCCTTTGGGATTTATTTATTACATGTTAAAGCCCCAACAAACCAACCAGCTCCTGTAAATAAACCTGTTGATTAATTGTAATTAGAATTCTATATACTCTATATATGCTAATTTTCATCGAAGTAAAGAAACAGCTTTTTAATATGTTAGACTAGACAAAATAATCCTATGAAAGCAACTGGTCAGTAAGAAATGTTTGTCTTTGAGAAAGCATACCACTAGGTCTAAGATAGTAGCTGTTCGAACAAATTAGCATGCGCTGGTGCTACATGTGAGCCCATACTGATCAGGGCTGTCTCTTCCATTGGGCATGATGGGCAGGTGCCCGGGGGCCCTGCAGGCAAGGGGGGCCCATCTGAATCCTAAAAAAATAAAATATTTTTTTTTTTTTTTTTTTTTTAAATACTTACCTTGCGGTCACATCAGCGGTGATCCGGCTCCCTCCCTGGTCCCCTCTTCTGTGCTGTGCTCGCAGTGAATGCTGGGCGTGATGTCACGCCCAGCATTCACTGCAACCACAGCACGGAAGAGGGCAGAAGAGACTCAGCGGCGCGGAAAAAAGAAGAGGATCGGACTTAAGGTAAGTTAAGGGGGCCCCTATATATATATATATATATATATATATATATATATATATATGTAGAAAGAAAGTGATTATATATATAATCACGTTTTTTTTTACATACATATATATTTTTTTTACACACACACACACACTATATATATATATATATATATATATATATATATATATATATTTTTTTTTTTTTTTTAGGGGCCCGGTACACTGCATTGCCCGGGGGCCCATAAAGTTGTTAAGGTGGCCCTGATACTGATCCCTTGTATCGGAAAACATGATCAAAATAAATATGAATATTTGTATTAGGTAAAATTGCTTCCAACAAAGCCACTTCCTCCTATTCGATAGAATTAAACTCTGACTATCTACTACTAAACTGCACAAGTAAATTTTCTCATTTGATAAAAAAAAAAATTAAAAAACGAATTTACATAGAAAATTTGGTGGTAGTGCAGATGTAAGTGCTGACATGAAAATTTCACATGAATGAGATAAGCACATGATAACACCATACATTGAACATACAATTCAAACTTTTGCAATTTTGAGGCATTTTAACATTGCTGGAGGAATAATAAAGGTATAGTAATAAAAATCACAAAAATGCACAAAAACAGTTCTCAGGTGTCTTTTTTTTTTTAACAATACAATCACATTCAAAGTTTGTAACCTTCAAAAGTTGCATTTAGTAAAAAAAATGCTTGGAAAAAGGTCAAAATAAGTATTTTTATAGAAAAGCTCTGTTCTCTTTGCAATGCTTAAAAATTATATACAGTAAAAATTTTATGAGCCAGCAGGCAATCAGTAGATCACCATTGTTGTATTAATTCATACTTAGCCACCAGGTCAGGTCTAATGAGTACTCTGTTTCAGCAAATCAGTTCTTACCGTTCCACTTGAAATACACCTTCAGCAAATTCTTGCAATACACTTGCAAGGCTTTAGATATTAACAGGAAACTACCTCAAATTTTAAACACTGCTGGGCAATTTATGTGTAATCACCATTTCTCTGAATCAGCCTTTTGGGGTTAGTTAGTCTGTGGGCTGAAAAAAAAACCATGTGTATCAAAAATGCAATACAGAAAATGTACAATAATTTACAAATTTATCTATCAAAAATTTAAAAATACTAGAAACAGACTAAATGTTTCAAATAACGATATGTGTTTCTTGCAGCTGCTTCCATATCTTCAGTCCAATCTCACGGGATTTAGGAACCTGGAAATCCTCAACTTCAGGAAAGGGAGTGTGATTGTGAACAGCAAACTGAAATTTGCTAAATCTTTGCCCTATAATGTCACGAAGGCTGTCCACTGTGTTTTGGAAGATTTTTGCAATGCTGCAGCACAGCTTCTCAATTTAGAGATTGACAGCTTTTCACTTGACATTGAACCAGGTAAGAATACACATGTACCCTACAATGTTATATCCCCATTTCTTTTAGAAGCTCTGTGTGTCTTCTTAATTAAGTGTGTTTTATACAGATGTAGCCATCATTATCCTAAAGGTATCTTAGAATTTTAGTATTTTAGTATTTTGAGGATTCTAGAAAATAGCTTCAACAATAACTATCTGGGATATCCTGATAACAGTTTAAAATAACACTGGCTATAAGTTTATATCTTCCTTCTTTTTATAATGTGACCTATTAGGTTTTCTTTTTACGCATTATCACTTATTGTTATGGTTTTCAATGGTTCATGTTTGGTACATCAGTTGCATTTTTTTCTTTGGTATTTTGTGCTTTTTTTATTATTGTTATATATAATACACAAGCCATACTCTAAGGTATCATAATGATTAGGAAACCACGTGAATGGATGAACTTACTGGACAGTTTATGCATTTATTTTATATGACAATGTAATTGTAGCATTGCTCTTGGCTTTATAAACCAACCTTTATAAGGTTTTCTGACTGTTTAAATAAAGACCACGAAAAACGGAAGACTTGTGTAGCAGATGTTATATAAATGTCATGCCCACCAAGATAATCAGTTGAATTAGATAGGATAGGGGATGACATTTTATACAATGAACAAGTAGACATGGACAATAGGGTAAGCTGAAAGTTTCATGGAGGTAAAGGAGTGACATAGTCAAACAAATCCAAAAGTCTCAACTGGAGAAGCAACAAGAGATACAAAAATAGACAGAGACACTGAAGGGGTATACAGACAAACTGATAGGAACAGGATTAGCACAAGAGCTGGACTGAGCAATTGGGCTGGCACCTAAGCTTCTAGCAGAGAATAGATGACAAGGCCTCAATGTGTTTTATTTAAAACCACCAGGGGGTGACATTGACCCAAGAATAATCAGTGAGGTAAGACCACAGATCATAATTGGATAAAGGGATAAGAGAGGTAACTGCCAAAACTAGACATGAACAATATCAGACTGATACAAGAGCAGGATCAGGATAGAAATCGAAACCAGAACAAGACAGGACAAAGGCAGATCAGGACATAAACAGGAGCAGCAAGAGGAAAAATACAATGCAAAATATTATAGAAGAAATACAAGATTTCCTTGTAGCAGTTGCAACTCAATGGTCTCCCAGGCAGCTATAAAATTCTTGTCACAGCACTTGGTTCTCGATCAGATGAAAAGCTCACATTAGCATATGTCAAAAACAAGATTGTGGATGAATACAAGGGTAAAGCACAGAGCGTAAACAATGACAAAGTTCCCAGAGCAGACTTGGTATTAGAGAAACACAACTGGAGTAAGAACTATAGATAACAAAGTAAAACATGTAAATGTTTTCTATGTAAGAAGCTTGGTCACCAAAAGTTTGACTGCTGAATTTAGAAAGCTAGAATGAATCCATGCAAGAAAGTAATCAACAGGCCAAAACTACTATAAAAGAGGACTACAAAACTTTATTGAGGCTGCCTTTAACACTAGTTTGGGTGCATCATGCATGCCTACATGGTGTATTGATTCAGGAGTCATGGGTCTTATGAACAATAAAAGTTACCATAGCTAATGGACAGAATGTGGCCTCAGAAGGAACAGGGGTCAGTTACCTTCTCTGCCCGGTCTCCCCTACACTTACCAGAAAGATGGCAGTAAATGTACGATATGTCTTGAAATCAAACTGTTGTCAGTAAAGAAATTAAAAAATCAAGTCAGTTTGTGTCATTCACGGGGAAGAGCTGCATCATCACAAAAGGGAGTCCCTGGTGCGGGATTAGTTGCTGGTTCTTTTAGTTAGCATGATTGATTGATATTATGTTTATACTGCTGGAGTTGTGTGAGCAGGTCCAACCTGCTCAGCCACACTGCCCGCCTAGCTTCCAACCCGTCCAGCTGCAGCTCAAAGAGACTCTGTACAATTTATTTATGACAATTCCATGGGGGCTCATTACCCAATAATCAATAAGAAGCTACAATGGGCAGAATGGATGGACTTTGGAGAGTCTTTTCCTGCCACTGTGCGTAAAGTATTACTATCTAAGTAGGTCCACCATACCATTGTGTACAGAAGACAGTATTTGGTAAGACATATTTAAGAAAGCTATTAATCACAAATGTATCTTTGTGAGCTCACTAAGTGTCATTGCTGTGCCTTAGGGACAGCTTCTTTCTGGGATTTCCAGTTCAGTGTAACTCATCAGTTAGATCACTTAGCTTAACTTACTTTAGTCCCTGCTTCCGCTATTGTTCCACTACTGCTCCTTCTTAAGTTCACTCACTCCTCAGTGGCTCCTCGCACAGGCTTCCTGTTTTATTTTATTTAGTCCCTCTCTAACTATAGATATATGAAGACTCTATTTCTCTAAATTCTATACTCACAGATTTGCCTGAATTCTAATGCAAAATATGCAAGTCGAGCCGAGTTCCACAATTTGTACCATTGGATTAAGTAAATCATTGGTTCAAATCTCGTAATTTGCCGCTACCAGTTTTTAAAATTGAAGTGGTTTTGTGGAGTACAAATGACTGTGCGCACCTCCACAAAGCACAGAAGACCCCTAATGATAGTTTATATACATCTCTGGGTATTTGTGTCCAACTGCAGTAATCTGTGCTGAAATTTTGTCTGATAATTTTTACTAGATGATCTCTGCACTTATGATCAAACTGAATAATTTCAGTTACCAAGCACAAGCTAAAGCTGGATCAAGTTTTCTCCATGCTGGGGAAATCCTTAAAATCTCAGGAGTCTGTGAAATAATTTATCTACAGTGGTTTCTTAAAGCCCTGATATAAGTGTAGGGAATATGGGAAAAGCCTCTCAAAATTAGTTTAATATTCCCAAAGTTACATTCTAGATCTTTGGGCTTTATTCCTTTTTATAAAATGTATAATAGGGTCATATTATTCTGGGATTACAAACTGATAACGTGTGTATTTTGTGTCATGCTTTATATAGCTTTTATATAGTTTTTTACTAGAGAAACCCAGCAGTATCCACCTGATTAAACAGAAAGGTAATGACTAAATTACTTTATTACCAGAATTCAATAACTTTTTTTTTTACACTAAATTACATGTTGAAATTTTAACAACTGTGAGGCAGAAGTGCTAACCACGAGGCAATTGTGCTGCCCTAATGTGTTAATACATGTGGCTGCAAATAACAGTCATAGTTTGTTAGACCACCCAATAGATCACATGTTCCAGGTAACCCAACAGGAATGCAAATAACTGTCACAGTTTCTAGACTACCTAGCAGGTGCACAGGGAGAGATCACTAACTGTCACAGTTTCCAGAGCAGCCAGCAGGTGCACAGGTGTATTGCCAACTGTCACATTTGGTAATGCATTGCTGTAAATGGCAGGCAGATGTTTTGTGACATATCTCCAAAATGATGCAACCAATTACATCATAGAAACTAGTTACTCATAAAAGTAGTATTTATGGTTTTAATAAATAGATATTGTACAATTTTTTACACCATTTTCCAATAGACTAAATAAATACAAGAGAAAACATTTCAATATTACATTTTAACCATGAAACACAATATGAAAATCTGAGGAAGGACAAAATGAAATTATAGTTTAAAATCAAGGTAGTGAAAAATGAGGTATTGTGTTAAGGTTATTGGTCAGTTTCATGGCCTCTACCACCACATCACTAACCTAATTCAAAGACAGTGCAAGACTATCAGTACATATTAACATTGTTAAATACTTCCAGACCTGTGGCTAATTTAAGAAAAATTTTTCCAGGTGTCAAAGGTGGATGATATAATACAATATTCAGCAAAATAAATTGTATCAGTATCCAAAGAATGGGAAGATGCATTAATACTGGCTGCATACATATCACTCTTGGTGTACAGCCTACATTATGCATCTGAAATAAAATGTGTGCAGTCAAGCAACATATATCTTTCATTTGATGCAATTGGGTTTTATAATGCTTGCTGATTGAGAAAGCTCACATTTGGGACTCCTTGATCGAAATCAGCCAAATAGGCTGACAACTTCGTCTGTTTTAGCTGCATATTGCTCTTGTTTACTGCCCCAGTTATTGGTCTTATGGAACTTATTTTGAATGTGTATAAGGCAATATTCTCTAAGCATTGAAACACAGTCACACTATGAATACTAAATACATATCTCTCTTCTTGTAACAACATACATATAAAAAAACAAAATAATGTTACATGCTTTTCTTATTCTGTATAAGAAAAACAACCTTAAATGTAGAGTAAGAGAAGTTGGGCAGTTAAGGTATATTTGTTGTACTGGGCAGTTAAGGTGTATTTGACTGGGGTCCGAGCACCTTATTGTTCCCATTCTTCATCTCCTGCATGTCTGGTATGTCTGTAGTATTGAAGTGGATGAATATAGAACAACCTGTAGCCAATTAGGTCCCACAATGTTCACAGTAGAACAGGGTATATCGCTGAGTGCACTGAACTTGAAATATGCCCACGCAATTGATTATTCTAGTAAGGACAGGGCTGTGTGTGACAGAAACAGTAGCATGATGTAACGAGAATGGAAAATAAGAGGAACCCCAACCACAGAGTATTGATGTAAAACACCTGTCAAACTAATGCAAGAAGATTGTTTCATATAGAGGGGCATTTGACAACACAAAGTATGCACAGCCAACATTTTATTCTGCATATATAGACCACTGCTCTGTAGCAATTATTTTGTTCTGTATGCTGGATATAAATGTTATTTAGTGCTCTTATTTTATATGTATGCGAATTAAGCAACTTTCTTTGTTCTATATAATTCGCATTTTGTTATTCTTTATATATAGTAAATTGCCCTATACCAAAGGTGCTCAAACCTCAAACAGTCTTCAAGAGCTAACAGGTCATGTTTTAAGGATTTCTGTCTGTAGAAACAGGTGGGATCCACAAATTTTCAATAATGGCACTCGCCAAGGCTGTCCCCTTTCACCCCTACTCTGTGTTAATTATGGAACCTTTTGCCCCTACTCTCTGTATTAATTATAAAACCCCTAGCAGCCTGTATTCGGCTGAATAAAGATATTTCAGGTATCACAACAGGCTCACGCGAACACAAAATTGCTCTGTATGCAGATGACATTATACTGACAGACACTAATTCCCACATTGCCTGCCCAAAATTTTGGGATCTAAAAATTTGCCTGCCCAAAAGTTTTGGATCTAAACATGCTACCCTCTGTCATTCAGACACTGAAAGTGAATTTATGACTTTCGCTGGCAGACCCAGAGACTCACATACTTTGGGATATAACTTGCTAAAAGTTACTCCCAGTATATTCGGCCAACCTCCCCCGATTTATAGATTCTATCAAAGCGATTCTAACACACTGGACCAAGCTCACCATCTCCTAGTTAGGACACATAGCAACCATTAAGATATATGTACTCCCTAGATTACTGTATGTCTGGAAGACGCTCCCCATACACATTCCCATTCATGTCCTGAATAACAACAGACCCTTACTAAATTTATCTGGGCTCACCGTAAACCTAGAGTCTGCATGCAAATCCTTCATAAGTATCAGACAGCTGGAGGCCTGGGTGTTCCTAATTTACAAAAAATATTATCAGGCCACACATCTTTCTCAATGTGTTATATGGCACTCCCTGCCACACCAGAGAGTATGGCTATACATTGTATCCTCTTGCTCCACATATCCCCTGCTATGGATGCTTCCCAGTGAAAGACCTATGGTGATCAATCTTAGCCCCACTGTTAAATTTTCACTAGCCATATGGGATTCCGTCATGTATACACATCGGTGGGCTCTGATTAATCCCTACTAACCCCTCTTTGGAACACTGTTGCGTTTCCTCTGGGGCAGGAACCAATTCTTTCATAATTTGACACGGCATAATGTCTTATTTGTTTGGGACCCAGCCCCTATGCACTTCCTACGCACATTTGCAGCTCTCAGTACATCGTGACCATTCCCCATCGACTATTTTATAAATACCTTCAGATTCTGCACTATTTTAACTCTCTTAAACTCCTGCTGTCTTTCGAACAGTGTTCACCACTGAAGGCATATTGCCATGACTCCCCTACCTCGGTCTTATCTCCACTATTGTTATCAGATGTTAGGACTAGATAATTAACCTCCCAAGGACCCACGGGAGTTGGCTTGGGATAGAGATGGGGAAGACTTTGGATCCTAAGGAGTGGTCTAAAATTAAAATTATACTCATCACTGAATTCTCAGTATCTGTTTGAGTGATTTTCTACAGATGGTACTGGGTCCTCACCCACATTCGTTCGATTTCCCTACCCTCTATGTCCACTCTCATACGAAGCATATGGTTCATGTATCGAATGGAGAGTATCATGGCCACCTTACATAATAATCCCTCCACATTTCAAATCTTGTGGACTTCCTGGACAAACGTCTATGATGCAGACCCTCTGCTGACCATTGGCTAATCTCTCAATTTTACCTTCTACCTCAATTCTTTAGAGACTCTCCTTTTCTTCCCTAACCCTCTATCCCACCCCCTCTTCTACAACATGTCTAATATCCCCTCTATTTGCGAGTAGTTTACTCTCCATGGTTTTTTCTTTCTTTCTTGCCTTTTGAATATGTACTACCTTCTATCCCCACTGTTTGTTTCCCCATATTTCGCATAAGAATATACTTTGCCTATGTAAATACTTGTAATATATTTTGCTGATCTGTCTGTCTGTACTCGTATCTCCATTAATTCCTTGTATGTTATCCTTTTGCCTATAAAACTCAATAAATCAGTTATGTAAAAAAAAAAAAATCAGATGGAAAGGGAAGAGAGAGGTGAAATCAACATATTTAAGTGACGTAGTATTAGTGAGTAAGGTTGAACAATCTGTGCATATTGTTTTTACATTTTACTATTGAATGAACAGATCCATTTTCTGTCTTTTGTTTCTTCATTTCTCACATATTTCCCACCTATCCCCTGCATATATTATTTGGCTTTCTGATCTTCTAATCTGTGTGTAGCAGTTATCTATTGAATTGATTTAGCTTTTTTCCCCTGAAGTTCTAGGTAATATATCTTTCACCTCAAGCATCTGTGTAAGAACTGTCCATCAGCTGAGCTCTAGCACAATTTCTCTTACTACTATATAAGACAGGCAATGTATTCTTGTGAGCTGTTCATTGCAGGTTCACTGGTCAAAGTCAAATTAACTATTTAGAAGCATGCGAGAAATACACAATAAATATTTGTTTTCATAATTACCTTGAAATATTATAGCAATGCAGAGCTTAATAGCTTTAATTAAATAAATATAGTAAAATAAGCCTTACTCTTACCAGCCAAGTGTCATGTCCAAATATATATTGGACTGTATATTTAATTCCTAAACATAATTCCTAAATTCCAAAAAATAATAAATTCTTGGTACTGCGCATCTTACTGATTGCATTGTACAGTCATGCATTGGCTCTTTAAACTATCATCTAGGATCCCCTGGAGAGCAAATTTTTCTTAAAAAATAGTAAAACATATTATAAAATAATCATAAACCATAAGTGAACAAGATCATTACTTGCATGTTTGATAAATAAATACATACATGGACAGAAATGCGTATTGCCGAGCCCCATAGCAAAATCTGGACAGACGTTCGGTGGTGCCGTTCTCACCTCCTGTGCCCCCTCTCTGCTCTAAGTAATGCAGTGCAGTGGCCCGAGGGAGATGCAGGGCTTTGGTGGTGGGACGACCCAGCATTGCCGGGCCATGTAGATGCCGCACCCCCTGCACCCACTATAGTTTCACCACTGAAAACACAGCAAGTCCCTCAGCAAGTGTTCACATATACTTGCTGTATCACAGGCTTTGAATAAGGGAGGCTTAACTCAATAGCATTTGGCACCGGGATGCAGCCCCAATCTTGCTTATTTTTATTTTCCATTTTGGCAGGGGACAAAAATATCTGCAAACCCAAACAGTGACTGAATACTGTTGTGTCTTTCATGACTTCAACCATTTTCCATCATGCAATTACAACTCGATCTTTTGGTAAACAGACAGGAAAATAAACTGTAGGCAGCTAATCCATTCTCTCACAAGTTAATTTGCTCCCCTGCTAGTGTAAGGTGTTCTTGCATCTGGAAGTAATACTGAAGGGCCTTGAGTCTCCCAGAGGGTAAATCTACCATTCACTCATTGTGAATGTCACCATGGTGAAGAGGAATTTCCACACAGTTGTTCAGTGGCTTCACATATATATTACTGCTTTCTATTTTGACAATGAATACATTACATGAAATGTGTAAAATGTTAAATTCTGTAACTCACTGATATAATAATATATCCTTTTGCTCTAGTGAATGCATGTACTATGTTTATTGTGTCATTGCAGCCGACCAGGCCAACCCTTGCAAGTTTATGGCATGTGATGAATTTTCAGAATGTGTGATAAACTCATGGACAAAAGAGGCAGCCTGTATCTGTAAGCCTGGCTACATAAGTATTGATGGACTGCCATGCCAAAGTATCTGTGACCTGGAGCCGAATCATTGTTCTGGAGGTGAACAATGTGAAATTGTGGCTGGAAAAGGAGCAGTTTGCAGGTAACAATCATTTGATGGGATTAACTGTTTCCATACTGCTTCTGAATGTTATGTTATTATAAGTGTTTTGCTGTGTAGTCTAGTATTTAAAGCACTGGCATTCCTATAGAATGTCTCAGGTACACTACAACATAAATGTCTGTAGAGTAAATTGAATGTAGTCTAATAAAACCCTGGTGTACTTTCTATGACATTGTTTATATATCCAAAGATGTGAATTAATTCCTTCTCCTTGAAATACTCAAAGGCAGCAATTACTATGGGTACAATCCATTTCCAGTTAAGGTTAATAAACACCCCCTTCCTGGTTGGTATTTAAGGGAGTATTTCCCTTTTCCCTGTGTCTTTGAGTGACATTCCAAGCTTTCTCTGAAAAATATAAACATATTAAGCACTAGTGGGAAACTGGGCTGCCATGAAGTATTTTGAGGAAAAGGAAGTAACTGTAATTAAACAATACTGGGTAATACAGACAGACAGAAAGGTAAGAAGGCCCTTACAATCTATGCTATCTTAATACACTTTTCTTCTGATAGAGACACTTTGTTCTGTGCCTATTTGGACCCCCAGATGTATTTGCTGTGATGGTATCATAAGACTTTTCACCTTGTTCACAATCCAGCCCTATTCTTGTAGAAAAGTGATCACCTGAGCTGTTCTGTAGTTTACAATGTATTCTAAATTCCCAAACACAACAGTGTTGTCCAGACCAGGCCATATCAGTATTCTTTGTTTCCTCAATTCCACCACCGGAGCAACTAGCACATTGGTAAATTTTATCAGAGATATTACCAGGCGAAAGGGCAGGCAAATGAACTGAAAGTGCTGGTCTAAAGCCCCCAACCTGAGGCATTTCCTGTGATGTTCTGCAAAAGGAATATGAAAATATGCATCCTAAAGGTATAGGGATGTAAGCAAATCTCCTTTGCTGATATCCACAAGTATCAACTTCACAGACTCCATGTCAAAATGCCTGGTTGATTCTCTTTAAAACCAGAAATGTGTAAATGGCTTCTGATGACTTTCTGACAAGGTAGAGTCCGAAACTGATTGCCTCATTGACTTGCAGAAAAATAAATTGCATCAGCCTCTCTTAAGGATCACAGACTGCATTGCAAGGCAACTTTATTTTGTACCCATTTCTTACAATGTTCAACACCCACTGATCTTTGGTAGAGTCGGTCCATATATCTGCATAGTGTGCAATTCTGCCCCCTACTAGTGTAAATGGGAGCTGATCCTCACAATAGTCATAGTGAATTCTTCTGATTTGACCTCCTTTCTTTAGGTCTGAATGCCCGAAAGGACAGTTTGGATGTAGTAGGCATATTCTGCTTGACATAATGTCTCCCTGGCTTATAACTTCTCACCTCTCTGCAGTGACAGTGAGTTAAGGAAAGGCAGTTAAGCCATCTATCCTGTGGCAAATGGTTAGATTTACTCACACAGGATTTTTGTATGACAGTGTCCAATTTGGCTCTAAAGAATAGGGACCCTTCAATTTGGAGATCGTCTACTGTTCAAGGACACAACAAGAGAGCTCTCCTGGTCACTAATGTTTATGCAGTTGTCCTTGAGGGGAAACCAACATTTTCTAAAGGTGTTTCACACAGAAACTCAATGCCTCTTTACGTTATCTCATTGCTTTTCAACAGGTATTGTCTGCTCATTTTCTTTTGGACATCTGTATGAGGTGTTTCTCCCCTCAATCCAAGTACCCTGGCCACTGAGGCCATAGCAATGACAGTTGATGAAAATATGAAGCTTCTTAAAACAACTCTCCATTTTCCTATCCAGGGGATCCCCATCTTCAATAGTAGTAGTTCTAGATGATAGTAGCCACAGGTGCATCTACCATTGGGTCCATGCTCCATTTCTGAGTCCCCTCATCACTGAATGAAAACATATGCTCCAATCTTGCTAAGTTAGACTGATGCTTGTCCACCTTTTCCATTCCTTATGAATAAGCTCTTTCACCACCTACAGGGAATGTTCTGCCCTTTCTAATGTAATTTTCAGATAGGATTTTATGAGTCTCTGTGGCAGAATTATTCTTCCTCCATACACATAGATTTGTATTTGTATATGTGTAAGTAAAATCTCCACGTTGACCAAATCAAACAACCTATGTGTTTCTTAATCTCTCCAGATTTATTACTAGAGGAATCTTCCAAATTCTCTGGAAAATCACATACTGACTACAAATACACTTTCTCTAGATTTACGCTTGTCTGAAACCTTGATCTCTTTAATGCATGTATAGCACTCAAGTCTTCCTTAGTTACAAAAGATTAATTCATCCATTGCATAGGTTCTTTAAACTTCTTCAGGGGTTTGTAGTTTTCCTTTGGGTTGTGAACTACATTTTGTAAAAAAACAAATATTCAGAATCAATAGTTTAAAGATTGAGGAACCTGTGATTAGCTTTTTTACTGTTGTGGCTTGCTGTCCTTCTTCTCTTCCACAGGTTCCACAAATGTACTGAAAGGACATTCCATTACTATACTAGCTAAAATTAAGTATAAAGTATTAAGCACCCCTAATCTTAAAGGCTTACCTAGTAAGGATGCCCTTCGGCTGTTTGGGACTTGAATCAACCAAATGCAGCAAAATGTTTCCAAAAGCAGAGCATAGTTCCAAGCCCTCCTTAAGCCTGGTCTCCATCTTGACACTCTGCAACGCGTATGCAGTTGAGGTAAATCCATGCAAAATTTGAAATTCCTTCACCAGAACACCTACCCGAGATAGGAGAACTCTGGAGATCTCTGGATAGCCAGCCCCGTCCATGGCTTGCAGCATGAGATGCTGCATTGCCGGGACCAATAAGATGGTAAGCCCCTGTACTAAAGAAAATAATAGAACATTATCTGACCTACCTAATACTAGAGACAGGAGAAGACACAGGGGCAGAGGAGGAGCTGCCTTATGTACCATCCGGGTACATCTACGCTGGAGGTGCACCTTAATTAGACTTGGACATATCTTCAGATATGCTTCATAGAAGGAATATCTTTTGCAGGTAACTTTAAGAGCTGCATTAGCCGCACCAGACTAGTAGTATGACTTTATTCACTGTTAGATCTGTTACCAAGAGAGAAACCACTAATTTCAGTAATTACACGGCAAACCTTCTATGGCACAGCACTTTTTTGCGCACTATTTTACTGCATTTCTATAGGCTCAGTCCCACAGGCCATTTGCAGGATTATGTTCCCAGAAGGAGAAAAATATATATGTATGTCCTAAGGTGAATTGCACCCTTAATTAATTTAAATGTTTACATTTTTCACATAAATTCTGAGAGTACATTTTAATGTTTCTATAACATTTGTATATATACTCCTATAAATGTCCTTTCCTTTATAAATGTGCTCCAGGAAAGAACAAAAAGGCATATGTTTGATCTCTGGCACCAGAGGATATGTAAAAATATTGTTGATTTACAGGTCTAAAACACAACTAGGAATCATCAATCTTCACCCATTGACGCTCATTTAAATATCTCATCCGGCACCACAAAATCTTACATATAAGTGCATTACTTAAAGGAACCCACCATCCCCTGCCATGTTGCATGGCTTCCTCCTTGGCGCACTTATCCATGCGCTTTCCCATTCAAAGCAAGCAGCATAACCAGTAAAACCACATTTGCAGTTTTTTTAACATTACCCTTAATTATAACAATACATTATTCGCTATAAAAAATGGTAATATACAATTTGCTATCCCTAAATGTTGCTGCCTGATACCAATAACCCAGTCTATCTCATTGTAAGACCACCACTTAGGGACTCTAACAGATGTACAGCAATTATTCATATCCTAAACACCATTTTTAGCTCTTGGTAAGCACTAGAACTTGCTCATTTGTGCAGGGCAGTGCTATTTGCAGACTTTTTATGGCAAGTAATATATGTAATGTTCATGTGCTATATATTAGTTGAATTTGTAGAATATGTTCATAAAAATACAGTAATCTAAAAATGCAAACCAAGTACAGTAAGTCATGTTGCAAACTGAGACAGACACGCATGGAGATGCATATACTCCTGTCAAAGGTCATATCACTTGCGGGTGCCTTACGGCTAATGCAAATACACGCTGATGATGATGACAATCGCTAAAACTAGCTAGGAGCTTCTGATTGGCTGATTGCAAATTCATCTCTGAAGGTGGTTTCTTCATTTATTGTGCATATATTTTAGGATTTTGAGATGCCTGGGCATCACCCTTGACTCCTCCCTCTCCTTTGTCCCCCCACATCAATCCCTCGCCCCAATCCTGTCGCTTCCAACTCTGTAACATCCCACACATCCGGCCCTTCCTATCTCAAGATGCCACTAAAACCATTATCCATGCGCTCATCATTTCCCGTTTGGATTATGTAACCATCTCCTTCTCCCCACTTAGGTCTATACTCCACGTGGCTGTGAGACTTATCTTCCTCTCCTGACTCTCCTCTTCTGCCTTCCCTCTCTGCCTTGCCTTACACTGGCTCCCCTTCCCCCACAGAATCCTTTTCAAACTGCTCACCCTCACTTACAAGACCGTCTTCCACTCCACTGCCCCATACATCAACCAACCTCCTCTCCACTCACACTCCATCCCGTTCCCTGCGATTGGCCAAAGACCATCACCTCTCTAATCACCTCTGATCACCTCATCCCACTCCAGAATCCAAGATTCCTCCCAGGTTGCTCCCTCCACTGGAACGACATCCCACGCTCCATCTGACTGTCCCCTAATTTGTGCATCTTCAAACGGGTATTCAAAACTCATCTGTTCCTCAAAACCTAGAAGCCATTCACATATCCTTCTCTCTGTGGTTATCTGATCACCTCTCTTCCCCTGTCCCGCTACTCGCTCCTCGTGCGATTAATCCCCTCTGGCTCCCCATTGTACCTACTGTCTGTTTGCCCTCCCCTTAGAATGTCCTCTCTCCTGTCTCTCTACCTATTCCTCTCCTCCAGCTCCACTATGCAAGCTATGTTTGGAGCTATTGACGTACTGGTATTTTTGTTTTTTGTTCTGTACTGTTTTACCCTGTATGATCCACTGTCTGTTTTCTGTACGGCGCTGTGCAAACCTTGTATAGTGCCCTATAAATAAAGATTAATAATGATAATGCCTCCGATTCGGCTTAAAAACAATATATGTACGTACAGATATTTAGAGCTTATTGTCTTCTATACAAATATAGAATAAAAAAGTTTGACACATTTTGGAGAATACCAGAGCTTAGCTGTAAACAGGCTGAGAGGTGTAATATGACATGGAAAACAGAGACAGCAAAACTGTTAAACCATGTTGTGTTGTAGGAGAGCATTGACACCTTTCTGGTTTTCGCTTGGGCAGTCAGCTTTTGGGTTGTTCTGTCTTCACCTCTGTAACAGCTGACAACCATACGTAGCAGACCATATATCAGGGCTGTCTAGAATATCTGACCATATCTCATCAAGAATAAATGACAAGATCCTACACCACCAACCCATTTAGCAAGCACAACAAGCTCATCTTTAGAAATGTGTCAAATAACAGAGTTTTATGTAAGAAATAAAAGTGATGCATTCATCAACCTTATCAGGTTTTTTTTTCAATGTAAAAGCAAATTCAACAGCATATTAGGAATTTGCCCTGCATAGAAAAGTCTCCACTATTCATATGTTATAATTTAATCAATATTTAATTTAGTACAACACACCAATATTGGAGGGATATTATTAAAGAAACACAATTATTTTGTAAACAATACATGCTTTTAAGGTTTTATTTTATCCCTTTTATTTGTGAAAAAGTATTTCTTAAGCTAGGTACACACTATAGCAAAAATAAACGATGAGCGATTTTTTAGCGACATGGAAACGAACAAAATCCAGATGAGCCTGACGATTTATGTGTACACACTGTACAGGATTATCTCCAGATGTCTGCTCTTCCTCTGTCATAACAATTGTCTGAATGGTGACAGCTATTCCCGTCTTGAACGACAGGTTGTAAAACAGGCTGCTCACAGGAGAGAGGAGAGGAGGTATGAGGCGCATGGGTGTGGGGGGGGCCTGCACTCACTTATCCGGGCAGGGTAATTACTCCTTTCAACAAGCAATATTTCAGTGAGCGATTTCCCTGCACATTTCTCTCCCCACTTCCTCCGCCCTCTCTGCTGGCGGGCTGAACCATTGTGCTGCAGTAAAATCAGGCTTAGACCACCCCATCTGAAAAGTGGTGCTACCTACACAGCATGAGACCAGCATACAGGGCAGCAATAACACTACCTGCACCTCACAAAGCATGGACAGCCTCTGGACCCCGAACACTAGCTGTCAAACGTCAGGTAAATAGCTAGATTATCGTTCCATTTCTGCAGAGTGCATACACACTGCATAATTGGACAGACATGGCTTATAACTGAAACACATTTTTTAAACAGTACGACCAATCATCTCGCACGATGATCTGTGCTTTGGAACGATGATCGTTCATCATTCCAGGGTACACACTGCTGTGATATCGGGCCAATCAGTCGTTTATCGTTTCATTTGCCCAATAGTTGGCTGAAAGTACCCACCCTTAGTAATGCTTGGTAACATACTGCAATGTGATAAGTTGGCATCGAAGTAGCACTATACTATATTTAATTTACTTTGGCAGTACAATGGTTGTAGCTGTTCCTGTATATTAAGTACATTTCCCCTTCCCATGTCTGCTTAATCAGTGACATATATTGGGTTCTCTGATATGTAGACCAATGTTTGAATGACACAGGACAAATAAATATTGTTGTCAGTCAGGTTCATCCAGAGGGGACCTTCTGATATTGAATGGAACCAGTACTGATTTGCAAATATGTTATAAATCTAGACTCTAAACTCTGAAAGGGTACAAATGTTCTTTTGGGCATTTTAGTAAACTGGAGCCAGATTGTCAAGCCTATGTGACTCTCAGCCCCTGAAAAATCACCCCTGGGTTCTTTTCATGACAGCAGTGTAGCTCATTGTCTTTTTCAGCAAGATAATGTTTCAGGCTATAAGCTTCATTGAGTCATGTAATGGTGCAAGGAACATGGCAGCAAATTTAGATTCATGTAGTGGTCTCCCCAGTCCAATTGAGTAACTGTGAGATGAGATAAAACAAGCAGTTTGGAGTAGAAATCCACCTCCAGCTAAATAGACATGGGACACATTGAAGTCAACTTGAGTCAATATCCTAGTGTTGCTCTTTCAACGCCTTGTTGAGTCCATGTCCTTGACGAACTTAAGTTTTTCTGAAGGCAAACAGGGTAGCAACTTTTGAATTTGTTAGATACTACTAACGAATATGTTTACGAAACATTTTTGTCGATGATAATATATCCTGTAGATTATTGTAATGTAGACTATGTTGTATATAATTTTTATAAATTATAATACAATGATTATTATTATAATAATACCTTTGAAATATTATTAGTCTTCACTTTGTATAGCATTCATTGATGGTAGTTTAATAGGAGGTAAGAGACAAGCAGCATGCATGAATCTAGTGCTTGTTAGCTTGGTTCAAAGTAGGAGTTGCTAAGGGGTTAATGTGCAACATCAATCTTATTGGTGAAATGCGATGCCACTACTTGTCAATTTTAAAGTGATCTTCAATAGAAATGTAGTCATTCTTATAACTAAATTGTTTATATTTTTTTAAATGAACAGTTCCCATTTTTCATAAGAGAAAAAATAGCTTCTATGTTTACTGTTCACGACACTTATAAAAGCATGTGTGTAACTGTCCAGGTTTCACCAGTATAGGGTTCCTTGGTGGCTATACATTCTATTATTCTTCCAACCAGAGCCCATTGGCACTTTACTTTCTTACATCTGTTTTTATCAAACACACTTGAGACAATTTTCTTTTGTTCTTTCTTTTAGAAGTAATCCGATTCATCTTGAGTACTATCATCCTCCTGTCAGTCAAAGCTATATTGGCCTGATTTGTCTAGTGTACTGGCCTTGTTTCTTTACTTCTGATGTTGTTCTTGTACTGCAACTTTACCTATTGCAATGCTTCGGGTTTTTTTTATTAATGTATACAATGTCATTGCATTGTTCTCAATGTTTTAAATAATGAGTATATCTTACCCATTGAAGAAAAGGCAATGATCTGTTGTTGTTGTTGCCACTGACACACTTAACAAGATATTTGCCCTGTACTCTGTAAGATGCAAGCTATGTTGGCTAGGTTATGTTGTAGTCAATAAAAGCTGATCTATAATATGCATCCAATCGTGGCTGGTGAGATTACAAGTCATTGTACACTGTTGGGTCAGCTAATACACTGAAGGTTAGTTTACTTGCATGGATATACAATGCACCAGTGATGTAACACATAGCAACAAATCAGATCTTTGTTTTTATTAGTCTAACCCAGGGTTTCCCAAACCCAGTCCTCAGGGCTCCCCAACAGTGCAGGTTTTCCGGATCACATGTGACATAATTAGGACCACCTGTGGATCTGTTGCAATGTGTCAGTCAGTAATGAATACACCTGTGCTCCAGCAAGGAGATATGGAAAACCTGCACTGTTGGGGAGCCCTGAGGACTGGGTTTGGAAAACCCTGGTCTAACCCATAGCTTGGAGGTAATGCCTTGCGTTGAATAAGAGTTGGTTCCCTATGTCTCATGCCACCAATTTTTATCTCAGAATTGAAAGCAGCAGTCATGTCTAGGGGCAGAAGGGAGAGCAAAGTAAGAGGGGTGAACAAAGAGGGATTTGGAATCCAGTTAGGGGGCACATTTTCACATGAACAGGCTCATCATTTTATCTGTTTATCATTTTTAACCTTAACTGCAATATGACAGCATAGATAAATATATAAACCCACAGTGCAAACATTAGTATGCCATTGCCATTTTAATCTATTAAAATAAAATGATTTCTATTGGCTTACTATCTGTTTTATTAGGAAGAACAAGCAAATCCTCATATATTGCTTTATATTATTTATTTACACAGTGGCTCCTCTCCTGACCTTTCTCCACAGCTGTCCTTTTTCATTTCAAACTTCCTAGTAATCGCTGTAATAAAAATACAACAAATGGCATATACAGCTCTTTAAACATTAATTGCAATGACTGCCACTGGTAAACGGGCTGCTTCATAGAGAGTAGTAGACAGAAAATACAAGCACACTATATTTCTATCATGTTTTGTTTTTTTATTTTCTTTCTAAATCTTAACTGAGCACCGAATGCTTCTGGAGAAAAAAAAAAGCAATTTATTATATCTTTACTATAAAATGTACATGATTATTTTATCCTAAGTGTAGATACTCATTATGTTTTACTCAGACATAATGCACAATGTTTATTGGGAACAGAGGTTATCTTGTTTTCAACCATAAAGGATAGACACTGACAAAAGCAGAATGGCTTTTTTCGCCTTGAAACGTTGTTCATTATTGTCTCCATAATATAAATGACTAGTACAGATAAGCAAAATTGTTTGCGATTCACAGAAATTGATGGAATGCTCAAGTAATCTACAATGGTCTAACAAATGTTGTTTTTCTCAGTGTGTATGTTTTTGTTTAAAGTTTTTACATTATAGGGGCGATTTTAGTTGAATGCAAGTGTATTTGCGCTGCTTAAATATCTGTCTTGTGTAAAACTTTGCACATACACAGATCTTACACCAATATTTTGAGCTGCATGTATCTAACACACATATTACAGTAAGTAGAGCAGACGCATGTTTTCCTTATTCATCAAGGCACATATCTGCCGATTTGAGCATATCGTAAACAAAATCGTTCTGCATATGCCCAGAACCGTTAGCACTGTCCATTGCACCCGTGAACACAAACGACAATTACTACAGCATATGATTTCGGAGAGTGAACGGGGTGGGGAAGGGGAGTTTTGCCTTAGTCAATGTACAAAAAGGGTGTGCCAAACTCAAGCGCACGCAGCCACGTCCGAATCAAGTTCTGAGCGTCTCAGAGTTACTTGTTCTTCTGCCGTATCTCTTGCTCCAGGTAGAGGGCTAGTCTAAGTAGTGAATACCATCTAGTAGGCATGCTATAACTTGTGTTTGGAATCAGGAGCAACTGTAAAACTTTTAAAATGTATTTTATTTTATGCTCAGTAGACATTAACAACATCCTAATAATTGTATTTCATGGAAAAACATAAAAAAAATTGTTCTATCATTAATGTCTATATTAACAGGAGACATTATTTCAAAAACTTTTTTTTCCTGTGCGTTCTTTTGCGAATTTATGATCCACATAGGTATTGGATGTATCTTGCAGTATCTTGTGTAGCAGAGCACAGCAGACCTGCTTCTGATTTCAACAGCGCACTTATCTTGAGATCTATGCCTTGATGAATTCAGGAGTGCGCAAGCCAAAATATGTGCGTTTAATACTAAATGCGGGTTGCACTCAGAATGCGTGCCTTGATGAATCAGGACTGTTAAATATAGCCTTGAGGTGCAATTTATTTGGGTTAATACATATTTTTTGAGTTACATTCTTTACCAATCATAAATTTGATGTCTATACAAGACAGATGTAGTTTTTGAGTTGATGATGATTGACGTATATTTAAACCGGACGCAGGAATGTGCTAGATTTACGTTGCACATATCTTAAGATGTGCATAACTCAAAACACAGATGTGGAAACGCAAGTGTGCAGACACATTTTTGGGCATACACTTTTATGCTCATCTCAAACTCACGCCCTATTTGCTCATCGGTGGAAAAAGGAAATGCTCACCTTTCTATTTCTAAGTGATCAGTGAGTATTTTCTTTCTCCATGGAACCCAGTACACTACTGAGTACAAGTGGACTCGCAATTTACAGTTATGTGGTATATCTCTAGGGTGGATACCACTATCTAAATAATGAAGAGGTTAAAAGAAAGCTCTTAAGAGGCTCCATATCAGTTGTTCCATCACATTTATTTTCTTGTCCTAAGCTCCTACGGGAAGGACCAGATTTGTAGGAAGGACTCATTGGCCAGTGACTAGGGCGGAAAGAGTGACGCTTTATTCAATTAGTTGGTTTATTTTATTTTTCAAATGAGGTCTATCATCCAGGCCTCTGACAGCTCAAATGAGTGGTGGGAAATCAAGGAGGAAGAGATGTGAATGGGAAAATACTGCTGAGGACTTTGTGGCACAGTGATGATTCAGAAATAAGCAGTACATAGTGTATAAGATGTTAGCAAGGTTCTCTGCAGTGACAGTGTCATGAACTTATTGTGGTCCAATCACTGTCATTGCAGAACCCTAAAAGAAACGTATACATCAAGTGCTTGCTATTCCTGAAGGGTGATATTGACCTATACGAGAGTTCTTATTCTTGGTTGTCCAGTGATTGTACTACAGTGCTATAGACTGTAGGTGAAGTAATCACAGGTATCAAGTGCTGGAGAGGCTGATATAGTATGTAGCTGCAGATAAATACTTGATATACCGTTCAGCCTGCCCACACATACAATTGTTTTCGAATACTGAGCGATCAAAGTTTTCAAAGTCAGTCAATTATATTTCTGGATGACCTTTTTGGTTAATATCTTCAAATAAGATCTTTCTTGTGCCACACTTGCAGTAATAATTTTCATACCTCATTGACTAGGATTGCACTGTGAGAAAAAAATCTAAACTTACGGGCACCTTTAACAGGGGTTGCTGTCTTCTGATAGCCTAAACCAAATCCTCATGCTACCTTTGTGATTGAATATATGAGCCATACATTTTCTGTTACTACAATGTCTATCTCAAAAGTGTGCAACTAGAAGACATAGCATTGTTTAGGATCCCACTATTCTTAGGATTGTACTCAATATTTTCACCCAAAATCTTTTCAAATATGTAGATTCCTGGAGCACTTAAATTAAAATAAGTAGATATAGTTTCTTAGAATTGTTTCATTTCACTTGTCGCCCATAGGGTGGATTTTGTGACCTCCCTAAACTTTAAGGGCTTTTTTTATTCCAAGATGATGGGATGCTGTGTTTATACAACATAGTCAACAAAACAAATAATCAATAGTTATTTGATATTTTTAAGACCTGTTATTTTACGTGAGGATAAATTGCCTATTTAAATTGGCATGAAACGGGAGAAACAATTCACAGTATGTGACGGATTCTGTTTTGTATGATAACAATATAAGACTTACACATTTTTAACATATAAAAACATGATGGCAAGTATAAGCACACAAAAAATTCCCTCTAGATGTTTGTATTGGGGTGCATTTTATTGAATTCAGATTTGTACAAAATTTAAAAATAAAACATGCATTTTATGGGGGGTATTCAATTGTCGGCGGAAACGCCGAAAATCCCGCGGTCTGCTCACTATTACCCTTATTATGGTAATAGTGCACGGAAAAAACGTTACTACGGTAATTTTCTCTCTGGATTTCAGCTCGCAGCTCCCTGAGCCGCGAGCTGAGATCCAGCTGACTACTACCATAATAACGGTAGTGGTTTTTACGCGGCGGGATTTCATTCCAATTGAATACCCCCCCTAAAACTCTTATGCATTCAGCAAAAATACACTAGTTAAGAATGAACCCTTAAATATGCTTTATTATTGATAGCTCTTGTCCATTTTAGTTGTCTCAAAGGTAAATCCTGGTTTCAGAGTGGAACGCATTGTTCAAAATCTACTGCTGAGAACGTAAGCCTTATGGTAGCTGCGGCAACCGCGGCCCTATTCCTTGCGTTTATTCTCCTAAAACTTGTTGGGAAAATGTATGGAAGCTACAACCACAAGACACAATCTGAGTAAGCTCACCAATGTTTATATTACTAAGCACATTAAAAAGAATGAAATGGTTGCATATGCCATACATGCTCACCAAGTATAACATATTTTGTTATAGAGTTAATGTGAAAAGCTACAGCCTACACAGTTTTCGAAAAATAAACCCTGCATTTTACCATGATGAAAATCTGAAAAGTCCCAACAGCCTTCTTTGCCCTACAAGTGCCTGCATCAGTCCTACAAGGGATACTGATCACAGAAGACTGCATACACCTCAACACACACAGCTCAGTGTGCGGAGGTAAAAGCGTGTAGAAGAAAGGCCCCTAGCCAGAGTTTTCTGTCGCTATGTTCTAATAACATATAATTGCATGAAGTAGCTTAGCCATCATCACTGCTATTTTCCCTCTCCATTCAACATCGCTAACATAAGAGTAATTTGCCTGTAATGCATCCCACATGCGTGCAACCAGAAAGGTTTCCCTACAGGAACCCTGAAGCTTTCTATGCTTGGCTTTTGAAGACACATTCCTTTTCACAATCACTATTCCAAATTGCTCTTAACATTTTTTTTCTTTTGCATCTTACATCATTTTTCAGATTGCCAGTCGCTATTATGCAGGAAAACCTGAAGAGCAGACAATGAGAGCCGTTCTCCAGCACTGTTTGCAGTACATAAAGGTTTGCATTTTCATTATTCTGTAGATTTATTCCTGATTAATTTATACCTTTTGTCCAACTCCCAAATTTGCAAGTATGGGACAAAAATAGGATTAGATTTGTCAAATGCTACCAACAGTAACAAAAGCTGATTCTTCATTTTCAGAAACTTCATATACTGTATATTGTTTTGCCTGTTATTTTAAGCATTAGGATAATTAATTACCGTTCTGTGTTCCCTGGAAAATAAAACCGGTCATGTTCATATGTTTTGCAGGTGTGCATATTAAGTCAAGAACATTTTTAAATGTGCAAGCAAAAGCATGAATAAAGATTATTTATTTTTGTTAATATCTGTGTTAACTAATAGGGGTTACTCCTCTCATTAAAGCAATTAAGAGGGTTAGGGTTGAGTTTACACAATCCTCCATGGACAGTTTAAATGCTACTTTACACTTTTATTTTTTTTCGGTGAGGCTGTCTCTATAGTG
Organism: Mixophyes fleayi; assembly: GCF_038048845.1. Taxonomy (NCBI): domain Eukaryota; kingdom Metazoa; phylum Chordata; class Amphibia; order Anura; family Limnodynastidae; genus Mixophyes; species Mixophyes fleayi. Next base: position 158,500,041 of record NC_134404.1, on the reverse strand, counting down.
CTTCACATGCTGAGCTGACCCAACCCTTTTATAATCAAAAGGAAAAAACAGTGACTGTGCTCTTATTTGATAAAAAATAATAATGGTCACATTCCTTTGCACGTTAAACTGGTTGATATTTTATTTATGTAAACTATAATAAAATAAATTGATATAAAAGTATTAAAAAAGACAAACATTTAAAACCACAATATTCAACAAATTAAAACCAATAGTTAGAAAAGGCCTGTAAAGGATGGTATAATCAAGAGAAAAACCGTCTCTAAAGAGAGGTCCTCCTTGTGTGCAGGATGTAACAAAGTCCAATTATGGTAACTTCAATAGCTAGTACTGAAAGCAGCGTAAATGATTCACAAATGAAAGTGACTGTGCATATCGTTACTCACGAATGTTGTAGCGTTCAATAGAGGTAACGTCTTTCAGTAGTTCCTCAGTATTATATTGAATGCATCCCTAACAAGTGATAAAAGCAATTCTGATCATGTGATTTCTAATGCAAGTGAGAATACAGCTGACAGTTCTTTAACAAGTGGCAGATCGAGTGTAGCCTCAAAGGCGATTGAGACACTTATCTCTTTGTGAATTAGTGCCTGTACTGCACAACACCTTCATGCGGGCTGAAACCACTTTAGTACAGCTGGGCAAAACCGAATGTTCAGAAGCAAAAAACATAAGCTCCAAAATGTTCAATAATCACATTTCCATCATACATGACCGGATGACATCGGGACTGTAAGCACTGATTAACTTACTGGCAGTGGACACTCTTCAATTGAAAATAATAGTTCTATTCAAGTAAATAAACAGGCATATGGACCTTAACGCGTTTCAGTGCTATATGCACTTTCATCAGAAGGATTTGAAGTAAAGGGGTGGAACCCACGTTCTATTTAAAGAAGTATCAAGCCCATCACATACTAAATGTATAATTCAATACAGAAGTGTTCACAGACACAACAATTGATTAATTGAATCAAATATGAAAGGAATGCGACGTTAAAATATATTAAAGAAAATAACTTGTTAAAGTATGGAGGGATCTCTATAGTTATAAATATAATTCAGATGTTTTACAGATACTTTGAGAAAGTATTGAGAGGCTCAGGAAAAAACGATATGATATAATCTTAAAACCTGAGCTTTGCACTACATGTAACAGATAGATACTACCTGGGAAGCTACCTCAGCATGTTAGCCCTCACCATTCATCATCATCATTTATTTATAAAGCACAGCAAATTCCGTAGTGCTTTACAATTGGGGACAAACATAGTAATAAACAATATTGGTTAATACAAAGAGATGAGAAGGCCCTGCTTACAAGCTTACAATCTATGGGTCAATGGGAAACGGACACAGGAGGTTAAGTCTACATATTGTATTTCGGTCCATCCAGATTACAAAGGTAAAAAGTAATTAGTATGCTATGTGATCCAGACACACCGCAATGTTGGTACGGGGTCAGAGTGTTGTTGTCTTGTGTGAATTGTGTAAAGGATTGTAATAGGGTAAACTAGTGAGGTTAAGAGTGTGGTTGAGGAAGCTTGCCTGAAGAGGTGAGTTTTCAGAGAATGCTTGAAGATTTGCAGACCAGAAGAAAGTCTTATTGTGCGAGGGAGGGAATTCCCAAGAGTGGGTGCAGCTCGAAATAAGTCCTGTAAACGGAAATGGGAGGATGTAATGAGAGTGGATGGGAGACGCAGATCTTGTGCAGAACAGAGTTGTTGAGTTGGGAGATATTTTGAGACAAGAGAGGAGATGTATGTTGGTGTATTTTTGTTGATGGCCTTGTATGTTAGTAAAAGTATTTTATATTGGATTCAGTAAAAATCAGGTAACCAATGTAGAGACTGACAGAGTGATTCAGCAGAGGAAGGACGATATGCAAGGAAAAATCAACTTAGCCGCTGCATGCAAAATAGATGGTAGGGGCTTGAGTCTGTTTTGGGGAAGACCAGTAAGAAGGAAATTGCAATAGTCAGTGCAGGAGTTAATGAGTGCATGAATTAGAGTTTTTCCAATGTTTTGTATAAGATATGCGCATATTCTGGAAATGTTTTTTAGATGTATGTAACATGATTTAGATATAGGTTCAATGTGGGGAACAATGGATAATTCTAAATCAAGGGGATTTATGGCCATGTTGTCAATAAAAATAGAAATGTCAGGTAGGTAACTTCTGTTGGTGGGTGGGAATATCATTAACTCTATTTTTGAAAGATTAAGTTTAAGTTGATGAGAGGACATCCAAGATGAAATGGCTGAACGCTGGACAACACAGAAGGCGAGAGTTTAGGAGAGGATAGATAAATTTGGGTATCATTCGCATAGAGATGATGAGGAAATCCAAAAGAGCTTATTAGTTTTCCTAGAGAAGTGGTGTAGATAGCAAACAGCAGAGGACCTAGTACTGAGCATTGTGGTACTCCAACTGATAAAGAAATTGGAGCAGAGGTGGATCTAGAGAAATTAACACTGAAAGAGCGATTAGGTAGGATGAGAACCAGGATAGGACAGTGTCTTGAAGACCTAGGGATTGTAGTGTTTGTATGAGAGCAGAGTGGTGAACGGTGTCGAATGCAGCAGAGAGATCCAGGAGAATTAGAGGAGAGTAATGCCCTTTATATTTTAGCAATGATCAGATCATTGACAACCTTAGTCAGCGCAGTCTCTGTGGAGTGTTGAGAGCGAAAGTCTGACTAAAAAGGATCCAATAGGTTGTTTGCGGAAAGGAAGCGTGTGATGCGAGTGTATGCAAGTCTCTCTAGAAACTCGGAGAGACATGGGAGCTAAGAGAGGGGAGGTAATTTGAGATAAAGTTTGGGTCCGAACATTGTTTTTTTTCTAACAAGAGTAACCACTGTGTGCTTGTATAATGACGGGAAGATATCAGTATAGAGAGAGAGATTACAGATTTTAGTTAGAGGAGGAGACAGGGATCTACCGATTGTAAGGGTATAGGATCAAGAGGACAGGAGGTAAGAAGAGTGTAAAACTTCCTTTCCATTTGTGGGATCAAATGAATAGAGGGTGTCAGAAGGAGCTGAGAAGGAATTGAGCTGATTGCTTGTCGAGGAGGATGATACCATTTCTAGTCTGAACTTATCAATCTTGTCCTTGAAGTAGGAAGCAAGATCCTGGGCAGTGATAGAAGTTTGAGGGTTTGGGATGGGAGGATTGAGAAGAGATGTAAATATGTTAAACAGGCATTTGGGCTTAGAAGCCTGAACATTGATGAGATATTGGAAGTATGTTTGTTTTACAGTGTCCAGAGCATTTCGATATGAGTGGTAGAAAGTATATGTGAATAAATCCTTAGAGGTACGAGATTTACACCATTGATGTTCTGCCTTACTGGAAAGTATTTGAAGATTTTGTGTTACTTTAGTGTGTCACGGTTGACATCAAAGTTGAAGTGTAGTATAATTTTTTGCTGGAGCCACTTGATTGAAGGCTGTTGCAAGGGTACGTTGAAAATGAGGTACTGTCATACCAGGAGAGGAGAATGTAAAGGTTGAGGAGAGAAGGTGTTGGAGAGAGGTGGAAAGAGTTAAGATTTCTGTGGGTTTGAGGAGGCTTGTTAGAGTTTGTTAGCAGAGAGGTTAAGGTAGTGCGGGTGAGCATGTAGCTGATAAGGTGATGATCCAAGAGGGGGAAAGGCGTGTAAAGGAAATCCGAATCTGAGCATAGTCTAGAGAAAACAAGATGAAGGCAATGGCCATCCCGATGAGTAGAGGATTCAACCCACAGGGAGAGGTCAAGGGAGGAGGTTAAAGAGAGTAGTTTGGAGGCAGCATTGGAATGTGGATTAGCAATGGGAATGTTGAAATTGCCCAGAAATGGTGGGGATGTCAGAAGAAAAGAAGTGTGAGGGCCATGCAGAGAAATCCTAAAGAAATTGTTGGTGCACTCCAGGGGGCGATAGATCGCAGCAACACGCATAGCGAATGGATTAAAAATCCGAATAGCATGTAGTTAAAAAAATGTGAACGTAATTGATGGGACATTAGGTAGAGATGTGAATATGCATTGTGGGGAGAGAAGTAGTCCAACCCCACCTTGTCAGTCTCCAGATCTAGGGTTGTGGGTGAAATGGAGACCAGCTAGGTTTCAGTTATTGCTAGAGGGTTGAAGTTGTTTGATAGAAAAAGGTTGTATATTGATGTAAGTTTGTTACAAATGGAGCACACATTCCAAAGGGCACATTTAAAGGACTTTGGAAGACAGAGGAGACAGGTGATGTATTTGAGGTTTGCTGGTTTGTGGTAGTGTTCAGATATGTGTATTGGAGGAGTGTAGGGGACCTGGATTAGGTGATATCACCAGCTATAAGAAGCAGAGAGATAGGTAAGAGGATTGTAAAATGTGTGACATTTTATTTGCTGGTGACAAGAGGAGGCTGTTTCAGTTAGTGAATATAAATAAGAGAAAAGTTCATGAGTGTTAACTAGAGGTTAGTGGAGTAATGAAGGGGCAATGTGGACAAATGTTTGCGCTGCAGGCAAGGTGTAGGATGATACAGTCCTAAAGATAATGTCTTGAAAGGAGATTAATAAAAGTAATTTGTTAAACAGTGCAATTTAAGCGTAAAAGACAACAAATTTGTTGGAATTTAAAGAAATACCTAGTTGCAATATCCAGTGTAGTTAGAGAATTAGTGCAGAGTTAGGCTGCAGCACATGTAAGTTGTTCCTGGAAGTCTTCCGATGTTGTCCAATGTTTGTCTAACTGTGTTGACACTGTGTTACTGAACACTTTGTTAAAAATCCCACTCCATTCTGTTGAGTGCAGCCAAACGTTGTGACACGAGGCCTGTGTGTAACATTGTTGGTCTGGTCAACCTGGCATTCTGATAGGTGGGTAACTTCAGCCATTCAGCAGCCAGACTACTGGTGGATAGCATGTGCGGTACAACATCCGCTAGAATACCAGGATTACTCTAGTGCAGATATTTTCAAACCCATATATATATATATATATATATATATATATATATATATATATATATATATATATATATATATATATATTGTAACAAAAGGAGGGATTTAGCTGGCAATATGCAGAGAAAGCAGGGAAGTAGAGTAAAACATTTGTGCAGTAATGCACCAAGATTGAATGTAAAGACTTATGTATGAAAAGCAATAGTTTAAGTTTGGTTAAACTTACATGATTTGAAATGCTTCCTTTCAGCAAACAGACAGGGTGTGTCTGTTAGTGCAAACAGAGCCAGGGATGGGCGTTTCCTCTTAAAGAGAAGGTGGGTGTGTCACCTGTCCATCAAGCTGAGGCTGGGGGAGGAGTATCAGGTATAAAAGCTTGTTTATCATTTGTGCACTGAAACCAATGCTGGGGAAGCTGGCTGGTCTTGAGAGAGCTGAGCTATGTCTAGCTAGCGTTTAGGGTCTCAAAGAATTGCTGTGAAATCTGTACGGTGTCAAAACATTTACCATCTTGACAATAAAACTACATAAAAAGGAAGAAGTTGTTCGCGTGTGCTTCAGCAGTAGCGGGCTCTTGCCACAAGTGGTGTCAGGAGTGGGATACTCCAGGAAGCAAGTTTCCGCTACCCAACCCGCGCAGACGTCAACATGGAGGAAGTACCGAGAACCCTCGTGAATGTGGCCGCTGCGCAGCAACAGCAGCAAGCTCAGATGCTACGAGTTGCCGAGGCACAGGTGGAAAACACAAGGCTCTTAAGGGAAGAGTTAAGCCAGGTGAGGCATGACAGAAATGAACCACCTGGTCCTGTTTTACAGAAAATGTCGCCAGTTGATTATATAGAAGCATATCTGGTGTCCTTTGAGAGACTTGCAAAAAGGGCAAAATGGCATCCTAAAGATTGGGCTGAGAGACTGGCGCCATATCTGACTGGTGAAGCTCAGCGAGCTTATATGGATCTAGATGAAGAACGGGCCTCTGATTATTTGTGCCTAAAGTCTGAAATATTGGCTCGCATTGGAGTTTCCGGGCCAGGCCGAGCCCAGCGCTATCACCAATGGCGCTATGATAAAGAAAAAACCGGTCAAAGCGCAAGTGGCTGAGCTTTCTAAAATTTTAAAGAAATGGCTGCAGCCTGAGGAGAATTCGCCTTCTCGGATTATTGAAGTTCTGGCAATAGATCACTGCATCCGGGGGCTGAACCGCGATTTGCAAAGGTGGGTTCTGCAATCAGACCCACAAACTTATGAAGAGCTTGCCACCGTGGTAGAAAGGTTTTGTGCGCTACAGCAAATGACTAAAGAACCTGCATTTGTGCCAAAGCCGCTGCCATGCCAAAAGCCAGGTTTGACAATCGTTGCTACAGGGCCCAATGGCAAAACTGCTACGGACAGAGGGCCAGGTACAAAGCTGTCTAATCTGAAGTGTTTTGAATGTGGTGAGCCAGGCTACATTAAGGCAGAGTGTCCTAACCTACAGGAACCCATGGACTGTTCCGTGGCACATATTGGGCCTGCATTTCCAAGCTGTTTTACCATGAGTCCCACACCAGGAAATCCTTGTTTGTTCTGCATGACTGTGCTAATCAACCAAAACCTTGTTCTGGCCTTGGTTGACTTGGGGAGTGAACTCTTATTGGTTTCCAGCTCTGCCTTACCCGAAAACATAACTTCTCGGTTGCCCAAGGTGAAGGTTCTTTGCGTACATGGCACAACAGAGGAGTATGAAAGAACAATACTACCAGTCACACTCAAAGACAAAACTGTTATGGTGGTAGCTGCCATAGCACCTAGACTCCCATATCCACTCATTTTGGGGCGAGACTTCCCACTGTTTAATGATGTCCTCGGTGAGTGGATCCGGACGGACATGCCGGCAACTGATGCAACGGTCGGAAGCCCGGTCTTAAAGGAACCGCCTAAGAATCCACAAAATCTGGACATCGATCCTTGGGAACCGCCAAACCGGAATGCCATCCTGGGAGTCCCAGCAGGAGTTCCACAAAAGCATCCAACTGCGGGGAAACATGGACAGTCCAAACTAGCATTGGTCGGTGATGTCGCAGATGAGCCCACCCCGCCTGTCAGTGAGGATACGGACTGGTCCCCAATACCAATTTTGTTTCCTCTGCAGGACTTTGCTCGAGACCAACTTAATGATGCCACTTTGGAACATGCCTTTAAAAGTGTGACTGAGGTAAATGGGGTAGCGAAAGCCACCCAGCCTGCAGAAGGTATACCATGTTTTATTGTTAAAAATTATTTCCTGTATAGAGTTGCTAATGTACAGGGGGAAAAAGTAGAACAATTAATGGTTCCTCAGGTCCATGTACCCCTAGTGTTAAAAGCAGCACACACGTCTGTGGGGGACACCTAGGGGAGGATAAAACACAGGAACGAGTTCTGCTTAGGTTTTACTGGCCCGGTGTACACATGGCAGTGAAAAAGTATTGCCAGTCCTGTCCCTTTTGTCAGAGAACCTGTCCCAAACCCATGTACAGGGCACCTCTCATTCCAATACCAATAGTACAAGTTCCCTTTGAACGGATAGCTATGGACCTTGTGGGGCCACTGGAAAAATCCGCACGTGGGCACCAATATATACTAGTGGTGCTTGACTATGCAACCAGGTATCCAGAGGCAATTCCCCTACGAAACATAAAGTCCAGCACCATAGCTAGAGAACTTGTATTGATGTTTACACGCTTGGGAATACCCAAAGAAATTCTCACAGACCAGGGTACTCATTCATGTCTAAACTGATGAAGGACATATGCCAGTTGCTAGGGGTTACGGCGCTTCACACCTCTGTATACCATCCACAAAGAGATGGCTTGGTGGAACGCTTTAACTGCACATTAAAGCACATGCTCAGGAAAGCAGTGACTCAAGAGAAAAAAGATTGGGACACTTTTATTCCCTATTTGATGTTTGCCACCCGTAAGGTACCTCAAGCTTCAACAGGGTTTAGTCCCTTTGAGTTATTGTTTGGGAGACAGCCCAGGGGTATCTTGGATATGTTAAAAGAAGGGTGGGAGCAGCAAGGTCCCAGGGAGCCAAATCTGGTCCAATTTGTGTCCCAAATGTATGAGAGGCTAGGAAAGATAGGGCCCATTGTGCAGCAACATGTAAAAGAGGCTCAGGAACGACAGAGAAAAAGTTATGATTAAAGTGCTATTGTTCAATCTTTCAAGCCTGGGGACAAGGTCCTAGTCCTGGTTCCCACCCAGGAAAGCAAACTTTTCGCCCATTGGCAGGGTCCATATGAAATTCTAGAGGCTGTCCATCCTGTCAATTACAGAGTCCGCCAGTTAGGTAGGAGAAGGGAGGTGCAAATATATCATGTTAACCTCCTTAAACCTTGGCATGATGAGGAAACCTCTCCTCGGGTAGTAAGTACTGCCATTGAAAAGTCTGAAGTGCCCATAGAGCCAGCTTTGCCCATTCAGCAGAGACAACAGACTGAAGAAATGATTCGCCGGAACAGGGATCTATTCTCTTCCATTCCATCTTAATCGAATTCGACATTGTCACTGCGCCAGGAGTCATTGTAAAACAGAAGCCGTATCATATTCCAGAAGCCAGACGGGTTGACGTGAGAAAGGAGACCGAGAAGATGCTCCAGTTAGATGTGATTGAAGAGTCCACTAGTGAATGGAATAGTCCCATTGTGCTTGTCCCGAAACCCAATGGGACAATTAGGTTCTGCAATGACTTTAGGCGCCTAAACAGTATGTCGCAGTTTGATGCCTATCCGATGCCACGTGTGGATGAACTAGTGGAAAATCTTGCTGGTAGCAATTATTTGACAACCCTTGATCTAACAAAGGGTTATTGGCAAGTTCCCCTGACTTCCAAGGCCAAGCCAAAGATTGCATTTTCCACCCCTGATGGTCTCTATCAATATAAAGTCCTACCCTTTGGGTTGCATGGGGCACCTGCCACCTTCCAAAGGGCCATGAATAAATTGCTACGACCTCACAAGGCTTATGCAGCCGCTTACCTGGACGATATAGTGATTTATACCCCAGACTGGGGATCACATTTAGCCAAAGTTGAGGCGGTCTTAGCTTCATTAAGGTCAGCAGGGTTAACAGCTAACCTAGAGAAATGTGCCATAGTCATGAGAGAAGCCAAATATTTGGGGTACGTTGTTGGTCGATGGCATGTAAAATCCCAGCTAGACAAAGTGGAGGCAGTCAAAAATTGGGCAAGACCAGAGAAAAAGTTGCAGTTAAGAACCTTTTTAGGCTTAGTAGGTTACTACAGGCGGTTTGTAAGCCACTTCGCCACTAGAGCTGCTCCACTTATGGACATGTTAAAAAAAAGTTGTTCAGATAGATTAACCTGGTCTGATTTTGCAGAAACCGCCTGGTCTGATCTTCGGTTAGCTCTTTGTTCCTCCCCAGTTCTACAAGCACCAGATTTTACCCGGAGGTTCTTCCTCCAAACTGATGCTTCTGGTGTTGGCTTAGGTACAGTCTTGTCACAGGAAAAAAATGGAGTAGAAAATCCTGTCCTGTACCTAAGCCGTTACTTGCTTCCAAGGGAACAAAAATATGCCACTGTGGAGAAAGAATGTCTTGCCATAAAATGGGCTACAGAAGCTCTGCGCTATTATCTCCTAGGCAGAGAGTGCACCTTAATAACAGACCATGCACTATTGAGATGGATGCAGAACAACCGGGAGGTAAATGCCAAGGTAACCCGCTGGTTCTTGGCACTGAAATCTTTCAAGTTCTCAGTAGAACATAGACCTGGGATTCTACACAAAAATACAGATGCGTTGTCACGAAAATATGCACTCCTCGCGAAGTCCACGCCCCCCTACTTGGAGACGCTAGGGGGAGGGATATGTAACAAAAGGAGGCATTTAGCTGCAAATATGCAGAGAAAGCAGGGAAGTAGAGTAAAACATTTGTGCAGTAATGCACCTAGATTGAATGTAAAGACTTATGTATGAAAAGCAATAGTTTAAGTTTGGTTTAACTTACATGATTTGAAATCCTTCCTCTCAGCAAACAGACAGGGTGTGTCTGTTAGTGCAAACAGAGCCAGGGATGGGTGTTTCCTCTTAAAGAGAAGGTGGGTGTGTCACCTGTCCATCAAGCTAAGGCTGGGGGAGGAGTATCAGGTATAAAAGCTTGTTTGTATCATTTGTGCACTGAGACCAACACTGGGGAAGCTGGCTGGTCTTGAGAGAGCAGAGCTATGTCTAGCTAGCGTTTAGGGTCTCCAAGAATTGCTGTGAAATCTGTACGGTGTCAAAACATTTACCATTCTGACAATAAAAACTACATAAAAAGCAAGAAGTTGTTCGCGTGTGCTTCTGCAGTAGCGGGCTCTTGCCACAATATATATATATATATATATATATATATATATTACACACGCACATATACACACACACACACACATATGTATTGTGGAAAGCACGACAAACAAATGCTGCTGACACAGGTTTGCTGAACCACTTTGAAAATATTTACAAAGTCAAGCGACCCTAATGCTAACTAGACAGATAGTTCACAAACTGGATAGCGGCCACTCATTGGCATTGGTCACAACACCCACAGCAGAAGTACGGTTACTTAAGCTCCCTCCCATGCACGGCACTAGCTGTTCGCTTAATTAATTAATTACACCCAGGTGCTCCATACCTGTGTTCCAGTGATGTGTGTGCAGAGTTAACTTGCAGATTCTTAATTAAACTATTAGTCTCTTCTTTAATAGTATGTGGCAGACTGCCCCTATTGCCACAGTTATATATATATATATATATATATATATATATATATATATATATATATATAAAATGTCAAAGTATTCTGGTATACCATGATATGGATGATGCCACTTATTCCGAATGATAGAGGTTGCAATGTAGTCAAAGTGTAGTGGCGGAGAGCTGTCCATTCTGAATAAGTTGCTGTCAGCATGCTGCTGCCGCCATTGGAGATCTGCAGCGTCGGGTTTCAAATAAGTCTGTTTATATTGTAATCGCTTTTTGGTAAATTAGGATTTTAAAACGATTACCACCAAGAGATTTAAGGACTGAGTTATTGGGATCATAATTGCAAATCTACCTGGGATCTGCAGCTTGCACAACCTTTAGAGATTTGGGGATTTTCATTACCAATACACACTTGGGGCTAGATTTACTAAGAGTCGAGTCTGGTGGGTTAGTGGTCCAAACCGACGCATTTACTATAGGCTTGAGGCTTAAATTTAAAATGACTGGCGATGTATGGTGGATTGAAAAAGCTAAACCACCAACGGTTTGAATGAAACCGCCATCCAAAAGACAGGACAGGACAGTTTTAATACCTGCTTCAGAATGGCTGGATAGCTTAAACATGCTGTTTGAACTATTTTGCCATTCAGGGCAAAACGAATTAAATAACTTGTGAGGGGAAATAAAAATTCACTATATTAAGGGGATAAAATGATTTAATTATTATATTATTCGGACAGTAGGTAATGACAAATTGTGCAATATAAATTATTATATCCACCATTAACAATCAGTTAATATTATATATTCACATTTCCCACATAATTTAATGCAATAAGTGTCCCTTTAAAAAGAATATATATAAAAAAAATCCCCCATAAGTTATTAAATAAATTTTGTCCCTTTATCAATAATGATTTGCCAAATATTTAAAATGTCAATGGTGCTTTCTCTTATGTTCTGAATGGCAGAATAGATCAAACAGCAGCAGTGTGAGCAATCTCACCATTCACCTCTTTTATTTTGTTCGTTTAGATGGCTCTTTTGCGGCATTTTTGAAGACCCCAGCTTAGTAAATGCAGCTGTTTGTATGTCCATCATAGTTAAATCGGGATAGCGGTTTGTAAAGTGGTGGTCTTGAAAAATGTAATTTCTGGCCATTTTGACAGCAGTTTGGGCTTTAGTAAATCCGCGGGTTCAAAACAGACGGAAAAATAGCCGAAAAGCGGCGGTTTGAGCAAAGCGCCTTTTAGTAAATCTAGCCCTCGGTCTAGTTCATAGCCGTGAGAGGTTTGGTGATTTAGTGCATAGCTGTCAGTGTTTTGGAGGTCTGTATTGCATAGTCACCATAGATTTGAGTGATTTGGAGTTCTACATTTCATTCTCACCAGATATCTGAGGGTCTGAACTATTGTCACCACATGTGTAGGGTCTATATTGTGTGATGATAACAAAGATGTTTTCAGTAGTGCACTCGGATGTCAGCATCTTGGACACTAAACTGTTCTCTGTATTGTATAGTGGTTACTATCTGTATTAATTGCTGGTCAAGAAAATGCTTGATGAACTGTAAATTGTTCATTAGAATACTCAGCATTGTACATGGGTCAGTAGAATTTGCTTAGCATTGTATATAGATCTTTGAGTGCTCTGTGCACCATATAAGAATCACTGTATGTCACTAGAATGTATACTAGGCACTACTGTATAGAAGTCACACGAATAAGGTCTACATTTAATCCTGGTCAGATGGGTCTCATTATATTTCATTATAGGTCTTTAAAATATGCATTTTTCATATGTTTAATTGGCTGCGTGAAAACATGTTTTTGACCAAGCTTTGGCACAACGTTTGTGTAGGCGCTACTGGGCACAATGTATAAGGAGGATGAACGTGAGCACATAGCGCCCGCCAACCTTGCAAAGGTAAAAGTGGGCTGTGGTCAAGATGCTTGACTTTCAGTCTGTAGGAAGAGGTGCAGATCATGGGTCTTGGTTAGGCGCAAGTCTAAAGCAGACCCTTGCAGGATTCTACCGTACATTACATACACTAACCAATTCAATATAAGGCATTTTGATTCAATAATAATAATAATAATAATAGTTTAAAAAAATTACAGTAGCGATATTTCATGTTTTAGTACAGTGATGGCTAACTTGTGACACTCCAGGTGTAGTGAAACTACAAGCCCCAGCATGCTTTGCCAGCTATCAGCTAGTTATCTACTGGTAAAGCATGCTGGGACTTGTAGTTTCACAACACCTGGAGTGTAACAGGTTAGCCATCACTGTTTTAGTACAATAAAATATTTGGGTGATAGATGCAGCCATTTATACCCTACTTACAAAAAAATAATACACAGATATAATGCAAATAAAACTTTACCACACTTTTTATTTTTATTTAAAAAACCAACTTTCTCTGTGTTCCTATTACATGCAATCATCCACTCTTCAGTAAACATATCAAGTATGCATTGCCTCCTAACAGTCCCAATTTCCTGCAGCTAAAAGCCACAAGACTAGGTTATTGGAGTCATGGCTATGGCAAATTAAAGCATGATCTACTTCTGTAAAGATGAGGTCAGTTTTGTTACAATTTTTATTCAGCAATATTAGGAGGTGTCTGTGTGGATTTGCAAACCCGATTTCAAATGTGCAGACAGATTTGGGGGAGAGGGATGTTTTCCTAGTTGAAATCGAAATCACAGTGTAAAAATAAAGCTGCCCAGTTTTGTGTACTAAAATAAAAACATGCAGCATTTTGCTTGCATGTAAAAAAAAACAAAAACATAAAATGTGTTTTCATCCCTTGATCGCAACATTTGACCATGTGCAAATTAGCTGGATTCGCTCCTAATTCTAAAATGACACCTTTAAATTTATGTAAAACTACAAATTATAACGTGTAGTGTCTGACGTAGATATGAACAACAGGTATAATTTCACATGAATATACGGTATATACTCGTGTATAAGCCGAGTTTTTCAGCATACTTTTGTATGCTGAAAAAGGTCCGGTCCCTCGGCTTCAACTTCTGCATATGCGTTCCAACACAGGAAGTTCGGTATTTGGAACGCAAACTTGCGTTCCAAATGCGGAACTTCCTGTTGTTGCTGCCGGGTAAGTGAAAAAAAATAAAAATCTCTCTCTTCTCTTCTCTCTCTCCTCTCTCTCTCTCTCCTCTCTCTCTCCTTTTAATTTACAGTTGAATTACATAATGAACAAACAATACAGCCACCATGTTCATACATTTATATCCCTAACCCTTTATTTAGGTTAGGTTGTACCCAATGCCAATTATTTTATAATCATTTATGAATGTTCCTTGTCATCTACTGTTATTTATGGTTTAGCTAAAAATGATTTCATAGATTGAACCTATCATTTTTATTTAGGTTTTTAAATTAGCGCTCTTTTCCACCCTAGGCTTATACTCAAGTCAATAAGTTTTCCCAGTTTTATGTAGTAAAATTAGGTGCCTCGGCTTATATTCGGGTCGACTTATACTCGAGTATATACGGTAACTGCAAACCAATCACAAATGCATGTCATCAGAATAAACTACATATGTAGTTAAAATATTATTAGAATATATAGATATATAGATTTATTTTTTTATATACACACACACTTTACAGAGACCTTTAAATATACCAAAAGAAGCAGGAAATCCCTCATCCCATGTATATCTCTACAGGAGTTTGAATCTCAGGTCACTGACATCAGAAGATGAGGAACATAAAAGAGGGAATTGCAGCTACCCGTGCTAGTGACTGCAGTTAATTTATACCTCTCAGACTGCAGAATGATTAATAACAGTCATGTTATGTTACAGATAAAACATGTATTGGGAAAGAAACAATGGCATTATCACATGCCATAACTGTATTTTATAAAATAAATGGAAGTGCCAAAAGTAGCCTTTAAATTAGTAGCTATAATTCTTTAATATATTTTATGGCATGAAAGAACATTAGGATGAATATCATGTTATAGATTACAATCTGTATGATACAATAGATCTTATTTTTGTAGTTTTTCACCAAAGAGGTTGCAGCGAGTGACTATTCCTATCTGTACTGGCTAATGCTTTCCAATGATTAGTGTTATAGCAACATATTATAAATATACAACATTTATCAGACTATCTGACTATAAAATATGTCCCACTCTTATTTTAACAGGTGTTAGGTAAATTTTAAAATAGATTATGTTGTCAGTTCCATTTCAGCCTCATTTAGACTTACCAGTAAATCCAGCAAGAAGGTGCTATGTTGTACTGCAGGGGGCGAGGGGCAAATTTCAAATGTGCAGACAGATTTGGGGGAGAGGGATGTTTTCCGAGTTGAAATCGAAATCACAGTGTAAAAATAAAGCTGCCCAGTTTTTGTACTAAAATAAAAACATGCAGCATTTTGCTTGCATGTAAAGAAAACCCCTTAAAGATGTATTTTCATCCCTTGATCGCAACATTTGTCCATGTGCAAATTAGCTGGATTCGCTCCTAATGCTAAAATGACATCTTTAGTGTTTACAGTGCCAAATGGATTTAAATTTATGTAAAACTACAAATTATAATTTGGTAATTACAAATTGTGATGTAGCAGTGTGGATTCCTCTTTGCCCCATACGAGGAGAAATCTGCGATGTTGAGGTACCGTAAAACGTGCACAACCGTGATGTTCGGAGGAATTGAATATGCCCCTAAGAAGGTAATGGAGCAAATAATTGATTGGCACACTAGTCACCTGGCTCCATCCTGCTATATTAACCAGTAGTGTGGGCACCTGGAGATAGCCTGGCATCTGTGGATATCAAGACGTAGAACATCTATATATGCTGAAATTGTGTATTGCTGAAAATTACCAGAAAATGGCATTTGTTGCAAGTAATTATTTTCCATAGTGGAATATAGCAATGTGTCTACTGTAAACATGTTTTCCACACACTTTAAACATCTCTCTTATATATAGCAAATTAGAGAGATACCACAGTATACCTGAAGCTGAGAGCTAGACAACTACCCCTTGATCACCATTGTTGTGTGACAGGATCATTTAGCTTATGAGTCACTTTTACCTTTGCAGTCTGGCTGGATCGAAATGCAACATATTGACTTAACCTCATGTGTCAAGTTCCCATTGTCCCATAGATTGTAAGCTTGCGAGCAGGGCCTTCTCACCTCTTTGTCTGTTTTACCCAGTTTGTTTATTATGTTTGTTACCAATTGTAAAGCGCTGCGGAATATGCTGGCGCTATATAAATAAATGATGATGATGCACTGAATCATTCTTGTTCGTGCCCAATTGTACAGGTGAAATGAATGCACTACAAATGGACAACCTCTTCAAAGCTGATGTTTTGACTTGTAGCAAAGTTTCTCTCATTTAACTGTATAAAAATATTGCCGCAAATGTGAGAAGCCCCATTGTGTCCAGAACTATACATTATTTACGGACCATTACGTTTTCCAAATACTATGAAATAGCACAAGGTCAATTATAAGTGGAAGAGCTGAAACTAAGGTCTGTTGACCTGGTTATTTGGTGTTTGATAATACACCTAGGCCTTAGAGGTTGCTGTACTGTAGTTGTGTTTCTGTCCCTCTGGAACAGCGGGAAGTGGTGATTGTGAGTGGCTGGTGAGGTTAGCTGGTCAGTATTGCTCCGGTCCTCCTCTCACTTCATCCTTCAAAGCAGCGTCTTCTTTGCTATGGTGACGAAAGAGAAGGGGATGGCATATCCCCTCCTCTATCCTCCTTCCCAGATGGAGTCAACTTGTGGTCAGTACGTTGGGTGAATTTAAAGCTGTCTTCTGTGGCCGACAGGGAAATAAAACTGGGCACAAATTAAACTTGGCACCCACAGCCCATTCCCCGGGTGTCCAGGCAGGACAACTCCACTAGCTGGGACTTTTAGTTCCACACCAGCTGGAAAGCCAAAGGTTGCCTAAGCCTGGTGCACACCATTTTCCCCTCCCCCGTTTTAACCATTGTAGATAATGGTTTGGGTCACTGCATTAAAAACTATTGCGAACATGCAATATTGTAAATGTGGTGCAGTTCATGAGTTTTACATTCATTTTATTGTAAATTCTAACAATTCATTCCAAATGACATTGCAAACGGAGTTAGCAATAACTGTAATTTGCTGCATATTTTCATTGCTAGCTAAAATTAATACTGGTAAAATATGCCTAGTGATAAATTAAAGTTTACCATTATTCACCAACACAGACAACCCAATTCACATATTTTATAGAAGTTTGAATGAGAAATATCATCATTTATATGAATAACAGATCATTATTAATTCTTAGGGCTTCTTTATGGGATATCCATAATAATATACTGACTGGCTGCATTGTATTTGTATTCCTAACAAACCCTTTTCCTATATCTCAAATTTATTCTTCCAGATAGAAGTTTTCAGAATGAAAGGTCTAAAGAACATTTCTGTACCATGATGAAAAGAAGTTACACAAACAGAAGACTGTGTCTCACTTCCTTTTCCAAGTGCAGAATAATTATTTTAGAAAGTAAATTGTTATGCGTCTGTTATTAATTAGAAGATAGAAAAGTGAAATATACTGTACAATTAAATGTGGAATCCTTCTTGAATGACATGCTGCACTGGCTTTAATATTTGTGGAAGAAACATCGCTCTTCGGAAATGAATTAAACATATCCTTCTGGATAAATCATACAATCCTGTATTTTGCTGTTGTGTGTGTGGAAAAGGAGCCCTTAAAAAAAGCTTTATATTTGTTAGTTATTTTACGAAAAATAAATGTGCCGTAATATTTACCTCGACTCTACTGTAAAGAAAAAGCAAGTGAAATAAGTTGTGTATATGTATATGTGTGTATATATATATATATATATATATATATATATATATATATATATATATATACACACACACACACACACACAATATATATACATATACACACACATTTATTATGTTTGAGCTACTGTTTCCCATTATGTAATCTACACTTATTTTTAGGTAAATACTGCATGTATATAAAACACTAAAAAGATGTATCCACATATAAATTTTTTGTTGCGAATTAAGCACTGATAAATGTATTCGTTGAAATGCATGAACAGCATTTGTACAAAAGTGATGTGATAAAAAATAATATACAAAGGCCTAGACCTAATACTTTTTACATATCGAGTCCCTCAGCCCACAGACATCTGCACATGTAAGCAGGCATCATGTGGTACAAAATACCATATGTTAATAAAAATGATAGTCTGTCTTAATGCAAGCTCCGATAGCAGTGTCTACTCTTAACAGTTTGGTTAATGTACCACCACTATGCAGTTCCTAAATTGTAGATACTTAAATATATGTTACTAAAAATGGCAATGTATTTGTAATGTGATATATACACTCAGTGGCACTTTATTAGGTACACCCTTTTCTGGTATTGAGCAGAACAGAACAGTCTAAATTCTTTGTGGCAATAGCTTTAACCTATCTGGCCGTTCTCCTGTTCTCTCAAATTAACAATGTGTTGTTAATGCCTGAATTGCAATTTACTGGATGTTTATAAACAATAACTGATGCTCTTGACCAAGTCTGCATGCTTTTATGAGAATTTTGTTAGCCTAGCCCAGTGGTTCCCAAACCTTTTCAGTTTGCGGTACCCTTAGAGTCTCCATAATTGTTTCAAGGCACCCCTCCAAAATAATTACCAAGCAGTCCCGTAGTAGTTGGGTCAAAAGAACCTAATAAGTTTTTAGGTCAAGACAGAAATAGTTTTTAAGTTGTATGCAAAAATAATACACATAAATCCAAGGGAAAAGAATATTTTTATATATTTTTTTTTTTTCAATTATATTTCTGCCAAAGAATAATTTATGGCTAACTCACACTGTGCTCTCCTTCATCTACACACACTGTGCCCCCCTCTGCGTCCTCCTCTCACTCTGGGGCCCTCTCTGCGTCCTCCTCTCACTCTGGGGCCCCCTCTGCATCCTCCTCTCACTCTGGGGCCCCCTCTGCGTCCTCCTCTCACTCTGGGGCCCCCCCTGCGTCCTCCTCTCACTCTGGGGCCCCCTCTGCACCCTCCTCTCACTCTGGGGCCCCCTCTGCGCCCTCCTCTCACTCTGGGGCCCCCTCTGCGTCCTCCTCTCACTCTGGGGCCCCCTCTGCGTCCTCCTCTCACTCTGGGGCCCCCTCTGCGTCCTCCTCTCACTCTGGGGCCCCCTCTGCATCCTCCTATCACTCTGGGGCCCCCTCTGCATCCTCCTCTCACTCTGGGGCCCCCTCTGCATCCTCCTCTCACTCTGGGGCCCCCTCTGCGTCCTCCTCTCACTCTGGGGCCCCCTCTGCATCCTCCTCTCACTCTGGGGCCCCCTCTATGTCCTCCTCTCACTCTGGGGCCCCCTCTGCGTCCTCCTCTCACTCTGGGGCCCCCTCTATGTCCTCCTCTCACTCTGGGGCCCCCTCTGCGTCCACCTCTCACTCTGTGCCCCCTTTGCATCCCGGGGGCAAGGAAGAGGACAAACAAACAAACAAAAACAAACTTACCAATCCGGCAGCGCCCGGGACCCAGCATCGTCCTCTCTCCTGCCGCTTGTCACTGAATGTCGAGCGTGATGACGTCATGCCCGATATTCAGTGAGAAGCAAAGAGGGATGATGGTGGGTCCCGGGTGTTGTCGGATTGGTAAGTTGTTCCCCCCCCCCCCCCCTCTACCTGGCCACGGCACCCCTTGGAGCCGCGGCGCACACTTTGGGAGCCGCTGGCCTAGCCAGTATATGTGGCTACTATAGGCTTGAGAACCTTTTTTTTTTTAATCATCTAATATGTGGACACCAAAGTATTTAAGGAAAAAAATATTTTTAAGATTCAATTAGTAATATTTGGTTTAGATTTTCTACTCAACTATATAGAAGTTAAGTTATATAGTTTAATTGTAATACATTTAGAGACATAGAAGGGTGTCTTGCTACCCTAGTTTAAATAATTATTTAACATTCAAAAGAGCTTAAATAATTAAAATTTTGCATTATCAGCTTGGGTAAAACGCAATATGCAGCAAACCCGTTATCTAGAATAGAGGGTTTTAATAAACAGCGGTGAGATTTTGACTCATCATATTGTCACTTCTGATTTATTTTTCAGGCATTACATCCATTTCCATTATTAATATCACATCTTCGCATGGAATCTGTTTATAGTACACTTATAAAATATCTATTCTGTTAAAACATAAATAAAAATATTCAATAGAGATCCACTTTCGAAAGAAAGGCAGGCTGATTTAGGGGATGACAGAAATAAGCTTCCACAAACTATTTCAATGTGGGGATTTTGATTTACTCCAAAACACAAAAGGAATACATGTTTTTGGAAGTGTCTCATAAAATGTTTTTATATTCTTGTCTTCTTAAAAGTTAATGAAGAAACACAAAAACTGTTTTGAGAGTGAACAATTTAATAAATGTTTCAACTGTATGATAAAATGGAACAGATCATCTTCAAAGTCATCTATTTTATTTTGTAAACATATTATAAAATGTACCCGCTACGACTCTGGTAAGATGTTGAAAACAAAACTATAGTAGATGTTAAAGTTCACCTGTCGCTTTCATACAGTGGGGGCAGCCAAATTATAGTCTACGTTTCAAACTCTCAACAAGGCCTTTATCATTTGACAGCGCAACATACCCTACAATATTAGCACTAATCCAATGTAATTCATACCCACAAGGCAAGAAGGTAATATTAAAGAATGGCAACAGGAAATTGTCATCCTGCAGTACAACACCAGTACACAGCATATACCGCACCATGTGACTTGACCTTTGGTGCCCAGTTCCACTTCTTGCTGTGTTCTATGCACAACGTAATGTCAGATACAACCAAGGCTTTGGAGGATGGTCAGTTACTTTCAGCTTTCCACAAGGGTTGACGACCTGACAAAGGTATTGTTGAGAGACTGAAACGTCAACTATGATTTTTTTTTATATCACAGGAATAAAGTGCATGATTTTTGCCCCCACCAATATACCAAGTCTAGTACGTGCCCTCCAATTTCTTCTTTCTTATTTGTTTCAAGACTTTGTGAGGAGCACCCCAGCAATTACCTCCATTCCAGACTTGAGTGCCGAACCAATATATTATATAATATATATATGATTTTTATTTTATATATGAGTGCTTAAGTGGATTCATCTTGTATGCTCACATTTGGTTAGAAGTGCTTGTTTATGTCATTAAACCAATAGTGGGATCCTTCTCATCTTATTTTCTGTGCATTCATAAAATGCAGACAAGCCATTCTGTATGAACCAGTGCTTCATGGCCATTAGCCAGGCTTTATAAATGGTATTCATAAGCAACAGTAGATTCCTAGTGAATGAATGGACTAGTTTCTTATGAATATTGGTTTCAGCTCATATAATGGCTGCCTCTACTGTATACAGGTGGCAGGTGCTGTTTAACACTTCACATCAGTGAAGTATATTTCTCCCGCTTCAAAGTTGCAAAACGGTCATCTGTCAACCATTAAAATGCTTTTGAACAAAGTAAGCCACAAAGTCCAGTTCATGTACCTCCAAGCATGTAGTTCTAGTCTTAACCATTAAATAACGTAAATGCTCCATAAGAATGGACTATAAACCTTATGAAACAACAATCTGATTTATTTGACCAGTTTATAACAGAACTTTCTGAGATAACAGTTGGTACCACAAGGTTTCAAGCCAGGGTGTCAATTTTCACAGCACATTCATGACAAAAGTCAACTGTCACTGATCAAATTCAAGTCACAACTGTACGGTTTTATTCTTATTAACGGAGAGGACACCAATATAATGATCTAAATAAACTATTATAAATAACTATGGTTACATCATGTTCACTCGAAGCAGACATCCAGAACTTAGAAAAAGTGGTCCATAAATGGAATGAATAGAGGCCGCCAAAGAATGTCAGTTTAATGGCTCTACAAAGCGGTAACCGTACATATTATAAATGGATGATCTGCTTCTACATATGTTAAGCCACTGGGGAAGTGTCAAAATATAATCTGCTAACTATTTGGTGATGAAACTAAACACAAATCTCAGTGCAGTAAAACATACACATATGTATGTTATGTTTTAAACCTCTAAAATCAGATGCTTCCAATCTACCTTAAAATTAGACATAAAGTTCTAGCACAGACTGTGAACGTCTGACCATGGATTCTCTAATGAAGGGGAATAGGTGTACAATGTTACAGCTTACGGAGTAATAACAGTCCATGGATTGGTATTAAGTATTTTAGGCCATAAATGTGGAACAATGACACTGCCTCCCTCCCTCTTGATTAAGTATTTTTCCAGCATTAACCCAGGAGACACCGTAGAATATGTGCCCTACAAAAGAGCAGGCTGCACTGTGTTTCATGGCTTTCCCTGCTTGGAAAATAGTGCCCAAAAGCCTTCATGTTTGAGCACACAAAACAGTTTATCCAAGGTAAGGCCTCACAAATCGAAATGCATGATAAATAAAATCAAAAAAACAAAACTACAAAAAAGAGCCTGCTAGGGCCGTAGAGCACATTACTAATGGGCTACTAGATCAAAACATCAAAAAGGATGAATTAATAAAACCTCACAATTAATAAAACCTGTTCACTTTATATTAAAACCTCTATTACACGATTATGGAATGTTTAGTTTGAACAGACCCCTGTCTGGCAGAGGACTGTTTCCCTTTATCTACTAATCCCTTAGTGCAACAATTAATTCACCGGACAGTTACTTAAGCAGATTCTGCAGCATTGCAGTAGCGTACGTTGGTCGGGCTTGTCTGCTTTCAATAGCGCTACTCAAGTATTGAATTCCACCACAGCGCTCCCAAATCTCTTCAAACTGTCTGGGCAGAATCTCTGCTCCTTTTTTTCTTGTCAAGCCGGTTTCTTCAAGGTTCAGCTCACACATCTCCATGTCATCTTTGCCTGGAAATAGTTCAAATATTGTTCAATAAATCTTTCTGCAAATGTAAAGCATGCAAAGCAAACTGTATATTTCATATACACGCAAAGTCATATGGAGAACTTCCCATGGATTTAAAAAAAAGAATATATATATATATCAAAATTTTAAATCTAAACTAACAGTTTCTTTAACTTTGTATGTATTTATGTTAGTTTGCTGAATGGCTGTGACTGTTTTTGTATCCGTCCACAAAAGCCTGTGGCTAGAGGTGAGCAAAATGTCATTTGCCTTGTTATGCAATTCTCTGCAAAACTATGCTGGCAGAATTTGACCCTAAATATTTCCAGTCTAACCCCAACTAAACCACACAGCAAAATAAACTTACCACCATCGTTCAAGCTCTATTTATTAATTCTGATTTCACGGAATGTATGTAGTCCATGACTACAGTGGGGAATGGTATTCTAAAGAATGTTAAAGCAAAAGTGAAACTTCACACAACATGAAAATGGGCTATTCATTCTCAGAACTTGATTTGCACAAACTTTCGCCCATCCCTACTGGTTTGTACTTTAGTGGGCTGCAATATTATATTGTAAAAAATGCTCTACACAGAACTCAAGCTGCCTTTTATTTTCAGCTATAACCGTCGTATATGTATCTGTAACTGTAACTATCACTACAGCAAATTGGTAAAGCATTTTTGTGTAAGAGAATATGTGCTTTGCACAATTATTGACAGCGATCTCAAGCTGGCCAAACACATCAAAGGGAATCTCCAGGTTTGGGCAATTGCATCCATTTTTGATCTGTCAACACACATAGCCTCCTGTAACTTGAAATGGGGAGTGGTGCAAACTTGATCAATAGGGCTGAATGTACACTGATCAACCACAACATTAAAACCATGCCTAATATTGTGTAGGTCCCCACTGTGCCACCAAAACAGCTCGAACCCTCTGAAGGTGTCCTGTGTTTTCTGGCTTCAAGATGTTAGCAAATGATCCTTTAAATCCTGTAAGTTGCGAGGTGAAGACACCATGGCTCGGACTTGTTTTTCCAGAACGTTCCACAGATCTTGGGAGTTTGGAGGCCAAGTGAACTCTTTGTCATGTTCCTCAAACAGTTCCTGAACAATTTTTGCAGTGTGGCCAAGTGCTTTATCCTTCTGAAAGAGGCCACCTGCCATCAGTGAATGCAGCTGCCATGAAGGGGTGTACTTGGTCTGCAACAATGTTTAGGTAGGTGATACATGTCAAAGTAACATCCATATGAATGACAGGACCCAAGGTTTCCCAGCAGAACCTTGCCCAGAGCATCACACTGCCTGTGCCTTCTTCCAATAGTGCATCCTGGTGCCATCTCTTCCCCAGATAAACAATGCATACACCCCTGGCCATCCACAGGATGTAAAAGAAAACATGATTTGATCCATCAGACCAGACCACCTTCTTCCATTGCTCCATGGTCCAGCTCTGGC
Organism: Mixophyes fleayi; assembly: GCF_038048845.1. NCBI lineage: Eukaryota > Metazoa > Chordata > Amphibia > Anura > Limnodynastidae > Mixophyes > Mixophyes fleayi. The sequence continues at coordinate 158,475,936 of NC_134404.1, read as the reverse complement.
TTTCTAATGCCCATAGTAGGTGCTTTCAGTGGTGGACAGGGGTCAGTATGGGAACTCTGACTGGTCTGTGGTAACGTAGCCCCATACGCAACAATCTGCAATGCGCTGTGTGTTCTGACACCTTTCTATCATAGCCTGCATTAATTTTTTCGGCAATTTGTGCTACAGTTGCATTTCTGTGGAATTGGACCAGATGGGCTAGCCTTCACTCCCCACACGTATCAATGAGCCTCGGGTATCCATGACACTTTCGCTGGTTCACCAGTTGTCCTTCATTAAACCACTTTTGGTATGTACTAACCACTGAATACTGGGAGCACCCCACAAGATCTGCCGTTTTGGAGATGCTCTGACCCAGTCGTGTAGTCATCACAATCTGGCCTTTGTCAAAGTCTTCAAGAACTGACTGCTCACTTGCTGCCTAATAAATCCCACCTCTTGACAGGCGTCATTGTAATGACATAATCAATGTTATTCACTTCACTTGTCAGTTTTTTTAATGTTGTGACTGATTGGTGTACTGTTTATATCCAGCTGTATTGACAGAATACATCATCCTTCACTGTACACAAGCCAGTAGTAGAATGTGGAATAATAAGAGGTAATGAGAGAGGTTCCGGGAGAAGAATGCCTGATTTTGTATCCAATTTGGCCAGTCATGTGGGTGCCCTAATTTGAACATATAATCATTTCAGATTTGCTAATGACTGTTGGTAATAGGTCCACGCTTTGCTATTTTGGTTTAAATCAGACAAATAAATCACTAGGTATGTGGTCACCCTAAGATTCCATTTGAATTGCATATACTTAATTTTAGAAAAACAAAACACAACGTAAACAATTAAATGGCTGTAAGATTTTTTTTCAAAGCATTTCTTCATTTGACTATATTTTAAATAAGCAATTATACAAAAACAATTCATCAGTGGTGCTATTCGAAAATGTCAACTTTAAATTAGTTGACGAATCCATATCTATTTCCATCATCTTACCCAATGATGATATTTCTCCCCTATTCATTATTCCTACCATAACATATCTACAAACTCCATTATTAATTCTACCATACACCTATAGTAGAAACAAAGTAATGTGGGGTGGTTGAATTAAGGATTGCCTCGAAGTCACATAAAATTGCCTAGTAAACTATCATACAAAACAGCAATCACTCCAAATCCTGACTTCTTTAGTTACGGATGTAACAAAAACAATAAAATTGCCAAAAAAAGAACAAATAAAATGCATACCAGCTACTAGCAATATAGGTGGTTTGTCTGGATGAAGTTCCATTTGACGAGCAATCCATGGACCATCAAAATGTGCATACCACCATCCCTTCTTCTTATTCTCCGGATCCTTGTACTGGTCAGCAGGACGAATAAATGGAATGCGGAAGTAACGTTGCTGCCGATTGACTTCGATCTCCTGTTGCCTTGCGGGCAGCTGCGCCACTGGGTTCTGTTGGGCTACAGACAAAGAAACATTACCTTCAGTAGTTAACATGGTCGGTCTTAAAAGTGGTTACACTTTTTGGCTCCTTGTAAATTGCTCCAGGTCATCTTCTAACTCCCCATAGTCTACAATCTGGAGTATGTTCTTTCTGTTCCATCCAGTGTCTGAGTTACACATTGTGTAACTATTTGACCAATTTATATATCATTATGTGTATGTAATTGGAATTGGCCACCGTTATTGTATTACACATTTACAGAGACAGTATAAGGGATCTGTTCGGTTCTTAGCCTTTAATAGGTATTACTTTCTAAAACAGAATATGTCATATTATAGAGCACTCACTATGGTATTTTTTATTACACTACAAGGCTTTCAAGTCTGAATTTCAAAAATTGGTGTACTTTTCAAATGCATGAAATTACATTACATGGCTCAGTACTTTCCCTTCATATTGGCTGGAATAATATGAAGCTCAATTAGACCTTTAAGAATTTGTGAAATAGGTTTCTGTTTCTGCAGGAGGAAAAGTTGAACTAGTCATGTTTCATTTACAACTTGTACAAGTCACTGCAGGCTTTGTCTAGAGCAGATATTTTACACAATTATACACATATTAACCGCTGGAACAGTTTAGTTTGTGGTGTTCTTCGTAAACTGTTCAAAAAATTACACTTCTTTTCAAGAGAAACTATTTATAATCAGACTCTATCACTACAGTGTTCATTTTCTTACACAAAAGGACAAAATGTACAAACCAAACCATAGTATTTAGACAGGGTGGTGACTGAAGCATTTCAGGGTCAGATCAAATGCTTTCCGCTTTAGAATTTATAATAGTAAAATAGTTTTAGAATCATAAAATCATTGATAGCATTTCATTTAAATTGTCAAATTGACAAATAAACACACACCACGCATAAATGTACATTGGGCTTCGCCCGCTCTTCAGTGCGTATTATAGACATGGTCAGATGTTCTTTTTTTAAATTGGACAAAAGGTGTATGCTAAAGAAATTTTGAAATTTAATATTTAATATTATTGAGTTGGTTTCACAGCATTTGTGGTACATAGAAGGTTTTTAATTGCATGCGCTTTACAAAATAGCGCCTAGGATTAAGATGTCAAGAAACAATATTACTGTGAAATGTTTTAATAATTCAGGAGCCTATTTGTGAAAGGACAAAGAGCCATACTGCAGACAAGAACTCATGATAGGGTTCATTGTGTAGTTATTTATACAAGTAAAATTTAGTTTTTGTGTGTTCATTACTTTTTTAACAAATGGAACTGAAAGCCCAATCTAGGCCCAACTACAGAAAGTATGTGGCGAATCAGTAGGTTAACTGTTTTAGCGTTGTAGACCAGATAAATGTAGGTGATAAGTAATTTAGAAAAATAGATAAATGTTATGACAATAAAAATCATACAAATTGCTGCGATTAGGGGATTAATAATAATAAAAAGGCCCCACAGGATTTTACCACAGTAATCCTATATGTATAATAAACATATAGTAAAAAATAAAAGTAGTACAAAATTACATATACGTTCTCTGCTGCATGACTGGGTAACATAAGTATTGCCTTAGCACTGTGAAAAAGGTACTTGCACAAGAAAGCTACTGTTACAGATGGGTGCACTCAGTAGAAGCAGTGCAAACCAGCCATTGACTTTGCAGGTCTGGTATGAGAGGCAGATGAAAATGGACCTGCACATTTAAAGTGAGGATGTTGGTGTACCAGGACCATCACAGATCTGGAGCTACAAGAGTAAGCCGAATCGGATCTCTCTTTCTTTTCTTTTAAGATCAATGGAAGCATCGCTACTGGGGGGGGGGGGAGGGGGAGATAAAAAGGTAAACTAGATGGAACTGGCAGTGGACTAACATCTACTAAGACAGCCTTTGGGTCCCTTGTCCTTGAACTAAATATAATAGTCTGGTTGACCCCACCTGTCCGCAATCTGGGAGAACAGTCTGCCTGCACAGGAAGTCTGCCACCCAGTTCTCTACCATAGATGAAGATTGTAAGGCATCTGTAGTGGAATTAACCACTCGTTCCAGGAGGCATAGACAGGCCCCCACCATGGAAGAATCTGGATGTGCAAAATGCCGGTCAGGCTGACTGCTTATGTGAAGACTTAACTGCTGGGTGTCTAGCAACCAATGCCTATCTACCCTTCTGCATACTTCTCCCTAGAGGCAAACGTTTTTGCTTTGACTATTATTTTCTCTACAGGTTCTACTCTTGAGAAGCTAAAGAGAACAAAACCTGGGCCCCCTAGCTTTTGGAGTGTTAACCAGAAGAAGAGCACTCCTCCCCCCTGTAGCTCAGCTGATACGCTTATCCCGCTCAGGACCAAATAAGATACCTCGACAGAATGGACTCTATAGTCTGCTTAGACTCCGCTCCAGTGTCCCTTTGAGCCAGAGAGTCCGACAAACTGAGACGGCTGAAGCTGAAATCCTAGCCCATATCAGTCTGCATCTCACAAGTACTCTGTGTCTCCATGCTGCACTAAAAGCAGCAATTCAGACCCCAGCTGACAGCTATCAAGCCCCCTGAAAGATATTTAGACCACTCCTCCATGTCTTTATTAATCCATGCAGAGGCTAAATAGAGCTGCAAATAGGCCCCCCGCAGAGACAAAGATAGACATCAGGATGCTCTCAACCTTACGGTCAGCACCCTCCTTAATATCCTCCACGTTAGGAATGGGAACAATGGTTGTCTTGGACAAGCTCACTAATAAAGCATCCACTCAGAGGAGTTTCCCATTTAAATGTATCCTCATTAGGAGGACGATAACCATTCTGAAGCTTAATGGACACCTGGAGCCTATGGTCTAGTGTAGTCTATCCCTCTTCAAGCAAATAATCTAGCTGGGTAGAAGAACAACAATAAACTGTTCTTTTGTTACCCTGTTGGCTACAAGGCTATTCCTCAATATATGGAATCCAGAAAATGTGAACCTCTCAACCTCCTCCAAAGGGAAAAATAGTCAGATTCTGACTCGTTCACAGGCTACTCTTGCAAGAGACAGTAGGAGCGCAGATTACAGCATCCTTTCTAAGCAAGAGTAAACTCTGACCAGCTCCTGCACCAGTCACAAGAAGCCCATACAGGTGACTCCAGAGACACCACCATGGTACCCACAGGCCCCTTGCTAGGCATGACCAAAGAGGACATGTGCCCTAAGGAACCTCCCCCAGAACCTGAAGGACCCTAAGAAGAACTCCCCCTATAGAAATATCCACGCTAGTATAGTCATCTGTGCTGTGTGATCCACCAATGTCACCCAGACCACTAGAACTAAAAAAAAATGCAGCAGTACAAAAATGGCCCTCTCATTGCAGGGCATTTTAAAATAGCTAAAGCTCTGACAGGTACGGAGCTACAGACAAATTCTGTAGCTCCACCTCTATAACCAAATAGCTCCAGGGTCCCCCAACTGGATGCAGGAGAAAGGTAATTTACCATAAATATTTTAAACAAACCGCTGCTGCATAGACAATGGAATACTTTAAAATGTAATGTTGATTCTAGCAACAAAAAGTTTCAACGTCAACTAATCACCACTCAAATTTTATGGCATAAAATGCATCAATGCCAAGCTCAATGTAGTTTGCAAGCAAATAGGTCAATTGAGGTTCTTTAAATTGCCATGTTTGAGGATAGGCCACTTAGTGCATACCTCACATTGTTCATCATCTGCAAATATTTTGATATTTATTAATATATTTATATAAGAACTTTTGTTGACTCTCTTTTAATAAATATAGTTTCCTAGTCAGTATCATTTCTTTTGGGGTCCAAAAAGTTTCACGTTGAAGCGACAGTTTTCATTCTGCATATATAAATGTAGGTTGATAATTTTCTGTATACACATTTGACATTTCCACCTTAAAAAAATGACTATGCAAAAAACACTCAGAAAAACACACGGAGAGAAGACAAAGTTTCACCAGCGAAGTGTAATTTACAAAACGGTTAATTAAACATGTTAACATACCTCCCAACTATCCAGAATGCGGAGGGACAGTCCCGTTTTAAGGGAAGAGTCCCACTATCCTGATAGTCTGCACATTTGTCTTGACAAGTTCAGCCATATATTCCTGCTCATCAGGTGAGAGGATATCACCATTGTGAACAGGAACCGCACACCAGTGGCAGGTATCTCTGGTGTGCGAGGCAATTCAAGAGTGCTTTTAAAGGAGGGAACAGGTGTTGGGGCGAAATAATGGACCTTTTTTTCTTTGCAGCAGTGCTCTTAATTTCTAAAGCAACCATAGCCAAGAAGCAAAATTGATGCAAATAAATTTCCACGTTTATGTTGACTGTGTGGTACCCACAAGAGCTTCGTAAGGATTTGTTAGAGATATTGATCAGTGTGCTTAACTAGGCCACGTGATCATGGTCTAAGAAAACATTGTGCATGCTTATTTTTCAAACCAGTAATATGTAGCTAAATATCAGGGTAAGTTGTGTCATTTCAGACAGTGTAAAAAATATATACTGTAATACAAGAGGGCAACAACATATACCAGCATGATTCTATACATGATGTATATATACACCAAGTCCACCTATCTTTATAGCTACAACATATATGCAGACATATACAGAAGGGATCACCTACTTTGAGTAATGGTTGTATAAGGCCAAAATATTAACAAATAAACGTTTTTAAAAATAAATGGACAGCTGTAAAATATTTTTAATACTGGTAAGAAAACGCAAGTGTAATCTGCGTGGACTGTTTAAAAAAACAAATCTGTACCCTTGTTTACTTAGGTATCAAACACAGTAGCAGCAATGTTTTCTAAGCATGACACAAAGTGGCTGTTGTTACTTTAATGTATGCCACCACACCAACCAATGTAGTTAGAGCTTGTAATACATTGCTTTATAATTGCCTTCCACTCATTAAAGCACTTTGCTACAGTCATGTCTCTCACTGTTCAACCTTTCCAAATACAATATATAGAAGTGGGGTAACTTTATATCTCCATACTCTGCCCTGAGCTCGTTATCGGTACCCATCTTGTGTTCATAGTATAACCAATGTATAATTAATAATCAAGCATGCATAGGAGGCTTAAAGGACAACACCCAAATTACAGTATTCAAATAAATAATATCAAGACAAAAGACATTGTTTAATATTACCCTGGCTCAAGTACCATATTTATCATACCTGACGAATAAATATCTTTGTTTAAAAGTAATATAGAGTTAGGTTAATAAGTTAAAAATAACGCTCCAAGGTGACGTGTGATTAAATTCTAATCCACCAATGAATTGCAATCCATATTCTACAGCCCTTAGCCACTGTGAAACAGTTATATGGGGCACTATCTAGGACACTAAGCTTAAAGGACTTAAGCAAAGCAGGTCCGTTTAATGTTCCATGCCCTTGTTTATAAACCCAGAAACCTTTATTGAGTACAGATATTTTCTGTTGCCTAGGAGACGGCCTTCCTATTTGTCAGGTCTAGGACTAGTGTGCTGCAAGATAGAGAAGCACCACCCTTCTTAGCAGTTGTTTTAAAAAAGATTTTGGTCTTAAAAGGTTTTCATGGTTTCCATAACTGTAGCAAACATCATGTTGGTTAGTAGCATAAAGCTTAAACACCTTTCCCTCTTCCTTCAGGTTAGTCTGTTTACCATCGCCACACTTACTTGTGTTGTTCATAAATGGAGCAAACTCTGTAAAAAATATCAATCATATTTGAATTGAAAGCATGCAACATATTTGTCATCAATTAAAAGGGAAAATAACGGGTTAAATTAAATGTGCTTAATCACTTAATAGAAAAATAGAACTTATATTTACTAATAATGCTCTATAATAAAGAAAAAAAATCCAAATTATATATATATATATATATTTGGTATTGTTAGAAAATTGTGCCAAATATATTTTAATTTATATGGAACCAATGCATGGTTTATTTTGTCTCTACAAACACCCAGCACAGCAAGTAGGCCTTACATTCTATTTATATATAGTACTCGGCCCATGTAAAGTCTCTTTATTTCTACAAGGAATGCATTTGGTCCATCGGTGCTGCAAGCAAGACTGACCCCTATTCTAACAAGCTAATGCATATCAGCAAATAGGCCAAACGTCTAGTAAACAGTTGGGCGATCATGTTTTAAGTATTGTATGACTCATATCTGTCTGTGCAAAATTAAATACATTCCTTAACTAAGGATTAATTTCTTTGAGTTTGAGAGAATACAACTTGTGAGAATTGTGTTATAAGTAGTTACTGTTGATATTCTATGAGGGCACAAAACATATGAAGTAGTAGTTGACAGAAATGAGAACTATTTATCCTCAAGAATTAAGTATTTTGTATAGAAATGGATTTTGGATCTTCACTTGTAGAACAAAACAATGATTAGCAAAACACTGAGTCAGAGTGAGATTATAAGACCTAGCGCTTGTAAATAAAATCTAAACAGTAAGTTTAGTTTAATGGTAATTTACCTATGGCACTTATTAAACAAAAACAATCAATAATTAAATCTATAACAACAATTTATAGTATTAAATATATTGTAATTATTAAAAAAGTGTTCACCAGCTAACACAATTCACACTTCTGTTTTGTCCAAAACCAATATCTAACACATGACCATCTGAATATCTGTAACTTAACAATAGGAGTATACTGCGTGTGCAGTGTTTTGTTTTTTTTGCATGGGTTTCATAGGGCTTACCATAGTCCGTAACAGACTTAGGGGCACGTTGCTCAGTGTCTGTGTTGCGTTTCTTATTCTTGGATTTCCAAGCATGATAAACTTTAAGCCGTCTGTGAAACTCCTCTCTGCAGGCTGCCAGTAGTTCGATGTCTGTTCACGAGATTTACGGGAAAACACATTTTGGTTAATGCAATAAAGAAACAAAGACTGCCAAGATAATATCAGCTTTCCTCATCCAACATACTAATTTATGCGGTATTCATATTATTCTTGTAAAATAAATATGATATCCTGGTAAGGCAATTTATTTGTAATATTCATAGACCAAGCTCACAGTATATGATCATCTTACATAAAGGTAATATCAATTGTAAAACCTCATATATAGCTTGTTTATACTAGGGTTTTCCATATGCCACGAGAATTAATCAATATTTAGTTATTTTAGACATGCACCTATTTCAGGTAAATTGAGGTGTCACAGAAAAGGCCATGTACAAAGAGTAGCTTTACCCATCAGGGGGGTACGGCCAGTACAGCTGTAAGGAGCCCCGAACAGACACTTCAGTCTGTCTGGGACCTCTGGACTGGTCGGGCCCCTTAATCTGACCAACCACCTTCCTGTTCCTTGCGATGCTGTGGCTCCCAGCCACTAACAGGCTGAAAGCGCGTGGCGTGGTGGGAGGCATGTACCGCAATGAGGGTGTGGCATGTACCGCGGTGAGGGTGTGGCGGGGGGGCATGTACCGTGGTGAGGGTGTGGCGGGGGGCATGTACCGCGGTGAGGGTGTGGCGGGGGGGCATGTACCACGGTGAGGGTGTGGCGGGGGGGCATGTACCGCGGTGAGGGTGTGGCGGGGGGGGCATGTACCGCGGTGAGGGTGTGGCGGGGGGGCATGTACCGCGGTGAGGGAGCGGAGGGAGGCATGTCCGCGATGAGGGAGCGGAGGGAGGCATGTCCGCGATGAGGGAGCGGAGGGAGGCATGTCCGCGATGAGGGAGCGGAGGGAGGTATGTCCGCGATGAGGGAGTGGGGGAGGCATGTACCGCGATGAGGGAGTGGGGGAGGCATGTACCGCGATGAGGGAGAGGGGAGAAGTATGTACCGCGATGAGGGGAGAAGTATGTACCGCGATGAGGGAGAGGGGAGAAGTATGTACCGCGATGAGGGAGAGGGGAGAAGTATGTACTGCGAAGAGGGAGAGGGGAGAAAGTATGTACTGCGAAGAGGGAGAGGGGAGAAAGTATGTACTGCGAAGAGGGAGAGGGGGGAGATATGTATTGCGATGAGGGAGTGGGGGAGGCATATACCGCAATGAGGGAGTGGGGGAGGAATATACCGTGATGAGGGAGTGGGGGAGGCATGTACCGCGATGAGGGAGTGGGGGAGGCATGTACCGCGATGAGGGAGTGGGGGAGGCATGTACCGCGATGAGGGAGTGGGGGAGGCATGTACCGCGATGAGGGAGTGGGGAGAAGTATGTACCGCGATGAGGGAGTGGGGGAGGCATGTACCGCGATGAGGGAGTGTGGAGAAGTATGTACCGCGATGAGGGAGAGGGGAGAAGTATGTACCGCGATGAGGGAGAGGGGAGAAGTATGTACCGCAATGAGGGAGAGGGGAGAAGTATGTACCGCGATGAGGGAGAGGGGAGAAGTATGTACCGTGATGAGGGAGAGGGGAGAAGTTTGTACTGCGATGAGGGAGAGGGGAGAAGTATGTACCGCGAAGAGGGAGAGGGGGGAAAGTATGTACCGCGATGAGGGAGAGGGGGGGAAGTATGTATCGCGATGAGGGAGTGGGGGAGGCATGTACCGCAATGAGGGAGAGGGGGGAAGTAGGTATCGCGATGAGGGAGAGGGGGGAGGCATGTACCGCGATGAGGGAGTGGGGGAGGCATGTACCACGATGAGGGAGAGGGGGGAAGTAGGTATCGCGATGAGGGAGCGGAGGGAGGCATGTCCGCGATGAGGGAGTGGGGGAGGCATGTACCGCAATGAGGGAGAGGGGGGAAGTAGGTATCGCGATGAGGGAGCGGAGGGAGGCATGTCCGCGATGAGGGAGTGGGGGAGGCATGTACCGCGATGAGGGAGTGGGGGAGGCATGTACCGCGATGAGGGAGTGGGGAGGCATGTACAGCGATGAGGGAGAGGGGGAGGCATGTACAGCGATGAGGGAGAGGGGAGAAGTATGTACCGCGATGAGGGAGAGGGGAGAAGTATGTACCGCGATGAGGGAGAGGGGAGAAGTATGTACCGCGATGAGGGAGAGGGGAGAAGTATGTACCGCGATGAGGGAGAGGGGAGAAGTATGTACTGCGAAGAGGGAGAGGGGAGAAAGTATGTACTGCGAAGAGGGAGAGGGGAGAAAGTATGTACTGCGATGAGGGAGAGGGGAGAAGTATGTACCGCGAAGAGGGAGAGGGGGGAAAGTATGTACCGCGATGAGGGAGAGGGGGGGAAGTATGTATCGCGATGAGGGAGTGGGGGAGGCATGTACCGCAATGAGGGAGAGGGGGGAAGTAGGTATCGCGATGAGGGAGAGGGGGGAGGCATGTACCGCGATGAGGGAGTGGGGGAGGCATGTACCACGATGAGGGAGAGGGGGGAAGTAGGTATCGCGATGAGGGAGCGGAGGGAGGCATGTCCGCGATGAGGGAGTGGGGGAGGCATGTACCGCAATGAGGGAGAGGGGGGAAGTAGGTATCGCGATGAGGGAGCGGAGGGAGGCATGTCCGCGATGAGGGAGTGGGGGAGGCATGTACCGCGATGAGGGAGTGGGGGAGGCATGTACCGCGATGAGGGAGTGGGGGAGGCATGTACAGCGATGAGGGAGAGGGGGAGGCATGTACAGCGATGAGGGAGAGGGGAGAAGTATGTACCGCGATGAGGGAGAGGGGAGAAGTATGTACCGCGATGAGGGAGAGGGGAGAAGTATGTACCGCGATGAGGGAGAGGGGAGAAGTATGTACCGCGATGAGGGAGAGGGGAGAAGTATGTACTGCGAAGAGGGAGAGGGGAGAAAGTATGTACTGCGAAGAGGGAGAGGGGAGAAAGTATGTACTGCGATGAGGGAGAGGGGAGAAGTATGTACCGCGAAGAGGGAGAGGGGGGAAAGTATGTACCGCGATGAGGGAGAGGGGGGGAAGTATGTATCGCGATGAGGGAGTGGGGGAGGCATGTACCGCAATGAGGGAGAGGGGGGAAGTAGGTATCGCGATGAGGGAGAGGGGGGAGGCATGTACCGCGATGAGGGAGTGGGGGAGGCATGTACCACGATGAGGGAGAGGGGGGAAGTAGGTATCGCGATGAGGGAGCGGAGGGAGGCATGTCCGCGATGAGGGAGTGGGGGAGGCATGTACCGCAATGAGGGAGAGGGGGGAAGTAGGTATCGCGATGAGGGAGCGGAGGGAGGCATGTCCGCGATGAGGGAGTGGGGGAGGCATGTACCGCGATGAGGGAGTGGGGGAGGCATGTACCGCGATGAGGGAGTGGGGGAGGCATGTACAGCGATGAGGGAGAGGGGGAGGCATGTACAGCGATGAGGGAGAGGGGAGAAGTATGTACCGCGATGAGGGAGAGGGGAGAAGTATGTACCGCGATGAGGGAGAGGGGAGAAGTATGTACCGCGATGAGGGAGAGGGGAGAAGTATGTACCGCGATGAGGGAGAGGGGAGAAGTATGTACTGCGAAGAGGGAGAGGGGAGAAAGTATGTACTGCGAAGAGGGAGAGGGGAGAAAGTATGTACTGCGAAGAGGGAGAGGGGAGAAAGTATGTACTGCGATGAGGGAGAGGGGGGGAAGTATGAATCGCGATGAGGGAGTGGGGGAGGCATGTACCGCGATGAGGGAGTGGGGGAGGCATGTACCGCGATGAGGGAGTGGGGGAGGCATGTACCGCGATGAGGGAGTGGGGGAGGCATGTACCGCGATGAGGGAGTGGGGGAGGCATGTACCGCGATGAGGGAGTGGGGGAGGCATGTACCGCGATGAGGGAGTGGGGGAGGCATGTACCGCGATGAGGGAGTGGGGGAGGCATGTACCGCAATGAGGGAGTGGGGGAGGCATGTACCGCAATGAGGGAGTGGGGGAGGCATGTACCGCAATGAGGGAGTGGGGGAGGCATGTACCGCGATGAGGGAGTGGGGGAGGCATGTACCGCGATGAGGGAGAGGGGAGAAGTATGTACCGCGATGAGGGAGAGGGGGGGAAGTATGTACCGCGATGAGGGAGAGGGGAGAAGTATGTACCGCGATGAGGGAGAGGGGAGAAGTATGTACCGCGATGAGGGAGAGGGGGGAGGTATGTCCGCGATGAGGGAGAGGGGGAGGTATGTCCGCGATGAGGGAGAGGGGGGGAGGTATGTACCGCGATGAGGGAGAGGGGGGAGGTATGTACCACGATGAGGGAGAGGGGGGAGGTATGTACCACGATGAGGGAGAGGGGGGAGATATGTATTGCGATGAGGGAGTGGGGGAGGCATATACCGCAATGAGGGAGTGGGGGAGGAATATACCGTGATGAGGGAGTGGGGGAGGCATATACCGTGATGAGGGAGTGGGGGAGGCATGTACCGCGATGAGGGAGTGGGGGAGGCATGTACCGCGATGAGGGAGTGGGGGAGGCATGTACCGCGATGAGGGAGTAGGGAGAAGTATGTACCGCGATGAGGGAGAGGGGAGAAGTATGTACCGCGATGAGGGAGAGGGGAGAAGTATGTACCGCGATGAGGGAGAGGGGAGAAGTATGTACCGCGATGAGGGAGAGGGGAGAAGTATGTACCGCGATGAGGGAGAGGGGAGAAGTATGTACCGCGATGAGGGAGAGGGGAGAAGTATGTACTGCGATGAGGGAGAGGGGAGAAGTATGTACCGCGAAGAGGGAGAGGGGGGAAAGTATGTACCGCGATGAGGGAGAGGGGGGGAAGTATGTATCGCGATGAGGGAGTGGGGGAGGCATGTACCGCAATGAGGGAGAGGGGGGGAAGTAGGTATCGCGATGAGGGAGAGGGGGGAGGCATGTACCGCGATGAGGGAGTGGGGGAGGCATGTACCACGATGAGGGAGTGGTGGAGGCATGTACCACGATGAGGGAGTGGGGGAGGCATGTACCGCGATGAGGGAGTGAGGGAGGTATGTACCACGATGAGGGAGAGGGGGGAGGTATGTACCACGATGAGGGAGAGGGGGGAGATATGTATTGCGATGAGGGAGTGGGGGAGGCATATACCGCAATGAGGGAGTGGGGGAGGCATATACCGTGATGAGGGAGTGGGGGAGGCATGTACCGCGATGAGGGAGTGGGGGAGGCATGTACCGCGATAAGGGAGTGGGGAGAAGTATGTACCGCGATGAGGGAGAGGGGAGAAGTATGTACCGCGATGAGGCAGAGGGGAGAAGTATGTACCGCGATGAGGGAGAGGGGAGAAGTATGTGCCGCGATGAGGGAGAGGGGAGAAGTATGTACCGCGATGAGGGAGAGGGGAGAAGTATGTACCGCGATGAGGGAGAGGGGAGAAGTATGTACTGCGATGAGGGAGAGGGGAGAAGTATGTACCGCGAAGAGGAAGAGGGGGGAAAGTATGTACCGCGATGAGGGAGAGGGGGGGAAGTATGTATCGCGATGAGGGAGTGGGGGAGGCATGTACCGCAATGAGGGAGAGAGGGGAAGTAGGTATCGCGATGAGGGAGAGGGGGGAGGCATGTACCGCGATGAGGGAGTGGGGGAGGCATGTACCACGATGAGGGAGTGGTGGAGGCATGTACCACGATGAGGGAGTGGGGGAGGCATGTACCGCGATGAGGGAGTGAGGGAGGCATGTACCGCAATGAGGGAGTGAGGGGAGGCATGTACTGCAATGAGGGAGTGGGTGGAAGCACGTACTGTGCAGAGGAAAGGGGAGCGCATGTACGGCAAAGAGGGATACGGGAGGGGGGCTGCCAAATTAATCAGTACTTGGTCCTACAGATTCTTAAGGCAGCCCTGAGCACACCTTCCTGTTCCTTGCGATGCTGTGGCTCCCAGCCACTAACAGGCTGAAAGCGCGTGGCGTGGTGGGAGGCATGTACCGCAATGAGGGTGTGGCGTGTACCGCGGTGAGGGTGTGGCGGGGGGGCATGTACCGCGGTGAGGGTGTGGCGGGGGGCATCTACCGCGGTGAGGGTGTGGCGGGGGGCATGTACCGCAGTGAGTGTGGCGGGGGGGCATGTACTGCAATAAGGGAGCGGAGGGAGGCATGTCCGCAGTTAGGGAGAGGGGAGAGGGGAGAGGTATGTACCGCGATGAGGGAGAGGGGGGAGGTATGTACCGCGATGAGGGAGAGGGGGGAGGTATGTACCGCGATGAGGGAGGTGTGTACCGCGATGAGGGAGAGGGGGGAGGTATGTACCGCGATGAGGGAGTGGGGAGGCATGTACTGCGATGAGGGAGTGGGGGAGGCATGTACCGCGATGAGGGAGAGGGGAGGCATGTACCGCGATGAGGGAGAGGGGAGAAGTATGTACCGCGATGAGGGAGAGGGGGCGAGGTATGTACCGCGATGAGGGAGAGGGGGGAGGTATGTACCACGATGAGGGAGAGGGGGAGGTATGTACCACGATGAGGGAGAGGGGGAGGTATGTACTGCGATGAGGGAGAGGGGGAGGTATGTATCGCGATGAGGGAGAGGGGGGGAAGTATGTACCGCGATGAGGGAGAGGGGAGAAGTATGTACCGCGATGAGGGAGAGGGGAGAAGTATGTACCGCGATGAGGGAGAGGGGGGAGGTATGTACCACGATGAGGGAGAGGGGGGAGGTATGTACCACGATGAGGGAGAGGGGGGAGGTATGTACCACGATGAGGGAGAGGGGGGAGGTATGTACCACGATGAGGGAGAGGGGGGAGGTATGTACCACGATGAGGGAGAGGGGGGAGGTATGTACCACGATGAGGGAGAGGGGGGAGATATGTATTGCGATGAGGGAGTGGGGGAGGCATATACCGCAATGAGGGAGTGGGGGAGGAATATACCGTGATGAGGGAGTGGGGGAGGCATGTACCGCGATGAGGGAGTGGGGGAGGCATGTACCGCGATGAGGGAGTGGGGGAGGCATGTACCGCGATGAGGGAGTGGGGAGAAGTATGTACCGCGATGAGGGAGTGGGGGAGGCATGTACCGCGATGAGGGAGTGGGGAGAAGTATGTACCGCGATGAGGGAGAGGGGAGAAGTATGTACCGCGATGAGGGAGAGGGGAGAAGTATGTACCGCGATGAGGGAGAGGGGAGAAGTATGTACCGCGATGAGGGAGAGGGGAGAAGTATGTACCGCGATGAGGGAGAGGGGAGAAGTATGTACTGCGATGAGGGAGAGGGGAGAAGTATGTACCGCGAAGAGGGAGAGGGGGGAAAGTATGTACCGCGATGAGGGAGAGGGGGGGAAGTATGTATCGCGATGAGGGAGTGGGGGAGGCATGTACCGCAATGAGGGAGAGGGGGAAGTAGGTATCGCGATGAGGGAGAGGGGGGAGGCATGTACCGCGATGAGGGAGTGGGGGAGGCATGTACCACGATGAGGGAGTGGTGGAGGCATGTACCACGATGAGGGAGTGGGGGAGGCATGTACCGCGATGAGGGAGTGAGGGAGGTATGTACCACGATGAGGGAGAGGGGGGAGGTATGTACCACGATGAGGGAGAGGGGGGAGATATGTATTGCGATGAGGGAGTGGGGGAGGCATATAACGCAATGAGGGAGTGGGGGAGGCATATAACGCAATGAGGGAGTGGGGGAGGCATATACCGTGATGAGGGAGTGGGGGAGGCATGTACCGCGATGAGGGAGTGGGGGAGGCATGTACCGCGATGAGGGAGTGGGGAGAAGTATGTACCGCGATGAGGGAGAGGGGAGAAGTATGTACCGCGATGAGGGAGAGGGGAGAAGTATGTACCGCGAAGAGGGAGTGGGGGAGGCATGTACCACGATGAGGGAGTGGTGGAGGCATGTACCACGATGAGGGAGTGGGGGAGGCATGTACCACGATGAGGGAGTGGTGGAGGCATGTACCACGATGAGGGAGTGGTGGAGGCATGTACCACGATGAGGGAGTGGGGGAGGCATGTACCGCGATGAGGGAGTGAGGGAGGCATGTACCGCAATGAGGGAGTGAGGGGAGGCATGTACTGCAATGAGGGAGTGGGTGGAAGCACGTACTGTGCAGAGGAAAGGGGAGCGCATGTACGGCAAAGAGGGATACGGGAGGGGGGCTGCCAAATTAATCAGTACTTGGTCCTACAGATTCTTAAGGCAGCCCTGAGCACACCTTCCTGTTCCTTGCGATGCTGTGGCTCCCAGCCACTAACAGGCTGAAAGCGCGTGGCGTGGTGGGAGGCATGTACCGCAATGAGGGTGTGGCGTGTACCGCGGTGAGGGTGTGGCGGGGGGGCATGTACAGCGGTGAGGGTGTGGCGGGGGGCATGTACCGCGGTGAGGGTGTGGCGGGGGGCATGTACCGCGGTGAGGGTGTGGCGGGGGGCATGTACCGCAGTGAGTGTGGCGGGGGGGGCATGTACTGCGATAAGGGAGCGGAGGGAGGCATGTCCGCAGTTAGGGAGAGGGGAGAGGTATGTACCGCGATGAGGGAGAGGGGGAAGGTATGTACCGCGATGAGGGAGAGGGGGAGGTATGTACCGCGATGAGGGAGGTGTGTACCGCGATGAGGGAGAGGGGGGAGGTATGTACCGCGATGAGGGAGTGGGGAGGCATGTACTGCGATGAGGGAGTGGGGGAGGCATGTACCGCGATGAGGGAGAGGGGAGAAGTATGTACCGCGATGAGGGAGAGGGGGCGAGGTATGTACCGCGATGAGGGAGAGGGGGGAGGTATGTACCACGATGAGGGAGAGGGGGGAGGTATGTACCACGATGAGGGAGAGGGGGAGGTATGTACTGCGATGAGGGAGAGGGGGGAAGTATGTACCGCGATGAGGGAGAGGGGGGGAGGTATGTACCATGATGAGGGAGAGGGGGGAGGTATGTACCGCGATGAGGGAGAGGGGGGAAATATGTACCGCGATGAGGGAGAGGGGGGAAATATGTATCGCGATGAGGGAGAGGGGGAGGCATGTACCGCGATGAGGGAGTGGGGGAGGCATGTACCGCGATGAGGGAGTGGGGGAGGCATGTACCGCGATGAGGGAGTGGGGGAGGCATGTACCGCGATGAGGGAGTGGGGGAGGCATGTACCGCGATGAGGGAGTGGGGGAGGCATGTACCGCGATGAGGGAGTGGGGGAGGCATGTACCGCGATGAGGGAGTGGGGGAGGCATGTACCGCGATGAGGGAGTGGGGGAGGCATGTACCGCGATGAGGGAGTGGGGGAGGCATGTACCGCGATGAGGGAGTGGGGGAGGCATGTACCGCGATGAGGGAGTGGGGGAGGCATGTACCGCGATGAGGGAGTGGGGGAGGCATGTACCGCGATGAGGGGGAGGGGAGAAGTATGTACCGCGATGAGGGAGAGGGGAGAAGTATGTACCGTGATGAGGGAGAGGGGAGAAGTATGTACCGCGATGAGGGAGAGGGGAGAAGTATGTACCGCGATGAGGGAGTGGGGGAGGCATGTACCGCGATGAGGGAGAGGGGAGAAGTATGTACCGCGATGAGGGAGAGGGGGGAAGTAGGTATCGCGATGAGGGAGAGGAGGGAAGTATGTACCGCGATGAGGGAGAGGGGGGAAGTATGCATCGCGATGAGGGAGTGGGGGAGGCATGTACCGTGATGAGGGAGTGGGGGAGGCATGTACCGCGATGAGGGAGTGGGGGAGGCATGTACCGCGATGAGGGAGTGAGGGAGGCATGTACCGCGGGGAGGGAGTGAGGGAGGCATGTACGGCAATGAGGGAGTGAGGGGAGGCATGTACTGCAATGAGGGAGTGGGTGGAAGCACGTACTGTGCAGAGGAAAGGGGAGCGCATGTACGGCAAAGAGGGACACGGGAGGGGGGCTGCCAACTTAATCAGTACTGGGTCCTACAGATTCTGAAGGCAGCCCTGAGCACACCTTCCTGTTCCTTGCGATGCTGTGGCTCCCAGCTACTAACAGGCTGAAAGCGCGTGGCGTGGTGGGAGGCATGTACCGCAATGAGGGTGTGGCATGTACCGTGGTGAGGGTGTGGCGGGGGGCATGTACCGCGGTGAGGGTGTGGCGGGGGGGCATGTACCGCGGTGAGGGTGTGGCGGGGGGGCATGTACCACGGTGAGGGTGTGGCGGGGGGCATGTACCGCAGTGAGTGTGGCGGGGGGGCATGTACTGCGATAAGGGAGCGGAGGGAGGCATGTCCGCAGTTAGGGAGAGGGGAGAGGTATGTACCGCGATGAGGGAGAGGGGGAAGGTATGTACCGCGATGAGGGAGAGGGGGAGGTATGTACCGCGATGAGGGAGGTGTGTACCGCGATGAGGGAGAGGGGGGAGGTATGTACCGCGATGAGGGAGTGGGGAGGCATGTACTGCGATGAGGGAGTGGGGGAGGCATGTACCGCGATGAGGGAGAGGGGAGAAGTATGTACCGCGATGAGGGAGAGGGGGCGAGGTATGTACCGCGATGAGGGAGAGGGGGGAGGTATGTACCACGATGAGGGAGAGGGGGGGAGGTATGTACCACGATGAGGGAGAGGGGGAGGTATGTACTGCGATGAGGGAGAGGGGGGAAGTATGTACCGCGATGAGGGAGAGGGGGGGAGGTATGTACCATGATGAGGGAGAGGGGGGAGGTATGTACCGCGATGAGGGAGAGGGGGGAAATATGTACCGCGATGAGGGAGAGGGGGGAAATATGTATCGCGATGAGGGAGAGGGGGAGGCATGTACCGCGATGAGGGAGTGGGGGAGGCATGTACCGCGATGAGGGAGTGGGGGAGGCATGTACCGCGATGAGGGAGTGGGGGAGGCATGTACCGCGATGAGGGAGTGGGGGAGGCATGTACCGCGATGAGGGAGTGGGGGAGGCATGTACCGCGATGAGGGAGTGGGGGAGGCATGTACCGCGATGAGGGAGTGGGGGAGGCATGTACCGCGATGAGGGAGTGGGGGAGGCATGTACCGCGATGAGGGAGTGGGGGAGGCATGTACCGCGATGAGGGAGTGGGGGAGGCATGTACCGCGATGAGGGAGTGGGGGAGGCATGTACCGCGATGAGGGGGAGGGGAGAAGTATGTACCGCGATGAGGGAGAGGGGAGAAGTATGTACCGTGATGAGGGAGAGGGGAGAAGTATGTACCGCGATGAGGGAGAGGGGAGAAGTATGTACCGCGATGAGGGAGTGGGGGAGGCATGTACCGCGATGAGGGAGAGGGGAGAAGTATGTACCGCGATGAGGGAGAGGGGGGAAGTAGGTATCGCGATGAGGGAGAGGAGGGAAGTATGTACCGCGATGAGGGAGAGGGGGGAAGTATGCATCGCGATGAGGGAGTGGGGGAGGCATGTACCGTGATGAGGGAGTGGGGGAGGCATGTACCGCGATGAGGGAGTGGGGGAGGCATGTACCGCGATGAGGGAGTGAGGGAGGCATGTACCGCGGGGAGGGAGTGAGGGAGGCATGTACGGCAATGAGGGAGTGAGGGGAGGCATGTACTGCAATGAGGGAGTGGGTGGAAGCACGTACTGTGCAGAGGAAAGGGGAGCGCATGTACGGCAAAGAGGGACACGGGAGGGGGGCTGCCAACTTAATCAGTACTGGGTCCTACAGATTCTGAAGGCAGCCCTGAGCACACCTTCCTGTTCCTTGCGATGCTGTGGCTCCCAGCTACTAACAGGCTGAAAGCGCGTGGCGTGGTGGGAGGCATGTACCGCAATGAGGGTGTGGCATGTACCGTGGTGAGGGTGTGGCGGGGGGCATGTACCGCGGTGAGGGTGTGGCGGGGGGGCATGTACCGCGGTGAGGGTGTGGCGGGGGGGCATGTACCACGGTGAGGGTGTGGCGGGGGGCATGTACCGCAGTGAGTGTGGCGGGGGGGCATGTACCGCGATAAGGGAGCGGAGGGAGGCATGTCCGCAGTGAGGGAGAGGGGAGAGGTATGTACCGCGATGAGGGAGAGGGGGGAGGTATGTACCGCGATGAGGGAGAGGGGGGAGGTATGTACCGCGATGAGGGAGGTATGTACCGCGATGTGGGAGAGGGGGAAGGTATGTACCGCGATGAGGGAGTGGGGAGGCATGTACCGCGATGAGGGAGTGGGGGAGGCATGTACCGCGATGAGGGAGAGGGAAGAAGTATGTACCGCGATGAGGGAGAGGGGAGAAGTATGTACCGCGATGAGGGAGAGGGGGCGAGGTATGTACCGCGATGAGGGAGAGGGGGGAGGTATGTACCGCAATGAGGGAGAGGGGGGAGGTATGTACCACGATGAGGGAGAGGGGGGAGGTATGTACCACGATGAGGGAGAGGGGGAGGTATGTACCACGATGAGGGAGAGGGGGAGGTATGTATCGCGATGAGGGAGAGGGGGGAGATATGTACCGCGATGAGGGAGAGGGGGAGGTATGTACCGCGATGAGGGAGAGGGGGAAGATATGTATCGCGATGAGGGAGAGGGGGAGGCATGTACCGCGATGAGGGAGAGGGGGAGGCATGTACCGCGATGAGGGAGAGGGGGAGGCATGTACCGCGATGAGAGAGTGGGGGAGGCATGTACCGCGATGAGGGAGTGGGGGAGGCATGTACCGCGATGAGGGAGTGGGGGAGGCATGTACCGCGATGAGGGAGTGGGGGAGGCATGTACCGCGATGAGGGAGAGGGGGGGGAAGTATGTACCGCAATGAGGGAGAGGAGGGGAAGTATGTACCGCGATGAGGGAGAGGGGGGGAGGTATGTACCGCGATGAGGGAGAGGGGGGGAGGTATGTACCATGATGAGGGAGAGGGGGGAGGTATGTACCGCGATGAGGGAGAGGGGGAGGTATGTACCGCGATGAGGGAGAGGGGGGAAATATGTATCGCGATGAGGGAGAGGGGGGAAATATGTATCGCGATGAGGGAGAGGGGGAGGCATGTACCGCGATGAGGGAGTGGGGGAGGCATGTACCGCGATGAGATAGTGGGGGAGGCATGTACCGCGATGAGGGAGTGGGGGAGGCATGTACCGCGATGAGGGAGTGGGGGAGGCATGTACCGCGATGAGGGAGTGGGGGAGGCATGTACCGCGATGAGGGAGTGGGGGAGGCATGTACCGCGATGAGGGAGTGGGGGAGGCATGTACCGCGATGAGGGAGTGGGGGAGGCATGTACCGCGATGAGGGAGAGGGGAGAAGTATGTACCGCGATGAGGGAGAGGGGAGAAGTATGTACCGCGATGAGGGAGAGGGGAGAAGTATGTACCGCGATGAGGGAGAGGGGAGAAGTATGTACCGCGATGAGGGAGAGGGGAGAAGTATGTACCGCGATGAGGGAGAGGGGAGAAGTATGTACCGCGATGAGGGAGAGGGGGGAAAGTATGTACCGCGAAGAGGGAAAGGGGGGAAAGTATGTACCGCGATGAGGGAGAGGGGGGAAAGTATGTACCGCGATGAGGGAGAGGGGGGAAGTATGTATCGCGATGAGGGAGTGGGGGAGGCATGTACCGCGATGAGGGAGAGGGGGGAGGTATGTACCGCGATGAGGGAGAGGGGGGAAGTAGGTATCGCGATGAGGGAGAGGAGGGAAGTATGTACCGCGATGAGGGACAGGGGGGAAGTATGCATCGCGATGAGGGAGTGGGGGAGGCATGTACCGTGATGAGGCAGTGGGGGAGGCATGTACCGCGATGAGGGAGTGGGGGAGGCATGTACCGCGATGAGGGAGTGAGGGAGACATGTACCGCGAGGAGGGAGTGAGGGAGGCATGTACCGCAATGAGGGAGTGAGGGGAGGCATGTACTGCAATGAGGGAGTGGGTGGAAGCACGTACTGTGTTCAGGAAAGGGGAGCACATGTACGGCAAAGAGG
The DNA here is from genome assembly GCF_038048845.1 of Mixophyes fleayi. Lineage (NCBI taxonomy): Eukaryota > Metazoa > Chordata > Amphibia > Anura > Limnodynastidae > Mixophyes > Mixophyes fleayi. The sequence goes on along the minus strand of NC_134404.1, from coordinate 158,453,817 downwards.
GACACGGGAGGGGGGCTGCCAACTTAATCAGTACTGGGTCCTACAGATTCTGAAGGCAGCCCTGAGCACAGTTATATAGTTAGTACTGGGACACAAACAAAATATATGCAAGATAGACACTTGATTTTGTGGTACATGCTCTTTAAATTATTTATTGCACCATGATTATTTCCGAACAATAACTCTTGTAAAAAATAAATAAATATATAAAATGAAAGTTTTTCTTCACAACAGCTAATACCTAGGTGAGATAATTGGGCAAGCTCTGTACTGTTCCTTTAACTACATGAAAACAGCATAACCAGAGTTATTATATTTCTCTGCTAATTCCGAGAATGAAAGATAGTTCTGGAGAAAACAAATGGCAGTTAAAAAGAGTTGCTCCAGCTACTAGTTGATGTCTTGCCAATGTCTTTTCTGTGTGAGGCATCACATCTTGCCAATATATTAGAAACTCTACTGGCTTCTCTCTAGAGGGGAGATCGAGTACAGTACAACCAGACAACAGAACCTTTTAATGGGAGAGCAAGGGGAATGTGACGTTTTTTTACTAAGCACAGAGGACAAGAGAAAAGACAGCTCTGCAATAAGGAGATTATTCGAAAAACTGATGTACCAAACACTATACAAAGATTTCATGTTTAAATACTCAACTAGAAGCGAATAAATTTATTATATATATATATCTATATCTATATCTATATATATATATATTATTAGATTACCCAGAACACAACTAGGATTACCAGATTAGCCATGTACATTCTGACACACATGACATACAGAAGCTGGGAAATTATCTCTCATACTGTGGCCTATTTACCATGATTCACAATTTTGCCCCGTTACGTATCAATTTACTATTAAAGTAACATCAAAACAGCGCATCCAATAGGAAGCTGTCCCAATTACAAAATACACGGTGGACAAATAAAGGTACAGTTTACAGAAAAACTCTACTTTTTCAAACCCGCAGTTTAGTAAATATACCCTTATGAATGAGGGTATTATTATAAAGATAAATAATAAAATATATTTTATCACCAATTATAATAACAATTTAGCACATAATGTGACAAACATTCTTAAGAAAAACTGGAAGATCCTTTTACATGAGGAAGACCTCAAACAAATCCTACCAAATAATCCTGACGTAATATTCAGAAAGGCATCTGACCAAAAGAAGACATTAGTCAAAAATCACATTCAATCCAAAATGGTAAACCAAACAACTCTAACACAAAGCCAAAAACCAGAAGTACAAAACCAGGGAACAAGTTGATTCAACAGTATCCGGGTCCTCCCCCGAAGTAAGAGACTTTCTAACCTGCGACTGACAATAAGTGCTATATCTTCTAGTGTGCCCCTGTCATTTTCAGTACAATCAGACCGACCCAGAGTGATATTTTTAAAAGTTATAAACCGCTCTGAAACTAGACGGATTCATGAATTACAAGGTCTAACTCCAAGAGGCTTATATATTGATTCTGAGGTCCAGAATTGCCTCTAATTGCCAATTAGTGATCCACATCAGCTAGTACACTGCTAAAAAAAATTTTACAGTCATACAATACTGCAAATGCCCAACCCCATCTGAACTTGGAAGCAGTACAGGGTTGGGCTAGATAAGTACCAAGCGCCAGAGAACTTGGGAATACCAAGTGCTGTAAATATAATGCACGATCGATCTGTACCTTTTAGGATGTGTAAGTACACATCAATCTCTATTTTCATTTAATTTAGCTTTTGCCAACGTCAAGCGATATTACCAAACACACCCATGCATTCCTATAATCTTAGGGTATCATATGCATTTTGATGCACGGTTTAGTATACACTACAACCATATTTTTATGATGATCGTTGACAATTTGCACAATACACTTTTTTGCAAACAAATATTAATTTACTGTTTGGGCTGTATATCCATTTTATTTGCCATTGATCATATCAATGTATGATGTTATTAATATCCAATCTACACAGTTCACTGCTTCTGCTCTTGTATAGAAATTCAGTCATTTATTCATTACTCTATTCATTGATTATATGTAATTCATTTTGACAATGACATAATTTTTGCCATTACCAGAATAATGTTTAATGTCTCCTGCATGTACAATACAAAAGCAACTGTATCTGCTGTATAAGGATCTATATATAGGTATAGTAACTGTTTACTGATTTTGAGCTACTGAGTATGACATTAATTTTTTGCCATAACATTATTTTATATGTTCCTTTCATGTACATATATGTACATGAGCTGCTGAACTTGATATTACACACAATTCCACATACCCTCAGGTTGATCTATATCTTTTATTAATCATACACTACAATTTGTTATGTATTTAAGATGCCATTTATGGACTAAGCATTATTTTTCATCTGTAATCCAGTCCATTGGTTAGACTGCTATACCATATTCTCAATATTAGATGTAAGGTTTCTGCTTATATCAGGATTACTGTTTTATATTACTTTTGTGACTACCTATGGAGAGACACCTGTTGCTTAGCAGCACAATACAACAACTACCACTACCGCTGTCTATTTAAACGGGCCAGTCATCACAAAAACACAACCAATCCTCCCTGAAGAACTCACGCACAGGAAGTGTCAAAACGCATTGGGGCAACACCCCTCACACATAGGATATGGTAAGTTCATTTGTGCGTTCCAAGTGTGGAAAACACACAGGTTCAGCACACACTGCCACTTACAAGAACTTTTAAAGACTAAAAGAACAAGGACAATATTTTACTAAGTTTATTACTATACACATTTGGGAATTTTTAGCAACTAATTTATGCCAATTAGGTTCAAGTCAATTATTTGAATAAAGTGTTTATTTTACTTGATACCATCTAGTGTATGTTATCATCAGCACCTTCCCTCGATTCCCCAGTTTTTTTATTTTTTTCACACACATGCATACAGTACGTGATTACAAGTTCCCAAAGATACCCAGAACAAGATCATTGGGACATCACAGTCACAGCAATGACACTTGTACAGATGTATGACCATTTTCTAGGTTTACTAAAAAAACGATTCCTTGTGATTTTCAGACTTGTTTTCAGTTGCTGTTGTTTATTTTGGTTCCATCACCCATACCTGCATGGAAACAACAGTAACACAAGCAGTAACTACTGCTTGGCAAGATTATATAGCTCTAATGTACCTTATATTCTTTGGACTCCTCTAACTTTTATTACCAGTAGGTGCAAATGTTTACCAAATGCACAACGATCCATAATTAGGGGTAAAAAGTACATAGCGAATATGAAACCCTACAAACCAACATCAATGACTTTTTAATAATAATAGAGCTCACAGAGAAGGATCAAACATCTAATGGACTGTATGAAATCCTGTACCTTAGCTAGAGCTCATATGTTCACACATATTCGGGCAGCCAAAGGTCTTTTAGATGCTATAGGCCAACAGTGGTTACCTACCAAGAGACATAGCCAAAAATGATTTGATTTATCACTGTGACATTGGGCTTATTGTGTGCCACAAACATGGAAATATCTCCAGCAATGTATCTCATATGTTCAGGCTATGTTTTGCATGACTACCATTCTAGTGCAATGTCCTGTCGTCAAAAAGATGTGTGTGTGGTTTTGTCGTATCCAACACCCTTCAGAAAAAAAGAAAAGAAAAAAGCGCAATGTGCTAAGCAAAAGGACTCTGAAGCTGACTATTGCTTACTAAATGCATACGGGTCCTTTTTACTGTGCCTCCTCGAAGGGTGGGAGAAATGTGGTCACCAACATGCATGCAGTAAGGGCCAGTTTACAGAAGACCATTTGCCGCAAATAAGAACTTAGAACACTACAACTTGCAATCACAAATCTGATGGAGGGAATGCAGAAACTTCTATGTAGCTTCAGCCTCACACCTCAACAACCATCTATACAAGAAAAAAATAAACATTTTCTATAGTTCCAATAGTTTTACAAAATCTACAAACTATAAGGTTGCTTCTAATCTGTAAGTAGAACTAACTGGGTAGGCTACTGTTTATTGCAGAGAACCATGTACACTTTCCATAGCAGGCAGTATCCAGAATGCTTTAATTAACCTCCTGTGCACACCTTAATGACATACTACTTATACTTTAATAGCCAGTTTTGTTGACTTACCACATGAAGTATTGATTGCATCTCTCAGCTCTGCATATTTCCATTTGCTTAAGTCATGCTTTTTGACGCTGGCAGCAGATTTCGTAGCCTGAACTTGCACCCCTCTGTAAAAGCAGCACACAAGGAAATTATCTGATACAATAAGTTACACAAAATGGAAACTACAACACTTTTAGAACAGACATAAGGGGAAAAACTGCCTGGCTGCTGAGACACCACACAAAGAAATATTTAACGATCACATAGAAGGTAGCTTTCAGTTTTGACAAAATAATAAATCTTATCTTGCACTAAATTATATATTTCTAAGAATCCAGAATTGTAAAAACTTCCACGATTTGTAGCACACAGAAAGCATTCACAAGACAGAGAACAAAGTAATAGATCCATCTGAACTGGGCAGTTTAGTTCATTAATCATATCTTTGCGAAATATGTCACGTGCAACAATTCAATGATTTGTATAAATTCTTGGCAGATGTTACAATTAATGTAAGGGAGACCATTAACCTGGAACATATGGTATAGCAGTCTAACCAATGGACTGGATTGCTTTATAATGAGGATCTTTTTTCAGGTGAAAAAAATGCCCAGACAGATCTCTGACCTATGTTCCAGAGCAATGTTTTGTAAAATGTGGCACAACTCATATCTGGATGGTAACCTTATAACATGAACAGCTGATGGGTATGTGGAACGCAAGTTAGCACGTTTTATGCAGCAATAAAGCCACTGCAGTTCATGGAAACAACTTGGTAAGCTCTTCCTTTACTGTACGAATAACATTCCAAGAAAGTGTACAGTGGACCAACATCATTTATCAAGTAATTTAGAAAGGCTTTATATGTGAAGGGTTAGTTGTCATAAAGTCTGTGCCACGTTTGTTGCACTCTGCAATAAAGCCGTGAGAATCTGCCTGTTCAACTACAAACAGAGTCTTGGTACCTTTCATTTCCTGGCAAGTACTTCTTCACCTCTGGTCTTTTAGGATTTAAAATAGCTGTCAAAGAACTCACACGGTGTAAAACAGAACACCTCATTTTGGTGGCTCTCTGTTATAGGTTGACCAATAGCAAGTGACAAATACACAGAATTCTAGTACTGTGATTTTTTATTTTTTTTTAAACTAAAAGGTAATTTGCAAATCTCAAAAAATCTTATGTGTGTGTAAGATTGCCTAATAGTCTGCTACCTCCAGGTTTTTGGAAACACCCATGTAAAAAGGGAAGGCTACCGCTGTGACTACACCTGAAAATGTGCATGGTGGAAAGAGTGTAAATATCACTACAAAATCCAACCTACTTCCACATTAGGATCGCCTCCTTATATTTAAACTTACTGCATAAATGAAGCTAAATCAAGTATTTTTATATCCACGGGATGGAGGGACAGTCGCATCAAACTGTGATTGTCCCACCAAAATCAGGAAAGTTGGGAAATACCATAGTGTAACATTAATAATTGAATCAAAGTGGAATATACAAAGTCAATACGTGTTTCCGTTCACCATTCCATGAATTGCCGCTGTTAAACCTACTGTACTAAATTAATAGTTCATTCATATAAAGGCGAACAGCTTGGCCAAAAATATTGGCACCATTGCTGTTTTTTATATTATATTTTTTTAATAACTCACAATTTCTCCTAAAAATAAAGTGAAATTAACAATATTATTTGGTCTCCATAATTCTTTCTCTGATAATCTACAGGATATTTGTTTTTGATTCTCAATTTAATACTGTATTTCATTTTAAATCAGAAAATGCAAACAAAATGGCACTGACAAAATTATTACCAGCCTAGACTTAATATTTGCTAGCATAGCTTTTGGTCACGATAACTGCAGTTATGTGTTCTTTTCATTTTGCTTTCTGCAAACATAGGGGTGATGTGTTTTACTAAAAAGCTCTCATTTCCTCCTCTGACCCCAGGACATCCTGTCAGAGGGAATTTGGCTTGTTCAGGTGTGTTTTGGAAAAACTCAGGTTGGGGTTTCTCATGTCTCTCTCTGTACTGTAACTCTCCTGGGCTTCCTATCATATAACTCCCTCTCATTCAGTTGGGGACAGATGGTGCAAGCTGAATCTGTGATACTCTGTGTCTGAAGGTCAGCATGAGTCTGTTTGTCAGTTGATCCAGGTGTTTTCTTTACTATGCGAACAATCCTGCACTACAAGTGAGTTCAGTACTAAAGTGAAGGAGAATCACCTGCTTGAAATCTAATTATTCCAAATTTAATGATTTCTGTGTGGAATAAGCTGGCTTTACTCCAATTTACTCTATTCCATTGAAAACCAAAGAGAGATATATGTGGATACCAAGATATAATTTCAACAATTTTCTGGAAAAATATGGTACATTAGGGAAAAAAAACTCCAAGGGTGCCAATATTTTTGACCATGATTGTACATGGTTTTTAAAAGTGACCTAAATAAACAGCTATTTCTATTCTACCACATACTATCTACCATTCCTTTACAGTGCTAAAAAATGAATTTACATTTATAGGATTCTCTAGCCAACTAACTCTCTGCTAGCATTCCTTTAATTAAAGTGTAGTATTGAGAAGAAGTGGTTGCGATGCAAACTGTTCATTAAAATAAATGCACAACAAATTCAGCACTATGATGCGTTAAAGGCATTTTGGAAGAATAGCTCTGCTACAGGGCTTGTAGCAGATATTTCATGTCAATGTCATGCCCTGTCTTGTGCAGGACAGGAAAACAATCCCTGCTAAACACTACCTAATGAGCCCTGTAAATCCTGTTCGTAATAATATAACACAAACAACTGGCCTGTTTTGTATCTCACAGTACGCCATCTTAAATGGGAATACAGATAATTAAATCAGTATGCAAGGGGAAAAAGAATTGTAGATATTCAAATATTCACAATGTATGCAAAGCATTAGCTAGTTAAGGTATTACTTATAAAACTGGAATAATCTTTTTCCCCTTGAGGCATCATACACACGGGCATTAAAATCAGGCACTCAGAGCATTTACTAAGCTTTGTTGACATGTGCAAATAAGAGTGGTCCAAAAAATATCTGGGCGAACGGGCACACAACCTTTCTGACAAGTCTTCGCTTCACTACAATTTCAATGTTTTCTGCAACGTTTATCATCATTTACACTTAACGCAATATAATGGAGTTCTATTGAAGCTTTTATTGAGTACATAGCAAACTAGTAGTATAGTAAACTATACCACATGGAGGCTTTAAGAACAGATTTCTATCTTTATATTAAAAGCGAGAGCAAAAACACAAAGCACGTGAGTATTAGGTCTAAGACAAAAACATCCAAAATGTGGCTTTTGTTCAAAGCAACAAGACAGATTAGCACTTGCTGCAACAATGTCACCTGTAGCTAAAATGCAAAACAATGAAATTCAACCTTCTATTACTTTGGATAAAAATGGAAATGATTGAATGATGATTATAACTGAATTACCATCCGTTCGCAAATATTAAAGAAAATAGAATCATAATAGAATAATTTGGCTTAATCGTTGGTTTTTTTTTTTTTGTTTTTTTTTTTAAAGTCTCTTATTGAAAAGTTACAGTGATTAAATGACTATATCATTTTATTTTTTTGACGATGAAATTAAGCAAAGATTTTTATTTAGAATTTTGTGCAGAACAAAAAAGTGATTTTCTCACCAACCTAGACAGAATATCTGACATTTCTTTGGCCATTTCATCCCTAAAGAAAAGGTTAATAAAAAAGACAAAACACATGTTGACGCATAAATGTGACATCATCAAAGCATTAGGAAGACACTCAGTGTGAAACAAAACGCATGCGTACTAGGGTATATACTGTTTGTATTCAGAGTAGCATTTTACAGACAAAGGGCTAGATTTACTAAACTGCGAGTTTGAAAAAGTGGGGATGTTGTCTATAGCAACCAATCAGATTCTAGCTATCATTTATTTAGTACATTCTACAAAATGACAGCTAGAATCTGATTGGTTGCTATAGGTAACATCTCCACTTTTTCAAACCCGCAGTTTAGTAAATATACCCCAAAGACTTCTAATTGCTGACACAGTCTGTGGCTCTCCAGCTGTTGTAACACTACATACCCCAGCATTCTGTGTCAGTGTGTGGCTAGCAGGACATTGGTAGGGCAACAACATACTGTGGCTAATCACCAGGTTTGGCAGGGCATTTACTTAGATTATCTCTTCCCCAGTCATTTCATCTATCATGCTACCTCTGGTCTTGCTAATCCTACGGGTCTTGTAGGAGATTTACATATTGTTACATTGCACTTAGATGGACTAGACTGCATATTGCCTCTAGGTGGAAGACTCTCGCTATGTTCTACGTTGTAACAGTATGCCACACAAAAAAACGCTTGTACAACTAAGTATTTGGTGTTCCCAACAGGAGTTTTCCAATAAATTCCACCTCGTTTCTGGCACGAGGTTGTAAGTCAATTTTTGTTGTTTTACTGCGTAAATGTACTATGAAAATAAAATGTATTGTGCTCATAGGCCAACAAAGTGGATTCTGATATATTTAGGCTGATACTAAACGTACAGACGTGTTCATGAGAAGAATACATTGTCAATGAAGGTTTCCTCTGCAGTATGGTAACATTTGGCAAGCTTGTGAAGATATAAGACTGAAAAGGCTGTACAAATAATGTATTTGTCATTGCTTCATTTTTAGTCTGAGTAGATTGAAGTGGTTGTACAGACACTTTCAGCCTTCTGTCTTGCGCTTATCATTACACTCATTTAGTCCTTGATTGGCTCTTGTGATAAAGGAGCCATTTGCAGTTCAAGAGGCTTGTTCTGTACTCTGGTTAGAGGTTATTTTTGTGCAAATAAAAATGTCATCACTTCTTGCTTGTTCATTTCAAGTGTCATTTTAGGACTGTTTATGTCTACTCATTAAAAATGAATGTATAACAAATGCAGCGTATATTATAAAGTACAATGCTCTCGTCTTTATAAAGTTAGCTGCAGTTACCACCAAATATATTCTCTGCACAAAAGAACATTACAATGTATTCATTACACTATATGTCGCCCTCTTTGGAATGCCTGTATTTTACGTCTTCAATATAAGACAAGAGCCCGGGATATTGTTTTACAAGAGGTCAGACAAATATTAATGTCACCTTAGCAAACAAACCTATTTAAATGAATGCAGTATCATTTTCCATGTTTGTTATAGTTCTGTTTGTGTAAAAGTGTACAAGACATAGGGCGTATGAACAGAATAATAAAGACAATTTGGTCAATAATATATAAACAGTTCACACGGAAGACATACATTGTCATTTTGGGCTTTTCTCCACCAGCTCTGGAAATAGAAAACAGGTGAAATAAGTTAAAAAAAAATGTTTCAGCAATTGTTTTTTTTAACTTTAGATTTAATGATTGCCCTTCCACCGCCCCAATGTACCTCATTCATTTTCATTTAGTATAATATGATCTCTGTTGGAACTTGCAAAAAGATTATATTCTCCAGCTCCCTTTAATCGTTTCAACAGGAAAACATGATTATCAAAAATAAAATTAACAATAATTAAGACACACTCTTAATAATTATTTCCCGAACCCCTTGCAAAGTCTTTAACTAATTTGGATCTTTCTGAATTCCCTAATTGCCTATTCATCTCAACTGATTTGTTAGTGACTTTCCATTTTTGGTTGAAATCATACATGCAATTCTCACATAATTACAAAATACATGCGTGCATAGGAGACAGGACTTCTTACTTGGCATGTGTCGCAGAGGACTGAACCAGTTCTGCTTTTATGCTGCAGATATAAAGTTCAAGGTGTACAATTTTTGCCAGTATTACAGACATGGATAGTTATTTATATAAATGAAAATAGAAGCTTTAGATGTCCAATATTCATTCAAATATATACAACTTACACTGCAAGATATACAGTATTAGGTAAAGGATTAGTCATATTTTGAATAGCATGACATGTACATATTACTAAACTTACGGTATATGTTTTAAAATATAGCAAACTAAATATCACCTGAAAAATGTACAAAAAAGTAAACCAAAGCCCACGTTATCAGCCTTCTGTGTATATTCCCCTAATATAGGCACCACTAATGAGATGTCTGTGTACTGCAGTCAGTGTGCACTGGTCAGTACAGAGGGGGGATTGTGAGACCAAGTAGTACACAACTACAATAGTATGAAAATGCATTCATTTGTAACAAAATTGTTGTTTTCGACTAGGATAAAAGTACAGTAACTACTGCATTGGCTTTTGAATAAAAGAACACAGATAGGTGGGGTTAGATCAACATACACCCAATCAGATCATTAGAACATTAACAGTAGCACAGATTCTTATTCCTGCATGTTCCAGGGTGTTCAAGTTGGTGAGACTAGGCTTACACATATTGAGTCCAATCATCTAAACATTAACAGCAGTGTGATGTAAGATGATAATGGTGCCAAATACAACTCTATAAAACAAAGTTCATTTAGCTTGTTCATAGTATACAAGGATGAATATTTTTATGGTGCATTTTGTACTGTTAAGTGCATCTCGATTGGAAACCATACAAATACATCACTTCCAATCTCATAACGGTTACTACTATCATCCTGAACACTTAGCAACCTCACTTGGCTACGGTTCAATCAACCTTCTGGAGATATATTGATATGATGAGGCAGGTGGGCTAACCTTCATGATGAAATATACCACCCAACTGTTCCTTGGGTCTTACAGCTGTCACTAATACATCATTTAGAAATAGTCCCAGCTTGTCTCTGTAACAGACACTGTTGTTTTCCCCAACGATAAAGCATTTCTCAGTCGTAAAGCAAATTCCTACGTTTCTGCTGCAAAGTGTAGACATTAGAAGCTTGGAACATAAACCTATTTATTATATTTATATATTTTAAAGAGCCAGAAAAGGACATCACCAAGTGACTTTCTATAGAAACTACTCCCAAATTTAGGCAACAGCAATTAGCTACCTGTCTCCTGGGATTTGATCAGCCCTTTGAAACAGGCCTGGCTGTAGATAATAAAATGTATAATGTACAGTTCTGAAGTATGTATGAAAGCATTAATCATCATGGACTTATCACAGTTCCATGTTCCATTTCCAGTCTACAACCCAGAAAATATAACTGCTAAGAATGGTAAATGGTTAGTACTTGTTTTTTTTATCTTCAGCTTTGGGGGAAAAAAAAAAGCTTTGCATAGCTCTGTTATCTCTGAAGGGCAGATATTTATTTTGAAAATAGCTACTGTTTCTAGCTTAAAAACTATGTTTTTCATAAATTAGGATAAGTGTTCAAAATTAGCTTATACTACAATCATATTTGTAAATGAATGGACACACTGTAAAGAAAATGGGCTTTGTTCATTGGAACTTCAATGACCTTGTTTTAAGTTAAAGCAGCATCTGCCAACATGTATTTTTCAGGTCTCCTATCCTCTGGGAAGAGATTAGTTCCCTCACACATGAAATGCATTTAATAAACCGCTATCTTTATAGACCACACAAGTTATGACAGAGAATACAGAAGCCACAGTGGAAGTTTAGAAACTGCACAGAATACACCCTCAAATCCCTGACAAAGTAATACTGAAGTGCTGATCTCTTCCAATGTCACAGGAGTTGCTAATGAGACTTGGACAAATTAAGATCTATAAATATTAATGGTTTACTAATGGAAATTTTGCCTTGCAATATCATCAGGCTGCACAAAATAGGAGTTATTAGCATTCATAAGGTTCTTCCTGCTATGATCTATTTTATGGAGTCGATTTGAAAGCGGAGATAAATTTCCCTCTCCTTGCTGCATCATAGGAAATAATAAGACTCTGCCTACACATATTGTGTGTTAGCGCCCTACTAAGCGGATCTCATCTGTTGTCCGCATAATTGGCATTAAGAACCCCATCAAAGAAAAACAAAGGGTTAATATTTTTATTAAGAGTTTGTATTTTACTTATGAATCATGAAAGCAGTTTGTATATTCATGCAAAAAGGAAAACAGTAATGTTAAGCTGTCACATATCCTTGCTCCGCTCATTATAATATAATCTGTCCTTAATTAAGAGAAAAAGAGAGATCCTAAAAATTAAAGCAGAAAATAAGCAAAACAAGACCAAAAGTAAATTCCAAATATTAAATCTAAACCATGAGAATGCTAAAGCTTAAGTCTTTTTCACTTCCCCTAAATGAGCAAGACATACCCTGCGTCCTGCGTGTATCACGAGAAAGCACGCACATCAGAGCAAGGAAAACTGTGGCAAGATAAATGAATCAAGCACACAGACCTGGAAACAAGTCACACTCATCACAGTTCACTGCCCATTTCCAGAGAACTTTATATATTCCAAGGACAACAATGCAATCTTACTACATAAATCACGTCAAAAGTTTAAATAACTAAACAGAAGGAAAAACATAAATCTTGGTAAAGTAGATCCCACTTAAATGAATCCCTTTGGGGATTTCAAGCTTACAGATGTACTTTCTGTGCTTTTATCAGGACCAAGGGGGTTAAGAAGAGCAGAGATTAAATCATCTATGCTTTGTACTTGGAGATCCAGAGTAGATAATGCTATAAGGTTAATATATTCACTGAAAACTGGCTCCAGGCTCTGTATAATGTGAAAGAAATAATTTCACAGTCCTGGAACTAACAATGAATGTTCAACAAAGTCACTTTCAGAAGTATTGTAACTAGTTACAATGTTTTAATTTATAAGGCCAGTATAAAACATCTTAAAATGGTGGAAAGTAAAAAGGTGGTGTTACCCATAGCAACCACATTTCATGTTTAAACTGCACTAGACAAAAAAACATCTAATTGCTTTGAGAAACAACATTTTTTTCTTTTGCACAAGTTGCCACAGATGTCATTAATGGTGTATTCGTCAAGAGATGGAGGTTTCACTTTGAGGGACAATGTTAGTCCCAGACAGTTGAAAGCAATAGGTGGCCCATACACATTAAGGCCATATTCCTGCTTATTGCTATGTAAAAGTGCCAGTGTGCTGATTTTACACAGTGTAATTTAATATTGGACCAGTCAACATGCACTGACCTGCTCTAATCACACAATGTGGACACAGTATATCCAGTCATAGGGGATGCAATTACAATCCAATGCCTATCTACAAAAATGTGTGGCTCTCTAGAGATATACACAGCAGGGAAATCTTTAGACAAATGAGCTGCAACACTGAATCAAAAGAGCATCTAAGACTAAGAGCATCTCCTTCTGCCTCCAGAACCATTCCAGAACATTTAAGAGCTCTGCTGCTAGTGTGTGATTGTATGTATGAAATATGCAGTTCAAAATTATTTGGATTTATAAGAAAAATAATATATATTTAAAGTGAGAAGTGGAGTGATGACAAGAAGTTCACATCTTAAGGTACAATAGTTTAAATGACATACCTAAGACAGTATTATTGTTTATTAAACCAGCAAGACACATGCACAAAGAAGCGATGTGGTTGTGAAAATGAGAGATGGAGATACCTGCGTAGTGCGGAGTCTGGACCAAGCTCCTCATTGATGAGCTCTGAATCACTCTGAGCGATCCTCATGGCAAGCTCACGATCTCTGCGCTCTTGTTCTAGAACAGCTTGAAGCTGTGACTCTTCCTCTCGTTCTCTGGCCAGCTGCACCTCCACCTCTGCCTGTATACATGATAATATTAACATAATGTTAACAGAGCACACAGTTTGGAATAGGATTTAGGGAATAGGTGGCTAAACATAAGAACATGCATGCACATAAAATGAAAGCAATTTTATCAGTCATATGCTGCATGTGGCAGACAGAGATAAAGGGGACAATATTAGTTATATGAAAGTACTCCACATTACTTATGTCCTTACTAATATAAGAACAACATCAAGACATATCCTGAAGCAAGCAATGGTATTCGGTTTGAATTGTGAAGGGATTACATAGTATGGAGGCATACTATATAAACCCTTATCTTTTTTCTACATATTTACTGCCAGGTGGTGAAGGTGGTAGTAGGGCCAAAGCAAAGGGAGAGCATCCAAATACTGAACTAGAATATTTCAGTTGGTGAAAGTGGGTCATCACTTACCCATGACTTAAGATACCTTAACTCACCTGTTGTACAATAGAGGTAACCTGCGTAAGCCTTATAAGATTGAAGCACTGGAAACTTCAACTTAGGTCTACTTGTTCCCATAACAAAAGTTCAAACTGTTGAAAAGTCATTCCGAGGATATAACCATCAATAGTTCAAAAATGTTTGATATAAGAGTCTAATCTTTTTTACATTTACTCTATCAACCACTGACAAGGATAACTTCTTCCAGAAATGACATTTCTTTTTAACTAGGTATATTCTGGTATACACATTAATGTTATTGAGAGGATGCTTTTGTCGCCTCTAGGTCCAGGAAATACAATCAGTTACATTTTGTACATGGGGGATTTATAGCAATTTCAGCTTCAAGAGATATCGTGAATGAAGCAAAATGTGGTTATGCTCCCTCAAAGTAAATCCCACTCAATGGAGTCAAATGCATTGGTTACTTATGTTGAGATAATAACCCTGCCCCCAACACCATTCTGTACACCAGTGCTCTAAGAAACAGAACTATTACACAGAATCTTCCCAGAAAACTCAGCCGTGAGAAGCTGCTATTGTATGGGTAAAAGTGAGCGATTATAGTTTTAAGAACCAATCATGGGTGTATCGTAAGCAGTGTAATCTCTGACTGGGGAAAATAAGATAAAAGAAGAGACGCAGTAGGAGATGGAAGAGAATCTGTAGATGTTGTTAAGACCTATGATATTACCTAAGCGTCAAATAAAGAGTTATGTCATTCTAGCAAATGGATGAAGTAAGTTCTTCAATAGACACCTTGGTGGAGATACTTTTAACTTTGATAACCTTATCTTTGTCATTTTCTGACAGCGAATTTATCTTTCACAGTTGTATAAATAAGTATTCATACCACATATAGTTTTATTATATTAGTCACTGTCTGATATCAGTCGGCACCAAAGATAAGCGCATACTTCACAGTTGCTTACATAAGTATTTATGTTGTTCTTTAATATTTATAAAACAATAAAGTGAGGTTGTAAATGGAGTAAATTATCCCTTTAAAACTACAAGATACTTACACCAAGGTTGACCCAAACACACATGCTTTATATAGCACTCTGCATACATTACTAAAGTGGACTTTGGGCATTATTTACACCAATGTGGAACCCGTTTCATACTCCATGCCATACCTGTTTAACGATACATACTTAGCAGCTTTGTACGCATTAAAGGCATACAAATTAAGTGTTCAATTAGCTCTTCATATTAAACATTTAGATATATTTACAAATAATAGAAGCACAACAGGCTTACATAATGGATTTCTAAATTGTATTATGTACGCACAAATGGCAAAATCAGGTTTGCAATTTGACTTTCAATCACTGTAATATAATTCTTATGCTCGCAATCAGCATAACATTTTTACAGGAGCAAAACAATGGGAACTGACAAAATATAAACAGTATGCTCCACTGCTGTGATTTTTCAAAAAACGAAAAATAATTAGGTACAATACCATTGATCTTTTTCCTTGACCTAGGTCAAGGATTTTCTTTTTTCTTCAATTTATTTATCAGCTTGCAGCACCCCCTCTCTCTTTAATTAGAAATACTTCCATGATTTAAATAGAAGAGGTTGTCTTATTCGAGTGGTGCAGGGCCCACTTTCTGCTTTTTTTTTTTTAGGTTCAATACCACCAAGTACTATAAAACAGTCACAAAATACGCTACATAAGATGCACCATTTCTAGCAAATATCAATCAGTAGACAGCTTTGACACTATATTCTACGAATGGACTTGTGTCAATAGCCTATTAGGAATGTTTTAAAGGCAAAAAATGAAGGTAGCCCAGTGACTCAGCCCAAAGTCGATGACCCCTGCCCAGTCAGCCACTTGTAAGAGTGTACAAAGCAGCCAGCAGCATAAATGGAGGAGCAGAAATACTGTAAGGATGTAGAAGCAGTGTGAGGAGCAGAAATGAAGGAGCAGAGATACTGTAAGGGTGTACAAGCAGTGTGAGGAGCAGAAATGAAGGAGCAGAGATACTGTAAGGGTGTACAAGCAGTGTCAGGAGCAGAGATACTGTAAGGATGTAGAAGCAGTGTGAGGAGCAGAAATGGAGGAGCAGAGATACTGTAAGGGTGTACAAGCAGTGTCCACAGCATAAATGGAGGAGCAAAGATACTGTAAGGATGTACAAGCAGTGTGAGGGGCAGAATTGGAGGAGCAGAGATACTGTAAGGGTGTACCAGCAGTGCTAGGAGCAGAGATACTGTAAGGGTGTACCAGCAGTGCCAGGAGCAGAGATACTGTAAGGGTGTACCAGCAGTGCCAGGAGCAGAGATACTGTAAGGGTGTACCAGTAGTGACAGGAGCAGAGATACTGTAAGGGTGTACCAGCAGTGACAGGAGCAGAGATACTGTAAGGGTGTACAAGCAGTGTAAGGGGCAGAAATGAAGGAGCAGAGATACTGTAAGGGTGTACCAGCAGTGACAGGAGCAGAGATACTGTAAGGATGTACAAGCAGTGTGAGGAGCAGAAATGGAGGAACAGAGATACTGTAAGGGTGTACAAGCAGTGTCAGGAGCATAGATACTGTAAGGATGTAGAAGGAGTGTGAGGAGCAGAAATGGAGGAGCAGAGATACTGTAAGGATGTACAAGCAGTGTGAGGGGCAGAATTGGAGGAGCAGAGATACTGTAAGGGTGTACCAGCAGTGCCAGGAGCAGAGATACTGTAAGGGTGTACCAGCAGTGACAGGAGCAGAGATACTCTAAGGGTGTACCAGCAGTGACAGGAGCAGAGATACTGTAAGGGTGTACCAGCAGTGACAGGAGCAGAGATACTGTAAGGGTGTACCAGCAGTGACAGGAGCAGAGATACTGTAAGGGTGTACCAGCAGTGACAGGAGCAGAAATGGAGGAACAGAGACAGTGTAAGGATGTACAAGCAGTGTCAGTAAAGATCAGACAGCTGAAATCCAGCTCAGAGTGTGTGAAAAAAAGTGTTCTTTCCCTCACTAAAATGTTGAAATGGAAGCTTGCAGTGATCTAGGAGAGGATTAGCAGGTTAATATGCTTAGTCAATTAGATTCATTTCAAATAAAAACAATTACGCTCATTTGCCCTTTAAAGAAAAAAAAGTGAGGAACTGCTCAGTACCATGGCCCATAATGGCTATGGTGTAAGGTATACCTGAATCCTTTTCTCTTCCTCTTCCCTCTTTTTCCTGTCTTCTTCGTCTTGTTTTCTTTTTGCCTCAATCTCAGCTTTTCTATGAATAAAAGTGGATAATGATTATAGTAAATTACATTACCAAAAGTAATATATTATTGGAGGTGTATACTCACAGTCGCCTGTCATTTTCCTCTTTCCTCCGCAGTTCCTCTTCTGCCTCGTGTCTCTTCCTCTCTCGCTCCATCTCTTCCTGAATACGGCGCAAACGTTCAGCTTCTTCCTCCTCCTTCTTCCGCTTTTGCAGGGCATTGAGGAGCTGTCCTGAACTCTTCACAAGTGTATCATATTCTCTCTCTATCTGATCACGGGACATTATAGTGTTCTGAAAAAAATAAATAATGAAAAATACATTCAGATTAATAAGCAAAACGGATAAAAAGTATATAGCCGATAAGTAATATGTACTTGTATCACATACATTGCTAGCGTAATAACACTGGTACAGTAGTACAGTGCACCACTTATTTGAGCCACAGAAAGAAAAGCATTGAAATTGTAGTGCCACATATAGCATTGTGTAATAGAATTAAGATTTGAGATAACAAATAGTGAAGTATTGCTGTAAGATAAGAAACTCAAAAACAAATTGGCCTATGTTTTCTAACAAAAATTTTTTTTTTAAACATTTGACTAGTTGTATTGCAGTCCCACTGACAGCAATCATTATGAGAAAGCAAATTCTATCATTCATTTTGTTCAATTTTCTGTTATTTTCCCTTGTCAAAATCAAAGTAAAAAATATATTAAAAATACCAATCTTGACTCTGCAAAACAACGGACATTCATAACAGAAATATATACTGCAGAGAATTCCAACATTAATACCTAGCATATTATTGAAAAAACAAACACATCAGTTTTGACTTAGTAAGTAGGTACTAAGCTTGGAAATTCAAACAGTTTAATAACAACAGTTTGTTTCAACTTTTCTTACTGGTAAATAGAGAACTGGATTTTATTTTGTAAAGTTTAACCCTCTGTGGGTACTGGAATTCTTCCTAACCAACCTGCTTGTATAAACCATAGTTGCCTACTTTCCTGGATTGTCGAGAATATTGGAAGACTTCCTGCAGTCCCGGGGAGGTAGATTAATCTCCCGCATGTCAGCTTTGCCTCTTGTGCTACAAGAAAATGGCTGCCACGGTCATGAACAGGGACATGTGTTGTTATACAGTTATTATACCTTATTTTCCTCTCTTGTTTCCAGATTAACATTAGAGGAGATTAAGTAATGTGTTAGAAAATAAATCTGGACTACTAGTAAGTGACAGACTGTGAGTCTGAGTCTGTCTGCCTGCTCATAAGTCTGACACAGGGGCGGGCTGGGCCAGACAGAAATAATCTATTTTGGTCTGGTAGACTGAGCGGTGGCTGGCCCCTCCTCCGGGACCAGCCACCTTTCATATTGGCTGTGGATCCTCCTGATCCGTCCGTTCCCTGTCTATCTGTGAGATCCTAGCTGTCACATGGGACGTGCACCACATGACAGGTGCTGTCCCATGTGAGAAGTGCTGAAGACAGCATGCGCGTAGGGATAAGGCAATTTTGGGGGGGTCGTTAATATTGCGTGTGTGCTGATATAGTGTGTGAGCCAGTGTGTTAATATAGCATGTGTGTGAGAGTGGGGGCCAGTGTGTTAATATAGCATGTGTGTGTGAGAGTGGGGGCCAGTGTGTTAATATAGTGTGGGAGGTAGGCTATTTAAGTGCAGGTGGGGGTTAATTACTTGTGGGGTGATGGTGGGGCTATTTAAGTTAGTAGTGGTGCCTATTAATTAAAGGTTAGGTGACGGAACCTTTAATGTAATTCTGTGGTGGTTTGGTGATATTAATTGAATATGGGGCTAATTTTGGGGAGGAGGGTTATTTATTTAATGTGAATATGAATTATTTAATGTCGGCATGGTTGTGTAAAATGGTTATATTTGTTAAACGTAAATGCAATTTAATTTATTGCTGGTGCTGTTTGGAGGGAGGGAAATAGGTTTATATATTAAATGTGAATATTATTATTTTAATGTTGGGGCTTTAGGGAGGCCTAATTATAAAACATGGGTGCTATTGATTTAACACTTGGGCTGACTGGAGTTTTCAAAATTTAATGTACCCATTTTTTTCTCTAATAGGGCTTCCAATATTCCAGGATCCAGACAACCAGCAAATAAGCTGAAGTAACCAGCAGCCACAAGTGGTGAAAGGGACGAAAACAGGTAGGAGAGAGCAGGACTGTCTGCCAACTGTCCGAAATCTGGTGGGACACTCCCGAATTTGGGTGACTGTTTCACCTAGGACAGTTAGGAGGTATGTCCCGCTTCACCGTGTCCTGCTCGTGAAGGCAGAACTGTGTGCACCTAATAGTAGTGCACACAGTATTGCCTGTGTACTTTTCTAAAATGATAACCATGTTACATCATAGGGGTTACCCCAGTGCTGTAATCCAGCTCTGGGCCAGGACAATGCAAAAGCAAGACCCTTTGCTGGCAAAAACATCAGGAGTTTTTAAAGCAAACAGTCTTTTTGCATTTTGATAAATCCCGTTATAACAGGTATGTAAAAAAATAAATAACTAAAATAAATAAATAAATAAATAAATATTTATATATATATATATATATATATATATATATATATATATATATATATATATATATACACACATATATACATATATATATATATATATATATATATATATATATATACACACACATACACACGCACACACAAATACATACATGTATTATTTATACTTATTTATACTTATTATTTATAGTAATAAAGTATCGCTGGATCAAGAACACTAAAATAGCCTCTTTTTAATATTGATATTGATAAATATATATTGTACCAAAGACCACCCTTTAAGGATGGGCCGCTACTTATGGGCCAGTGCTGTGTGCCCGGGCTAAGGTCTGACACAAGGACAAAACACACATAATTTGTTTTATTCGTCTTTGGGTTTTTTCCATAGTTTGCTCTGGTTGGAAATAGTTCTGGGCCTAGCAGCTTTCTAAACTATGGGAGTCTCAAATGTTTTACTTACCCTATTTTGCAAGCTTTACATATGACTTTTAGAGATATTTCATACTAATAAACACTGTTAGCCCTTTAAAATACATGTGTTAAATAAAACAACACACTTGTTACATTGTTACAGGCCATCTTAGAACCAAAAAAACTAGTAAACATGGGTGTGAATTTTATCCTTATAGGTGAAGTTTCACTAAGGTGGATTGTCGTATACAAATCGAAACTGTAATAGGTCTACCTGTTTATATACTGCACATCATCTACCACTTTAACATAAGTAAGACCTGTACTTGCATTTTAAAATTAGTTGTTTTTTTTTCTGGGGTTTGATCTAACTTCAATGTTTTAATGCTTTTCGATCAATATGCCCCTGGCATTTAAGACATTAGAGAAACAAAAACAAGAGCTTTGTTGACTTTAGTTTTTAAGGAAACACAATCGCATCTTAACATTTCCCTTCATCTTCTGGTCTGAATTCATTTATCAGAATTATTTCCAAACTCCTGGTTACTGTACTCCGTCAGTCTGATCCCCCAAACTAACCAATGACCATCACTGCTTTTGCTGGGGGTCATTTGGTGGCGCATGTGATCATATTAATAGCCTCCAATTAGTGGAGTACATTCATGAAAACATGGACGCTACCCCCGAGTCTGTAAAATCTGCATGGTAAGCCTTACAGTGATATTATTGTGTCACATGGCAGATGTCATAAATGTGATTAAATGCACCTACGATGAGGAACTTCCAGCAAGCATATTCAAACCTATAAGCAATCCAGCTTGGCATGTAAACCTGGATTTGGTTCAAAATGTACTTATTAGGATGAAATATAGTATAAGACTGTAGTCTATCACTGAGTGGAATAGCTTTATAAACCTAGTTCCTTTTTGACAGTTGATCAATAGTCATATATGCAAGTGCCACTATACTTGGTATTTTTCAAAATGGTCTTCTGGAAGGGAAGAGTTTTCCTATGCAACATATCCTAGAAACCATTTACGCTCAATATTTAATCCTCTCTGTAGTAGTACTTTTGGTGAAGGACTTCTCTGCAATCTGTTATGCAGCAACTATTCTGTTTATGTAATTTTGAAATGTAAAGAAAACACTGCATTTATGGGCAGCACGAATCACAAAAGAAAGCAAAGGTAATAAGCAACAATGAGAGTACATTAAGCAACAGGGTTTGCAATGTAATGTAGAAGAAACATAGGCATCAATCAAATGAGAAGATGATCAGTGTCTCACTCAGAGAAAATTACAATAATTTAACACAAGTGTCACCGCTTCGGAAAGAGCTGAATGCAGTTAGCAAATTAAAAAAAAAAAAACTTCTGTTCCAGTAAAACAGACAAACAAAGCTGGTTACACAACACGTAACACAGGTGGGAAAAGAAGCAGAAGCTGATCAACTTCCTTTTACAGTGATGATGGATTACGAATGGGATTAGGCTGATTAGTAATGACAATCCAGCATTACAACAAATTGCATGTATGCAGTCAGTATTGGTGTTAATGCTGCTCCTTTGAAATGTGGAAAACAAGCACAGCTGTTAAAGTGATCTGCCAGCAGCTTCACTTGCAGCTGTGTAAAGGATAACAGAGTCTTACATTCCAGAATCCCTCACCTGGCACACTAGCTACATCCCAGCAATGCACTACCAGAATGCAGAAGTAGAGCACTGACATTACATCCAGTCATACCTCTAGTGCTAAAAAAACAAGGATGAATTGCTACCCGCTGATTACCATCCTGCGCCTCATTATCTATGATCATGGAGTTGGCAGTCTAATGATGATCTATGGTTTATTTTCTTTTAGAGGAAACCCTCTGAGTGTAAGATGTTTAAGTTGTTACAGGAGAACACTGGAGGACATTTAATGCAATTTTATATCATAAATAATACTTCCCAGAAAAACACAGATTGCTAAACTCAAGTTGGGTTAGACATATATAGACTTATAATTGTATATAAATTAAAAATAGCAAGGAACAGAAGATTATAGAGCAGAAGTTACCCCCATCTTTGCACAATTATCTTCTGATTCTTGCTACCCTATGACTCAAATGACTCTGCTACAAGATACAATTTGCTGTAAGTAATGTATCCAATACATTTTTAAGTTCACTAATTAAATGTGCACAACATACTATATATGCATCATGAGTTTATCAGTGCACATGTAATTTGTTCGACAGAGGAACATAGACGCAAGTTAGTGAGGGATAAGTTTAGAGATATTACCATTATACGTATTAGAGAAATGGATTTCATGTCAGAATAAGCTATTTTTTAGGCAGGACTGCCAAATATGGACAAAACTGCCTAGAAGGCCACAATGTCCCTAGCATTGATTAGAAAAATTAGGGTACATTATTTTGTTTGTTTTTTTAAAGATTGGTACCATATCTGCATTACCACCGATATTGTGTTACTGACCCAGTTGTGAGTGAGTCCATAAGTATAAAAAAAATAGAATTGTCTATGATTTACTAATCATCATTCCATTTGGCGCCAGGCGCTTCGGCACCTTCTGGAGCCAATCTCTTTATCTGTCTTAATCTTGATTAGGCATAACTGAACCTCCTCCTATTTTAAACAAGTATAATTTATGGCTTCTTCACACATGTGCTGGGAAAATAAGTAAAAACGCATGAAAACTAACATGCGTTAGCGATTACTTTTTTTATACATGCCCTTTTACGAATACAATCTATTGTATTGGTAACTCACATTAATGCATGAAAAATATGGCAAACACATTCTAAAATTGTAATTGTTGCATTGAAGTGTTAGGCGATAATGATGGAGACAATGCCTTTGACTCTTATTAGTCCTATTTTTAAAGCACTTTTCAAGCTTTAATGTGTGAAAAACACACAAACAGCAGATGGATGTGAATGAACCCTTAATGGTCTATATATAGGCTATCCAATTATTCTCCCAATCTATCCTTTGGTAGCTCAATAGTGCAGGTTTTATTTTTATGTTGTAGATGTACTACAAAAGCATTTTTGGAATTGCACTTGTCATCAATACTTTTTTTTTTTTTTTTTTTTAAGCCTAATCTTTGGTAACTGTATTTTCTGTCCTACTAAAAACTGAATCCCCTACTACAAGCACCTGCCTGGCATTCCCTATACTTCTGTTTCAGTCTTCAGTGAAGCAGCCATTGCATTGATTTCTAGTGGAAATATGCTTCTGTAGTAATGCTATTAATGAACGTTGGCATATTTATTGGGGTGTCAGATTAGGACTAATTCCTCTTTGTTTTTCTTGTAGCCTGGCCTTCTAACATCAGTTATCTACCTCAGGACTCTGCTCTACATCTCCCATCCCCTTATAACCTGGCCCCACCCAGTGCCTGCTCAGTGACAGGGACCTCACTGCTGCCAAATACTCATTTAGATCCAAAATGTGGAAATCTTTAACATCAGCAACTCATTGACAGCTATCTTCCCTCTGGAATGGTTGTTCCTAAAGTGCATACAGCACAATATAAACAAAGTAGCGATACCACAAAATAAACACAATTTACTTAATAAATAATTACTACAATGAGTTTAGTAATAAGTATTAATACATCAGTGTACAAGTACAAATAGACTACTTATAACTTTAAATAATATTCTAAAATGGATCTTTTTTTTAAAAGCAATAAAACTACAAAAAAAATAAATCAGAATCTTCAGCATACCCTTACCACAAAGAGAGGAAATACAAATATATACCACGCTTTTCTGGTTCCTTGTGCTGAACTAAGTCTTTGGGCTAGATTTACTAAGCTGCGTGTTTGAAAAAGTAGGGATGTTGCCTATAGCAACCAATCACATTCTAGCTTTCATTTATTTAGTACCTTCTACAAAATGACAGCTAGAAGCTGATTGGTTGCTATAGGCAACATCCCCACTTTTTCAAACACGCAGCTTAGTAAATCTAGCCCTTTGCGTGAAACAATGAAAATTTCAGAATAGTGTGAGAACGAAAACTGCTAAATTCTTAAACACATTAAGTCTTCTTCATCAATTAATAAATTTAATAAAATGTCCTCATGAAAGTTAAACTCGTACAAGCTTTGACTGACCAGGGAGTGCTTTCTGCAATGAAAACACAGTGACAGCATGTCAAGCTCTCCCAGGGCCCCTTATCGACATGAATCATTCCAAGCACAGTAGGCATATTATCTGTGATGGGGCTTTTAAGAGCATCATTGAAATTTACATCTTTTTAACACAATTACAGATTGCAAGTAGCCTGCCAAAGAATCTGAGGCAGGAAGTGTGAAAAACACTCATTTATTTTCTTCCTCATGCAAGTCTATTTGCATAATGACATGTTTAGCATATAGACAACACAGCTTCAGGAGCAAAGAACAGAACCACTTTCAGCTCACCTTTATCTTAGACAGGAGAGCATCAATGGACGACTCCAAGTCCTTCACCTGCTTGCTCATCTCCTGTTTACCTTCCTTCAAAGCATTAACAACTTCATTGAATTTGAGGAGTCTGGTTTTCAGTGTTTTTACATTCCTCATTCCATCAATTCTGTAAACAAAATGTCAAATTAGGATTTCAAAGGTACCCAACAAACTAGCAGGAGTATGTGTATTAACATATGCATATTGCATTTGATCCACACCACAATATTGCAATATTTTTGTTGATTTGAAATGCAGGATCCATTCGAAAAGCAAGGCTGTGCATATCACAGAACGAAACTAAATAGCAATGTTCTGGGGACAGCACAGTAATGGGTTTTATGATGACTTTGTTTATATTTTTTTTCTTTTGTATTTACCAAACTACTTTATGCAGAAATGAAGGGGGTAATAAAGTGGGTAACGGAGACGTGGGCATGAGTGCGTGGGGGCACAACAACAAATCTAGGATGTATTCACTTACAATTGTTAGTGCAGACAACTATAAATATGACCATGTATAAGCGTACTACAGCGCTACATCCAACCATAACACTGGCAATTGTTTGTAGTAGTTGGAGTAATGTGTTGTACAACAAGCAACACAAACTATTAATTTCACCATCATGCATAGCATTGAACAAAAAACTCAGTCCTTATTAGCATTTCAATTATTTTAAAGAAGACCATACTGTAATTTGGATTACGAATGTCTCCAGCAACTGGGATTAAATTTGATGCTATTGTTGTCATGGTAGGTAATTCCTAGGCAATGCACCGATTTCAAAAGACAAATTAGCTGCTGGTCCCTGAGGACTAGATTTTTAGGAAATCCCGCAAAAAAAAAGAAAAAAAAAAGACTAAAATAAAATACAAATATTAAGAGCAACATGAGTTGGAAAGAAAGATTAATGCCTAGCACTTCATTCCCATGATTGATTTTAGGGAGCACAATAAGAGAAATGCAAGCAGTGATCTATCCAATTCAAATAACAGAAGTGGCATCTGCACCAATAAAAGTGGTTGTTAAAATGTAAAAAAAAAAAAAAAAAGTAATAGCGGCGTTATGTTTATGTTGTTTGTAAAAGGAAACATATCATTCAGACTGTTAGTTGATTGGGATGAATTGCTCAATCTAGAAATCTTTGATAGCTGCCTCATTTCACATAGGTATTGAACACCTGTTCAGGATTACAGCCCTCCACATATCTAAAAAAATCAATCAGTGATTGTGAGTACAAGTCGCTAGATCATTCTGACAAAAATAAAAAATAAATGAATCAAACTCATGTGATGGTGGAAGGAGAAAATAGATTTGATTTTGTATGCAACCTTTCTTCTTACCGTGGTTTGTGTTTCTTCCTGCAAAGCCACATCCGAATAGTCTTTTGCATTTTAATGCAAGCAGAGGCCCGGTATTGAATTTTATTTTTCACTTTAAAAGAAAAATAGAAAAAGTCTTTTGAACAAGCAGTAATCAAAATCTATCTTTATAAGCAAAAGGTATGAGTTAAAGCTCATTTTCAGAGATACCCATCCATTAATATAAGTAAAGTAAATCTGTCAGCATTTAAGAATCACCCCATCCCATGCACAATTTACATATATATTTTGCAGAGTATGAGCACTAGTTATGAAAAAAACAGTTATTGCTATTTATTTTATTTATTATTGAAACCATATTACGCAGCGCTGTACAGAGAATATTTTATTATTCACATCAGTCCCTGTCCCATTGGAGGTTACAGACTATATGATCTACCACACAAGCACACACATTAGGGTTCATTTCTGTCAGCAGAAAATTAGTCTACCAGGATGTAGGGTGAAACCAGAGTGCCCAGAGGACACCAATGTAAACACGGGGATATCATACAAACGCCACTCAGATAGGAGCCTTGTCAGAGCTGAAACCATGGCTCTTTATTGTGTCAGAAACACAAAGCAGTACATATTAGTGTGTGAACACAGCAAAATAGGTTTTCAAGTGTCAATCTTGACATGTATACATACAACACAATAAAAACAGCTCCAACAAGGGTAAACTTGAGTCTGATTCTTGTAACTTGAAGGAAAGGGGTGAGGGGAACACTAGAGTATAAAGTATTGGGGGAGGGGCACAGGCCTAGACATCAGTCTATAAAAGCACAAATCACAAAGAGCCAATAACCAAATGACTTAAGGTAGGTAATTATGTTACATTGGATAGTAGTAAAGAAAAGCAATACAGAATTGGGATTTAAGATGTAGGCGTTGGACTCACCAATGACTCATAGACCTTGGTTTTCCAACCAAGGTGTACCAATCGGGGTGGTCTATGCGTTGGTGTATGGAATATATAGGAAATGGCCAGTCTATTAATGAAATTGACCTCAGTGTCGAGACAGGAGATCACCTTGGAGGGGCCAATGTAGTCACTATTTATGTGGGCTGAGCGCCAGTACAATTTTATATCAGGGAGACCACATCTAACAATAAGTATGTTTTTTTTTAAGTTGGTTAGAGGATAATCTTGAAGGTCTACTATTTGAAACAATACATGTAATGGATTTGTTAATGTTATTCACTAGTGAGAGCGGAACAGCTTATTTACATTACGTGTAAATATCTGTGCAATTATAAACTATACAGAGATAGTATAACGGGTGGCACGGTGATTAGCATTGCTGCTTCGCATCGCTGGGTTTTCTTCCAGTGCGACAAATTCTTTACGCACAGTCCAAGAACATACTTAGATAGGTAGATTAATTGGCTTGTGATACATTGTGTGGGCAGAGTCTGATGGGAATGATTAAATATCTGTACTGCAGGGTGGCACTATAACTCTAAAGATGCATGACCACTAAAATATGGCAAAACAAACTGTGACTAAACATGTTTGATTTCACCTTAACCAGCCTGTCCCTCGTTAATCAAATGTTGATTATAATATGTACTTTTTATAGCCCTTGCTTTTGTTCCCCAGCTCAACAGAGTACAACTGCAGTTTCTAATTAGATGTGGATAAGTGGACATTGTACCCACGCCTAGATAAGAGACTTCTTCATTCCATGCTACCCATTGTAAAAACGTGTTTGTTGTTAATTTAATCATGCTGTTATGCATTGTTCTCAAATTGAAGTCAGGTGGGTTATGGGTAAGGATCAGGCGGTGTCCAGGATACAGGTGAGGGGGCTGGAGCTGCATTCATTCTTCCCCCTTCTTCTCTACAGGAAGCCTGGAACAGCTGGGGACCATGTGACATCACAATGCAGTGTAAGGGGTTAAATTCAGAAGGGGTTAATGTTTTCTGATATTTGGAGGTGGGGAAGGCCAATTAGTACCCATTGTTCTCCACAGGACTGTCTGACACAAATGTATTGTTTTACTTTCTAACTGCATTTGTCTAAGTGACTATGAACATTAGCAGGTATTGGGGTAGGCTTCACTGGCATAGTAAGGCATCCCTGGGTGGTCAGCCAGCGTGAAGTATGTAGAATTGGGCCAAAATTATTGGTATTTTCACAGAAACTTTGATTTTAAGTCAACAACTCTAGGACAGCCATGGGTTGTCAGTTAGTTTACAAGTATATAGTCAGTTGGTCAGAGAAATATGATAAGTCAATTAGTCAGTTATTATATTTAATCAGTTAGTGAATTAGCATTTTGTTTGTCCAAGTGAATTATAGTTACCCAGGCCTAGTATTAGCAGTCTGTCAATTAGTTGGTCAGTTACTTAGCAGTTGGAGAAGCAGTCTATTAGTCAGATCATCAAGTGTCAGCAAGAATAGACAGGGCGAGAAGGCAGAAGTGCAGGATAGGAACAAGTAGGAGTAGGCACGCATCAGCCAAAACAAAGTAGAGTATGGATTCAGTCACTCAGGATGCCAGGACCACAAGAGACCAGCACCATCACGGCTCCAGAGAGCAATCAAGGGTTTACCACAGCAAGTCACTCTCTTCTGTAATTGTTCCAGACCAGGCAAGGTGGACAAAACCAGTTTGCTAACCTCAAGACATCTAGACAGTAAAGCAGTATTATCAACAGCACCAACAACAGAAACCTTAGTGCACCTACATCCTGGCCAGGTGAAATATTTCAAAACACTGAGCACTAAATACAGTTTATCCAAGTCACAAATATAGTGAACTACTTCAACCACTACTAAACCTGCAAGTCAGCTACACAGACAAACTTTGTTAAACAAAAGACTAAACTGTAGTTAACATTGGATAAAAAAGTCCACAGAATTTAGGATATAATTCATACATACTCCTTTTTATAGACCTCTAAGATCAATCATCATCATCAACATTTATTTATATAGCGCCAGCAAATTCCGTAGCGCTTTACAATTGGGAACAAACATTGATAAAACAATACTGGGTAATACATACAGAGAGGTAAGAGAACCCTGCTCGCAAGCTTACAATCTATAGAATGTAAATCAATGTACATAGCAGTGATTTTTAAGTAATTATTTTTTAATGGTTGTAAGCTACCAACAATTTATCGGTGAAAAAAAGCAAAACAGTGATTGTCTAGGTATTTATTTAAATGATTGAGAATTAAATAACCTTAATGTATTATTCATTTTTTAGCATACCTTCAAAAGGTCCCAATTTAGGCAGGACAGTTCCAACTGACGGAAAGTTGACAGGTAAACTATATGGACAAAAGTACTCGGACACTTGGCCAATATACCAACAGGGATTGTAATTACATTGTATTCAAATACATATACTATAATATGGCGTTGGATACTCTTTTGCAGCATCAACAGCTTCCACTCTTCTTGGCAGACTTTCCACAAGATGTTGGAGTGTTTTTGTAGGAATTTGTGCCCATTCATTCTATAGAGCATTTATGAGGTCAGGCACTGGTGTTGGACGAGAAGGCCTGGCTCGCAACCTCCGCTCCAGTTCATCCCAAAGGTGTTCGATGGGGTTGAGGTCAGGGCTCTGTGCGGGCAGGTCAAGTTCTTCCACATCGAACTCATCAAACCATGTCTTTGTAGTCCTTGCTTTGTGCACTGGGGCACAATCATGTTGGAATAGAAAAGGGCCTTCCCCAAACTGTTGCCACGAAGTTGAAAGCATAACATTGTCCAAAATGACTTGGTATACAGAAGCATTAAGATTGCCCTTCACTGGAGATAAGGGGCCTAGTCCAAACCCTGAAAAACAACCCCATACCATTATCCCTCCTCCACCAAACTTGACAGTTGGCATAATGCAGTCAGTCAGATAGCGTTCTCCCGGCAAACGCCAAACCCAGATTCACCCATTTGACTGCCAAACAGAGAAGCGTGATTTGTCACTCCAAATAACACGTTTCCACTACTCCACAGACCAGTGTCGGTGTGCTTTACACCACTCCATCTGACGCTTGGCATTGGCCTTATTGATTTACGGCTTGCATGCAGCTGCTCGGCCATGGAAACCCATTCCATCAAGCTCCCGCCGCACAGTTTTTGTGCTTACATTAATGCCAGTGGATGTTCAAAACTCTTCAGCTATGGAATCAGCAGAGTGTTGGCGATATTTATGCACCATTCACCTTAGCAGTCGTTGACTCTGTTCTGTGAATTTACGTGGTCTTCCGCTTCGTGGCTTAGTTGCTGTTGTCCCTAAACGCTTACACTTTTTAATAACACTTACAGTTGACCGTGGAATATCCAGCAGGGATGAAATTTCACAAAACGACTTATTGAAAAAGATGGCATCCTATCACAATACCACGCTTGAAGTCACTGAGCTCTTCATAACAACCCATTTTGTATCACAAATGTTTGCAAATGGAGACTGCACAGCTAGGTGCTTGATTTTACACACCTCTAGCAATGGATCTGATTGAAAAGTTTCAATTCAATTATTAACAAGTGTGGCCAAATAATTTTGTCCATATAGTGTATGTTCTGTGGGGCTATTACCATGATGAGCAATTGCAGCAGTCACCAGACTTTTTAGAGGACGGGAGTTGGGGGTGACTTAGCGCTTTAAAAGTGCTAGATACGCCCATGGAGCATGTGGCACATCCCCTTTAGCATGCGAGGCAGCATACTACATTATTTCACATTAGCATGGCAAAAATGTTGGGAGGTATTTACTCATTAAAGTGTGCCTCCCTCTGTGCCTGGGTTAGCAACATTTCCTCGCTGAAGAGAAGGACAGGATGGTAACTGCAGAGCACTATTAACTAGAACTTGGGTACATCACAAACTAAAATATGCATTTTCATCCCAGTCCAATATCACTTCTATAACTTTCAGTGAATTCTTATTAATTATTTTAATGATATGTTTGCAGGGCTTTCAGAATTTTCAAAGTCTATCTAAGATAAAATAACTAATTATGTTAGAGCTGAAATATCTTAGCAAAATTGTACTTTTTTTTTCCTAGGTAGAAAACGAACATTTCTTGCAATGCTAAAAAGGAAGTACTTATACATTTATTATGTGCTGCTCATAACGTTATACAATCCAGAGAAGATTAGGAAATAAAATACTTTTCTTTAAATATTCCTATGACTTTGAATTTAAATAGAAAAAGTTTATGAATTCACATTTTATGCCTCAACACACAATAATCCACTTACATTTTATGACTGAGAGTGCACACCACTGGACCTTCTTCCAGCGACTGCAGATAAGCCAGTGATTGACACGCTTTATCAGTTCAGCTAAATGATCAGGATCAGACTTCATGATCTGATCAAATTCAGCAAACTGAAATGAAAAACAAAGCATCTTAGTACAAAGACAGTGTTTTAACTAAAACGAATATGATTATTGAAGAAGATGAATACCCCCATGTCTCCCACAATGCATGTGCCTACATGCAGACATGAATATCTGTGTGCCTTAATCTACAACAGTGGTTTTCAATGTTCTTTTTCTCCAGGCCTCACAAATGCCTTAACAGTAAAATGTAAACTTCAATTAAATAAACAATTACTGCATGCAGCTAGAGTATAAATACCACAGATCTTCCTATTACAAATACACAAATCTGCAAACAGTAAAATCATCCAGGTGCATCTTACTAATTTAATGCACTGCACCATACAGCCTACAGATGGAGCCATTTTCTTCAGATAAGCCATAGTTGCCTACTCTCCCGGAATGTCCGGGAGACTCCTGAACTTTTGGGAGTTCTCCCGGACTCCTGAGAGAGCAGGCAAAAATCCCAGATCCAGCTGTCCCTCTTGTTCAAGATGGTGGGGATGGGGCTAAACGTGCCATCGTGGCCCCGCCCCCTGCTGCAATTGGCTAGAATTCCCCAAGATTGACAGGGGCGGAGCCTAACGCCGCACCACGCCCCCTCGACGGACCCCCTTCCGGACAGCTGCCTTCAAAAGTAGGTAAGTATGAGATAAACAGT
This sequence comes from Mixophyes fleayi, assembly GCF_038048845.1. Taxonomy (NCBI): domain Eukaryota; kingdom Metazoa; phylum Chordata; class Amphibia; order Anura; family Limnodynastidae; genus Mixophyes; species Mixophyes fleayi. Next base: position 158,421,542 of record NC_134404.1, on the reverse strand, counting down.
GTGATTGGCGAGTAGCATACCCCCTACCTCGAGCTGCACTCACATACAAGTGTAGTTATGTCAGCAGACCTTATGGACTGCCAATGCTGGTCAAAAAGAAAATTGCTTTGCAATTAAAAGAAAGTATAGGCTCTTAATGCAAGCAGTGTGAACATGTAATATGTATATCTAATTACTAACTTTGTAGCACCAGTGCATCTTTTACACCTTTCAGCTCTTTGACTTCAACATATCCTTTCTCCTTTAGCCAATGTACTTACATATAATTGGATCTAGTGGATCTCAATCAAAACAAAAGCCAAAAAATGTGAGCTGGGAAGGAATGCCTGCACAACTCATAGCTAAAGCTATAGCACCATAGCAGAACCTTGATATGCTGGGAGTGTGGTGCTGGACTGGTCTATGGGGAGTGCAGTACATATTCAATTTAATTAAAATTATTAAACACATTCCCAGTTGTCAGCTATTGAGATGGTTATGTTCGTATTCAAATATACAGGACAGCTAGCACTCAGTCTAGGGGCGCCAGGAAAACTAAAAACACTGTATGAGCGTGACATGATGTCCCTCACAACATGTTGGCGCTGTAGGTGACTGCCTCAGGTCACCGAATAGTAGTGCCAGCCCTCAACGGATATATAGAGTTCACTTGCGTGGCGGGAGAGCTGCAGCGGGCAGCAATGCATGTATCACTACGAAAGAAATCTCTGATTATATATATATATATATATATATATATATATATATATATATATATATATATATATATATATATAGTCTCTTATTGTAAACTTGACGGTTTGCTGGGTTTGGGTGTGCGCCCTTTATTTGTCTTGATTGTCCAATATACACTGTTGGCAGGTGTGCTGTGGACTGTGATCATCTTTTATAAAGCACCAAGATATAATAGAGTGTTGTACAATAGTAACTGTCTGCTGAAAATGCTGTAACTGATCGATCCCCATCACAGTGCACAGTGATAGTCACTTTACAATGTTGATGCAACCTTTCTAACACCTGTGAAACAGTCTGTGCATAATGCATGACCGTATTCTAGGTACTTTGGCATATACAGTGACAATGTGACAGCTGTAGAGAACACCGTACCTTTAAAAACACTAATCATTTTATTAATTTGCAAGCATATTCTGAAATTCAAGGGCAAGAGGAGACATATTTGCACATCAAAGGAAGGTTAACAGCACCTAGACCCTTATCCTGGAATAATCACATTTCATATTAAAAGAAAGTAGACATTTACCTTGCCAGGCCTGAAAAACACCTTAGTTAACCCAAATTTGTAATCATTTTCATTTAAGCCCAAGGCTTTGAACAGAGCCTGTAACATAAAAGAAACACATTAATAGGCTTGAATTCATACCCCTTAAAATAGTCTTCAAAGCCGACAATAAATTATTAAAACACAAGCAATTTTACTAGATGATTTTACACAGCATGAAAAGGATTTTATGGTACAATTAAAATTGCTGTTCACTAGGAGAGATACCTTGCAGAAAAGTCTGGGGTCCAGGCGAGACATCTTTGCAGGCATATACTTCTTGTACATGTTATAGAGTTCATGGAAGGAAGCCCGGGACGGGAATCCTCCCTGCATGAGGTCCAGTACAGACACCATTCCTGGGGAAAAGAATAATCACTAAACACCTCCAAATATCACATATAGCAAAGAATAAACTGTCTGTGCTACAGAGCACTCAGCGGAAAACAGCAGAAGTGAGTGGCTGGAAAGAACAGGCTGTGCAGGCTGGAAAGAACCAACCACACTGGGAACGTTGGCTTTGAGCAGTAGGACAGCACTTCATCTTTATACCTTGTTGGGTGGGGTACTAATTAATGATGCTGATAACACCGATAACAAGTTCATAGACAAAATATGCCCCAACGTGACTTCAGCGACATTAAAAAAATCCAGACTTGCCTCTTTAATGACAAGAGAAATATTCGACTGTCTTCTCAAAGATCCCGACCGGAAGTAATAATGGCACTGCGCTTTTACGTCATTGAGATGTTTTTAAAGTGGCAGTTCCGTCTGATGATCCCTAACCCGAACCGTTACACTTACATGACAGCCAGCATTGGCGCTTTAAAAACTTCTCATATGGTGGTCGCCATTTTCAATGACGTAAAAGCGCAGTGCCGTTATTACTTCTGATCAGGATCTTTGAGAACAGAGTCGGATAGTTCTCTTGTCATTAAAAAGGTAAGTCTGGATTTTTTTAAATGTTGTCTATGAACTCGTTGTCGGTGTTATCTGCACCGTTAATATCATTACCATCAATTCTGTTGAGAAGTACAAGTGCATTAAATCATACCAACTCAGTTATATTTTAAATACATTATAATGTATTTAATGGCCAGTTTTTTTAAACAGAAGAACACATACAGACAAATGTCCTGAGAGTTGCTGGCAACATACTGCCCACTGTGATGTCTACTGCAATATTGGACAATTGGCCAGATATAGTAGTATGTGTGATCCTAAAAGGAACCCCATGCACAATAATAATCACTATTGGACACGTTGGCAAATGCAGCTGGAAGATGACTGATGATGATCTCGATTAGCCTTGCTGTGCGTTTATCTTCAGACCATACCAATAGGCCCCTCTTATACTGGGAGTGATCAATGGCAAAACTATACTGTGGATAGTACAATGTGTGGATGGCATTAAAGTACCCATACAGAGCGTGATTCAGCCACATGGATTTCTGTAAGGTTAGATCATAAACATGCACACTTGTCTTTCCAGATCTGAAAGCCTGGGCCAAACGATCAGACACATTAGGGCACCATTAGCACGATCAGACAGATTTTGTTGATAAATATATGTGCATCGAGAGCTGGCACTCTTTTGCCACTTTATCATATGTATTTTGAGAGAAAAGTACAAATGGACGATTATAAAGGGAAACATCTCCTATTTATGTATATGCGGACATATAACTATTTATATACAATACTTTGTTTTAAAGTGCTAGACTCTCTTTTGTTCTCATATACACAGTGAACTTTCTCAAATGAATTTTATTACTTGTATAAACATACTTAATTCATTTAAGGTGCACACCTAGATACTAGGGATATCCAACAAAGAACATCTGTCAAAAAAGAAATACCTAATAGTTTATAGTTATATTTAAAGAGTCAATAACACAGCAAGTGCTTCAACATATTTTATAGGACTCCAATTTGACTTGCATCTTAGCCTAATAAGGCTTCATGAAAGTAATTTCAGAAAAATACAATTTTAATTTTGAAAAAGAATGAACAGTGCAGTCCAATTTACGTCATCAAGCCCGACATTTTCAGTGAGCATTGCACAGAAAGCAGCTGTGATGGACAAGACAGAAGAAACAGAAAAGAAGAAATCAGAAGAAAGAAGGCAATAGAAAGGTAAGTGAAGGGGAGCAAAAGCAGCATAATGGAGGGCACAGTGTGAAACAGGGGAGAAGCGGAGTAAAAGTAGCATGGAGGGCACAGTGTGAAACAGAAGAGACAGGAGAAGGGAGGCAAAAGCAGCATGGAGGGCACAGTGTGACACAGGGGAGAAGGGGAGCAAAAGTAGCATGGAGGGCACAGTGTGAAACAGAGGAGACAGGAGAAGGGAGGCAAAAGCAGCATGGGGGGCACAGTGTAAAACTGGGGAGACAGGAGAAAGGGAGCAAAAGCAGCATGAAGGGCACAGTGTGAAACGGGAGACAAGTGAAGGGGAACAAAAGCAGCATGAAGGGCACAGTGTGAAACGGGAGATATGTGAAGGGGAACAAAAGCAGCATGGAGAGCACAGTGTGACACTGGGGAGACAGGAGAACGGGAGCAAAACCAGCATAATGGAGGGCACAGTGTGAAACTGGGGAGACAGGAGAAGGGGAGCAAAAGCAGCATGGAGAGCACAGTGTGACACAGGGGAGACAGGAGAAGGGGAGCAAAAGCAGCATAATGGAGGGCGCAGTATAAAACAGGGGTAACATGAAGGGAACAAAAGCAGCATGAAAGATGCAGTGTGATGATGAAGGGGACACAGTGTGATGAAAGGGGGTGACAAAATTGCATACAAGATTTTTTCTTTTTCTTGCGGCCCACACAATCTTAGACTTTGATCTTTGGCTTAATTGGGGTTTTGGGTTTGACATGCCTGCTCTACACACTCTTGTCATTAAGTGTTCGCACACAGAGGTGGAGATAAATTGTAATTCATTATCCACAGTACTCAAACTATGAAAAAAAACGTTAACTGCTCACCTATTCTAAAGAAACCATCTCTCGATCCAGCCTCTCTCTCCAACTACTGTCCTATTTCTCTCCTCCTCGTTGCCTCCAAACTACTTGAGTGATTAGTGTACTAACGTGTGTTTCACTTTCTCTCCTCTCATTCCATTCTCGACTCTCTCCAATCAGGCTTCCGCCCCCAACATTCCACTGAAACTGCTCTCACAAAAGTGACCAATGATCTAGTTACTACAAAATCTAATGGTAATTTCTTGCGCCCTCCTTCTTGGGCCCCGTCGTTTGCGGATCCTCCCTCCCCCTTCCCCGCCCTCTCTAGCTGTGCATTGAGCGTACTGAGTTGCTGTGTTTACTGTACTGTGCTGTCTCCCATTGTATTGTGATTTTGTTTGTCTCTGTACGGCGCTGCGGATGCCTTGTGGCGCCTTATAAATAAATATTAATAATAATAATAATACTCATTCTCCTGGATCTCTCTGCTACTTTTGATACTGTTGATCAACCTCTTCTCCTACACACCCTTCACTCCATTGGCCTTCGTGACACAGTTCTTTCCTGGTTCACTTCCTACCTATCGAACCGCTCCTTTAGTGTTTCTACTTCTGGCACATCCTCTCCTCCACTCCCACTATCTGTTGGGCTCTCACAAGGCTCTGTTCTTGGCCCATTACTTTTTCCATTGCACACCTCTTCTCTTGGGGCACTAATTCGCTCATTCGGCCTCTAATACCACCTCTACGCTGATCACACCCAAATCTATATCTCTTCCCCTCACCTCTCTCCTTTTGTAATATCTTGTGTAACCAACTGTCTTTCTGCTATCTCAACATGGATGTCCCAACGCTACCTAGAGGTCAACATGTCCAAAACTGTGCTTATTATCTTCCCTCCTGCCAGAGTCAACACCTGCCCTCAAATCTCCCACGCTGGTAATAACACCACAATTTCCTCAGTCTTCCAAGCCCTCTGCCTTGGTGTCATACTTGACGCCGCCCTCTGCTTTATTCCTCATATTCAGACTCTCTACCTGTCCTGTCGACTCCACCTTAAAAACTTTTCCTGAATATGCCCTATTCTTACACTACATGCTACCAAAACTCTTATCCATTCTCTCATCAACTCCTGTCTTGACTATTGCAACCTCCTGCTATCTGACATTACTGAAACCCATATATCCACACTTTAATCTATCCTAAATGCTGCTACAAGACTGATCTTCCTCACTCAACACTCCACATCTGCTCCACCACTTTGCAAATCCCTACACTGGCTCTCTGTGTCCTCCAAAATCAAATTCAAATTACTCACCTTACCTACAAAGCCCTCAACAACACCACCCCTTCATACATCTCAAATCTCATATCAAATACTCTCTCTACCGCCCTCTTAGATCTACCTCTGATCTGCACCTTGTCTGGTCTCTGGTAACCACCTCTCACTCCCGTCTACAAGACTTCTCCCATGCTGCTCCCCACTTGTGCAATTCCCTACCACACTCAATCACACTTTCCCACAGCCTTCAAATTTTTAGATGCGCTTTGAAAACCCATCTCTTTTTTTTTTTTTTTTTTAGAGGTGACTTTATCCTCGATAACACTATTCACACTAATGCACCCTCACAACTATCCCAATCTCCACTCTGAACCTCATTTGCTCCTCTTGTTTCAGCTGTGCCCTCTACCACTTAGAATGTAAGCTCTCTAATGAGCAGGGTCCTTCATACCCTTTGTTTTAATAACCGCATTTATTTTGTCTACCTTGTATGTCCCTGTTTTATGTATGTACAGTTTTCCCCACTGTACAGCGCTGTGGAGCCCTGTGGCGCATTACAAATCTACAATAATAATTAAAATAATTAAAGTAATTTATTTAAAAAAATATATTTTTTCCCCCTAAGGTCTAAGAAAAAAATGGAATTATTATGTTGTCCAAGAAATTTAAAATTATTCCCATAATTTATTTCTGAACATAGCAATTCCGAAATAGCAACACATAATGTGTCTCACTTACAAATGAATGCACAGATGTTTGGAAAAATAAACTATATTCACATACATTACACACTGGCTATAATTCAAAAATATTCAAAGTGTCATACATATGAACAAGCATAACATATATTATTAATATTGTTCACACAATTATTAAACATACATGCATTAAAAGCTTTGCTGTAGTTAACTGTAACAGTTTAGCACTTTTTATTGCGCAACTTTTACAGGCAATATTTTATAATATACACCAAATGATCCAGAGATGTTGGGCGGGTTTCCCGGTTGAATACATGCAAGCAATAAGTACAAGGCTGCTCACTCCAAGGTTCCTGTTTATCTAAAGTTAAAGGACATGTTTGAACTTACATAAGCTTATATTTATGTAATGGTTCCGAACAGGAAAAATTCATATACTCACACATTTTAGGCTCTATGTGACTTTACACTACATTCATAGCCTTACAGATGTGCATAGAAAAATGTTTCATTCCAAAAAATCCCTATGTTCTGAGCTAGTTGCTGAAACTTTAGCACAAATATCTGGAAACAGAAGTTTTAGGCCCTTTAAGAGTATACAGTACAACATTATACCAGAATCCTAGATGCAAAAGACTTCACCCCTGCAGAAGATAGATGCACATTTGTATTCTACTGTAACTAAATACATTTTAAATTCAAAATGAAAAGCGACATTAAAAACCAATGTTCTGGGATTAAGGATGGTCTCCTTGATCAAACCAGTAAGAAGAAATCACAAGAACATATCACCGCAAAATGTGATTTTAATTATAGCAACTCACAAAGTCTAATGAGCGAATACTCCTGGTAAGCCTAAAATTGCGAAAATCAACAGAAATGACTTCTCTATGAAGCTCTAATTCAAATGCAGGTGAACGGCATGGAAATAAATTGCCTGGGGCTCAAGTATTATTTCTTTTGATGTCATCCCGTCATCTACAGCTTAACTAAATGGAAACAAATCCTATAGAGAAAATGTGACAGTGAAGCATGATAAAAAGTATATATGCAGCTCCTGCAGGGCCAAGCGGCTGTCCTTAGGGAAGCTATTATTCCATTCCACAAAAAAACCACAGCACATTAAAAATATGAATCGAATGATTGAGTAACACAGTAGCGTTGTATTGAAACTAAACGAACCCTATACAACTCACAACATCTAAAGCACCATATAATGTATTTATCCCTATGTAAACAAAGATGCTATTACAAAAAGATGGACGTTTATGTTTTTCTAGAAAATGTAGATGTAGTTAACAGGAAAAAGGAACTAAGCACAGGGCAAATAACAATAGAATGGAACATATACTCAAAACTCCATTCCTTTTGTAATCCTATTAAAATCAATATGACAGAAGCTTGCACTTGCCAAAAAGGTATATCTGGAATAGACATATAATTGGTCATTGGGCCTAGAACACAGCTGTATTATTATGCAGGTATATCCAGAATTGTATTGGGAGCTACACTAATAACACTGATGTTATAAAAGATGAAATTAACATTACCTGAACACTGCAGCTGAGACAGAATTTGCGCTCCTTCAAACTGATGACTTGTCATTTTTAAATTAGGCTTGATACAACGGATGAAGCTAGATCCCTGTGGGAAATCCAAGTAAATACATTTGTATAACAACACTGGTACAGTAGTTATTTTATGGCTGCACCAAGCAAGAAACAAAGTAAAATCTAGGTCATCACATTCAAAATGCGCGCAAGCAAAATTATTAACAGCCACTAAAATGTAAAAGAAAATTAAAAAAAAACAAAAAAAAAACTAAACATTATGCATTTTTCTTAATTGCTCAGCATTTCAATAATGCAAATGTCCCTGTGCTATTTACCTTCCACAATGATTTTAACAGCACAATTTATTTTTCAAACCCAACAAAAACCATGTACTTAGAATGCATACAAGTCATTCCAAGAGTGAATGGCTGTCCTTCAAATTCTAATGTCTTTATTGATTTTTCTGACATGGCAAAATATGTCCAACGTTAATAATAAATGTCCTTGGGCAGCACATAAGATGGCATTGTTAGCTTGTATTACTAGCCAGCTTTACTGGATTTCTCATACGCTAGAACAGAAAAAAAAATGCCATGTTCTCATGTTCAAAGATTCGCTCGGTAGAGGATACAGTCAATACGAAATATAAAAGCATACATGGTTTTTGTATTTATTAAGAGGTGTTAATAAAGTTTTATGTGATGACAGTTTGCTCTGCTGCCAGTATCTTAGTAGTTAACTCTGCTTTCTTCTAAAATACTCTCCCGTAAGATGTGTCCCTTGTACATACACACAAGTTCTGTGGGCAGAAAGGCAGACTGTACCTTCTTCAATTAGCGTAAAGCATGATTTAACAAAAAAGTTTAGTTGCAGAGAAATAAGGCTGCAGTCACCCTGCAGAACAGAATAGATATACTTTTGTCAGAATGTGTGACTGTAGCTTTCAGCGTTTGTATCTTTATCTTCTTCTAATTTGTGCCTCTATTTGGCAATCACACATACTCTAAGCTTATCCGGTGTAGCTGCTTATCAGCGTTAATAGTGCATTTATTACAGACACATTGCTGGCAGATTATCACGGCTCTAAAGACATTGTCAAACCATGTAAGCAGAGCACTGGAAGACTTTGCAGGTGCAAACGTAGCTAGATGCAAGGAAGCAAGAATTTGTACCATCGTTTTCAAATCTATAGGAAAAAACGCTTTGGCCGATACAGTCACGAATTACTAATGCGCACAACTGACAAATATAAAGATGTGGTTTTCCTACCGTGCTACGAAGTTTTTCAAGTAACAGATTTAACTGGGTCTGTGAAAAGAAAAATGAAGACAAAAAAAATATTACATTCAATATATGTTGATGATGCTTTACACACATGTAGCACGGCGACACGTTTGCATGCGTTAACTGGCAAGCAGTGCATGTTTTCATAGTGTAATGTCACGTTGACGTGCGGCCAAGACAACAGATTACAAAAACTTTAATAAACAAATGTTTATATGGAATGCAGATTGTGCTACTCACTATTCAAGTGATGAATAGTTGCATTTACAACTATTTTCTGTAAAGAAAGTATAACAACACTAAATACAAGAAACACACAAACAATAAAAATTACAATAATTCAACCAACGTGTTGAGGGGGCAGATTCTATCCCTCACAGGTAAAAGTAGGATTTTGGATGAGTGAAATGTCATAACAAGCAAATTGTGACTGAAAATGGTCATGTGCAAATAGTGAAAATATATGGAAACCTGTAGGCAAGAGACATAAACGTGTAAATTACATTGCAAATAGGGGTTTCATATGCGTTCAACCCGTGTTTCTGTAAATGTCTGTGACAAAACAGGAAGTTATCTTGTTCAAGCCAAACGCATGTGTAAATGTTTCTTAACCACAGTTCATTGTGTTTATAATGCAGTCCCATTAAGATGAATGTAAGTTTTTAAACTGCATTGTCCAGCAACCGACACACTACAATGTAACAAAAAGTGTCTAAAATAATGCACTGCAACGTAAGATAAACAAATGAAAATCTGTAAATAAGTAGCATCTCATTTACTAAACTTGTGCAAAAAACGCATCTTAAATGGACACTTTTAACACCAGTGGTAATGTGCCTCACCTTGCTATTTATTGCAGCTGTAATGCTGTTGCAACATTGAGGTAATGTATCAAAATTTAGTTTGCAAAAGAATCTGAGCAAATCAGGGTAAAATCTGAACAGGTTTCCTCTACTCACAGCTCATGTTACAAATAAATCTACATATCACCCATAAAACAGTGAGATAGAGAGAACTAAACAGCAAACGTTTTATTGCGTCCATCACATTGCCCAGTCAGCCCTAGGAATGTACTCCCTAGTTATTCCTGGGATTAGGAAGGAATTGTGATTCCCTCTATGAAGCACTGTCACATTGGGGGTTTTGTTGAACTTGATGTACCTGTGTGTCTTCTTCAACTTCAATAACCAACCCAATTTTGCACAACACTAAATCAACGATGTCTACATTGAAAAAGTTAATTGCTGAATATATACTAAGCATATGTTACAGAACTACTATACAACTACCACCAATGCAGGGGATGTGGCTGCTATGAGGTTCACTTGGGGAGGGGGGGAAGGGGGGGGTCTGGCAAAGGTTGTTCAGCCACTATAAGGCCCCCGCTCTTCTCAGTTGAGTGTGTACAGTGAACATGCGCCAGTATGGTATTTGCTCAGAAGAACGTGGCTTTATATAAGCATTCACTGCACATACGCCAGCCCACCACTCATACTCAAAAAAGCAGAGTGGGGACCTCTGGAGGAATGGACTGGAGTTGTCAGGCCGTCCACAAAAATCTCCTATGGGACTTGGCACAGTTATGTTTCATCCCTGAACCATTTTAGCCTTTTGGTGTGTAACTACTAAACTTTAGTGTAGTTCTATTTTAAGAACCAGGCAAAACTGTGATACAGTCTGAGAAGACTTTTGACAGCATATGTTGACATTAGTTTAAATTACAACTGTTAAACTGTCAAACTATGAGTAGTTCTCAACTTTGTACTTTTGAATGCAGCAAAACAAGAATCTTGGTAAGAGTATTACCTTTACGTTAACCGTACTATGCAATGCACTGCACTTCTACCAAGGCAGCTAGCTTCATATTTCAAAATACACTCCTTCTCAACTCATTCAATCAAATAATTTTTACATGTTTTTCATCCATTAACTAGAATGCAGCACAATACTAATGTGTGAATATGACCTCAGCATAGAGACTCTATGTGGTAAGGGAATCAGAAATAGGTTATTGGAATAAAACTATGAATGTGTTTGTCTGCATGAAAATGAGAAGATTGGCAAGTAGTTATTTTTACATTTGTTTCTCTAATGCAAATGATATTTGCTTTCCTTCCCCTGACACACTGATTAAAATTAGCAATTTCAGACAGCGTACCAAGATTAACTGCCTGCGCTGATTGTGGAGAATTTAGCAGGTCAGAACATACATTTTAAATCTAACTACCCATTAACACGCTCTAATAATTTAATATTTACTCTGCAATTGTTTTTTATCCAAGTCTTTACAGGCAGCATGGATAAGACCATGCCAGATGAGCTTCTATATGGATACACATAAGGTATGAATTTGGGGACTAAAAATATGCGTGAATTTACACTGAATGTGGTAATGTTGGGACATTCCATAATGGAGAAATATCTAGTTATAGTTTTAAATTAAACTATGAGCAACATGCAATGCCAATCTGAGGCCTCTAGACCCAGCAGGTCAACACCTTGTATTAAAAGGGGCAAATGACAAATATAATTGTACTCACTTGTAAAGCATTGGTGAGGTCTCATCTTTAATATACAGTTACATTTTGGGAACCAATTCACAAAAAGAATGCTGTGAAACTGGAGTGGGTGTAAGGAAGGAAACTAAATTGATTACAGTCTACATTCTCTACCATACAAACATATACACACTTTAGGGTTAATGAACATGGGGACAACATTCAAACTCCAGACAGATGGTGCTGTGGTCAGAATAGAACCCATGGCCCCAGTGCTGTGAAGACAGCCATGTTAAGTACTGTACCACCATGTACGTAAGTGTATTTACCCAACATATACATGCATATTTGCTTAAAATCGATGTACTGCACATGTGTTGCATGTATCATACATTTTCTCCACCTTGTACTAGGAGAGGTGGCTCAAGGGAAACTTAAAACATAGGCATGGAAATGCAAGCGTGGAGGGCATTAGGCCCTTAATCTCCAGCTGGGGCAGCACGGTGGCCAAGTGGCTAGCATTTCTGCCTCACAGCACTGGGGTCATGAGTTCAATTCCTGACCATGGCCTTATCTGTGAGGAGTTTGTATGTTGTCCCCGTGGTTGCGTGGGTTTCCTCCGGGTGCTCCGCTTTCCTCCCACACTCCAAAAACATACTGGTAGGTTAATTGGCTGCTATCAAAATTGACCCTAGTCTGTGTGTGTGTCTGTGTTAGGGAATTTAGACTGTAAGCCCCAATGGGGCCTGGACTGATGTCAGTGAGTTCTCTGTACAGCGCTGCTGAATTAGTGGCGCTATATAAATAAATGATGATGATGAAGGTTCTTTACAGTAAATGCAGTGAAACTGTTGATTTTACTCCCACAAGAACTGGTGCTGGCAGACAACATAGATGGATTCAAGGAACGATTTCACATTATTCTAGCAACATTCAACAAGCAAGACTTCTGACATTAAAATAAAAAACACACGACAGTGTGCCAATCCTTGTGAGTGTAAAATGAACTATGCTTTATTGGGATTTTCTTCTGGATCAACACCTGCTCATTTTTGAGGGTAAGGTTTGACATATGTCTGTTTTTTTTACCGTATACAACATTGTAACTACTTTAACCCTTCACGCCAATCAAGTCAAAAGGCTCACAAGCATTATATTCAAAGTATTTTAAAGAAATGTAAATAATAACACCCTTGTAGGAGGCAGTATGCAATTTTAAACCACCTTTCATAGTCACTAACAGGAGACCAGAACTTTACATGCTAAAGCTCTGTGGAGAGTTGAATTAATGCGTTGAACAGTTGTTATCCATAGTAATGAAGTGCCTTAGAGAGCAGATGCTATAACATTAACAAGAACATGGTAACACCCCACCCTCTGTGTGTCCAAGACTCCTGTATTTTATCAAATACTGACATCACCAGTGCCTCCGATGGTCAATTTTCCAGCTGAAAAATTCTTGACATCTTATATCTTCACACTACTGCAGTGCTAGCAAATGTGCCCAGAAATGTAGTTAATTTAACAAATAATCAGCAGGAATGGACTCAGGAACAGCAGGTGGCTCTCACAAGATTTTTGTTTTGATGCATCCAAAAAAAAATCCAATTTTACACCTGCTCATTTTTTCTGTACAATATGTTTTGTTAGAGACTCATATGAATTATGTAATTCATTCTACGATAGAATACAGACATTACAACCTATCGCCATTTGGTGTTGGACTACGTCGTCCCTATTCTCAATCCACTTCTGCATTGCACCTAAAACAAAAACAAAATAAAACACAACTGGAAGTTCTTCTATTCAGCAAAGAATATTCCATACCTTGAACTTGTTTCCCACACTGATGAAACTGAGTTTCCCAGTCTTCTGCTTGGAGTCCTTGTTATTATTTGCTGATTCAAACAAATCCCGTACAAATTTATCTTTGGACTCGCATATGAGGGACTCGAGTGACATGTGTAGTGCATCATTATTCTTCTCAACAAATTGTGTCTAATGGGAGATTTAAAAAGAATCATTTATAGGCAGGAGAAAATTAAAAGAAGAAACTTGCAACCTTTGTTTCAAGTACAACAAACAAGTAAAAGTAAATAATGTGTATATAGATATATATCAACACATAACCCTTTCATTTACATAGGTGTTTCGGTCCTTCATCACCAGATCAGTAACACCATATAAATGTTAATAATCACATTACCTATTGGACCTACATAACTATTTCTTGTGGACAAACGTGGGCTGTGCTATCATTCATACTTGTACACAGTACCAGGAAAACCAAGAAGTGCTATGGTCCCCGAATATGGCAGCAGCTGCAGGACAGGTACATACTTCATACTCTCTACTAGAGAGTGTATATAGCAAACACAAACAGGATTGAGGTTACATGTACAAAATAGAAAGTGAAGTTTTCCTTTAAGGTTTGGTTTACTCATATGGGCCATAATAAAATAAAAGTGTACACATATACATATACATTAATTATATGCTGACCAATAAAATAGTGTTCGTACACTGTTATTGTAGGCTACAGTAAGGTAAATACCAATAGAATATGTAACGTTTCTCAATAACTTGCAATTATGTGTTATATGTGCAGGGGCGAACGGAGGATTGTCGGGGGATTGTTTCCCCCCCGACCCCCCAAAAAAAACACCCCCCGCGAGAGCAGCTCCGTTTCTTCAGCGCTGTCCTATACAGCAGCCGCGGCGCTGTCTAAGAAGCGTCCGCGGCGGTGCTGTATACACTACAGCACCGCCGCGGACGCTTCTTTGACAGCGCCGCGGCTGCTGTATAGAACAGTGCAGCTATAGTGGCCACTTAGTTAGCGCAGGGGGGGTTACTGGAGACTCAGAAACCCCCCCTGCGTGCGCCACTGATGTAAATTATTGGCTGTCTGCCATGAGAGGACAAGATGGTATAATAACATCCATTAGACCCCTCTGTGGACAGACTGGATTTCTGCAGCAGGACAATCTCTTTGAGCTGCTTCATCAGGTCACACCCATGCAGGCTGAACAGGGACTTTCCTGGGAACAGAAGTTGAAGAATGTATCCATACTTTATATTGACAAGACAAATCGCAATGTTTACTAAACCAATCTAATTTATTTCTTGTATTCTTGAACTGTGCTTTCCAATAAAAAATTTAGCCCCATTAAAAACATGTGAGGTCTCAGCTCTTGCAATAAACAATTGGGATAATACAATGCACGTGAATCAATCAAGCTTGGTTTACTAGAATTAAAATGTTTGGATGGAGAAACCTATCAACATTGTAAGTTATGAAAAGAGACTCTTATGCCTGTTTAGAAGTTAGCAAGTTATATGGTTAAGATTCTGGAACTGACTTTGTTATGATCAGGGACACATCTCCCATCAATTAAGTACACAAAACTATTAGGAGTACACTTAGAGGCAACTATTTTGGTATTTCCATATAATTTATTACTACTACAGAAGGTATTTTTTACAGATGTGATACAAATCAATTAATTTAGTTGGTTGATTTTTGCATTAATTAATGCATTTCCATAAAGTGGACAAACAACAATAGTGCACTAATCATCCAATTCAATTGAATTTCAATACCAAGAGATACATGTCCTATGAACTTCTTAAAAAAAGTCCAATTCTTCAGAAAAGTTCCTTAGTTGAAACCATCAGCCACAAAAATGGATGTATCATCTGCATTCCAAAGGAGGCAAAGCATCTAAAGTGATCTAAAGACGCTTCCAAGATGTAGACTGGTTGGCAGAATATCCAGACTGGTTCAAGCTGACATTCCAACATGTAATTCAATTCATCCTGCTGTGTGTTACCAGTACAGGCTAGTGGTGGTGGTGTGGGGAACGTTTTCTTGGCACACATTAGGCCCCTCAACACCAACTTAGCTTTGTTTAAGTGTCACAGTCGCCCTGATTATGGTTGCTGACCATGTGCATCCTTTTAGGACCAGTCTACCCATCTTTCTAATGGAAACTGCCAGCAGAATAACACGCCATATCACAAAGCCCACGTCATCTCAAGCTGGTTCCAAGAATAGGACAATGAGTTCAATGTACTCCAATAGCCTCGACAGTTACCAGGTCTTCATCCAACAGAGAACAATTGGGATGTGATAGAACGGGATAATCACAGCATGAATGTACAGCTGGCAAATATGCAGCAACTGCATGATGCCATCGCGTCAACATGGACCAGAACCTCTAAGGAATGTTTCCAGCAGGATATTCTGGGGGCCAAGATGGTATTTTTTTTAATCTTTTTCTGCTATAAATTTATATTACGTTTCATATCATTTTGCATATTTTTATTTGAGGGTAATGCAAGTTACCCCTGGTATTTGCTTGGAGTCTTAGGGGTAGATCTACTAAAGAACAGTTGTGATGTTCAAAAGAACAACTAATTAGAATCTATATAGCATTTCCTGGAATGTACAAGATGAATTATAGCTAAATCCGATCGGCTGCTATGGGAAAACACCTACACTTTTCCCTTTTTAGAAGTTTTAGTAAATATATTCCTTAGTTTTAACTTAATTGTTTCAATACTTCCCCAATGTCCAATATTTTTGCTACTTCTAATAATAATAAACCAGCTTTAAATCGGTTTCTGTCACTAAACGCTGGATAAGTTTATTTTTCATTTAAAAGCCTTTTTATTTATGTATTTAAAATATTAACGTATGGTGTTATGGGTGCTTTATAAATGTTTCTTTCCCCTCTGTGTCAAACCGTAGACAGACTATACCTTCTTCACAAATACACAGTTTAGATTTGAAAAGGTGCAGTCAGATGCTGGAATTATTGTTATGGCATATTAGTACAAGATGAAAGAGTCATTAGGTTGAGAAGAAGTACATAGAAACAAATTGAGTTACAATTAAGTCCTGTGCTGTCATATTCTTTGCAGAGTGCGAGTACATCAACCATGACAATATGTCTCATAACTGCTGTACGTGGTCATCAGCAAGACACAGTGTTCAGTCTGCATTCACTCCAGTCTGAGACGTGACAAACTTGATGACTGACCATGTCTAACTCCTGATCCTCGACTCCAACAGAATTATATGTGCAAAAAGTTACATTTACCAGGTTTCAAACCATTACAGTTTTTTATTTGTGAGCATTTGCACCCACATTGCTTGCAAAAACCTCAACATTTTCATGAGCAACCTGACCATATATTTACTGTTAATTTAAATTATTGATTTTCCACTTAATTGACAAATAAAATGTTGGGTGGTGAGAAAAACACAACCAAATTCTTAGTTTGCCATGTGCTAAAGTTTTCCCCATATATAACAGATTACAGATTAATACAAATGAATGTTCCTGAAGGCATATAACCTACTTACTATGACTATTGGAAGCTGCTAAGCCCATGTTAGATAAGTGCGGAATTAAAATTAAACACTGAAAACAGATTTGCTAGAATATGCCAGGAGGAAGTACTGTATTGAATTGAAGGCATTTATGGTTTTGAAAACAATTTTCACACTCCGTAACTGACATTTTTAGAAGGTATTTCTAAGGTCCCCCAGCTTATCTATCAGTCAGACTGGAAGGACAATGGGAATTGCAATTTATTCATGTACAAATTCTTGTTTATTTGGCCATTAAATCCCTGCATGTCATAGGATTTATAAATGTCAGATCATAAAGTATTTTATGCAGAATAATAATGAAAGTAATCCTTAAGCCGATGCTCCCCAGATATATAGATAGATGTATGTGGCAGCAAAACCAGCCCAATGCGAAATAATAATCCAATCTACTGGATCAGTTATGGGACATGCAGGTAATCATACAAAGTCATTTGTAACACTAGAAGGAATTTGGCTTCCGGGTGCTCGTCTTGCTTGCCAAATGGTCAGATCTTATTAAATTTGGCCCACTAATTATGCGAATAAGACTACTGGGAGGTCACGCAGTCACACAGCATGCCGGAGGAGGAGAGGGTGCAATCTGCGGGCTCCAGCTGTAACCGTATGTGGAGGAGGTGTGAAAAGCATTTGGGGAGATCTGATGGGTAAGGGTCATGTGGAGAGGTCTGATAGGAATGTAAGAAGCATGTGGAGAGGTCTAGGGGACATTTAAGGGGCATGTGGAGAGATATGATACACATGTAAGTGGCATGTGGGAGATCTGATGGGCATGTAAGGGGCATGTGGGGAGATCTGATGGGCATGAAAGGGGCATGTGGGGAGATCTGATGGGCATGAAAGGGGCATGTGGGGAGATCTGATGGGCATGAAAGGGGCATGTGGGGAGATCTGATGGGCATGAAAAGGGCATGTGGGGAGATCTGATGGGCATGAAAGGGGCATGTGGGGAGATCTGATGGGCATGAAAGGGGCATGTGGGGAGATCTGATGGGCATGAAAGGGGCATGTGGGGAGATCTGATGGGCATGAGGGGAGGTCTGATGGGCATGAAAGGGGCATGTGGGCATGTCTTAGGGGCAGGGTGCTTTGCAGTATCTATAGATATTTTTGGCTTTTAGTCTCTGATTGGTTGGCTAAACCTGTCCTATGCAAAAGCAATAAATTAATTAGACCCATATATAACACTTACTGTTTCGTAGCACACAGCTCCTGCAAAATGTCGTATGATAAAGCCCTCGTCATCTCGTATATTTCGGTGAACAGTTAGTTTAGATTTTCTGGGAATCTGCAATAAAAGCAGGAAACAACTGCAATGTACTGCTTCATTTCATCACACACACCACACAGACTTTGATTACTGGACACGAACAATTTATATGTGACAAGGTCCAACAAAATGTCATGCTACCTTCTCTTACAAGTCACAAAAATAAAATGACAAATGGTGGCATCATCTGTGGTTTTCTGCACTACTAAGACAACAAAGCAGAGATTGAGATTGATCAGACTGATGTTCTAAATGCATCTTAATGATTAAGTAAAACGTATGGCAGATATTAAGCAGAGAGTAGTGTAATCTCTCAATGCTTGTGACTGAAGATTTAAATGGCATGGGCTTCTTTTGAATGCATTTTCTTCAAGGATTTCATTAGTCTCATGCTACAGTCATAACATTATACATTATCTATGCTAAAATCAAGGCTGTCATTTGTTTTGCACAGATAAAAAGGTAGCGGGATGCCTACTCGCCATGTCAGTGGAACATACAGCATGGTACGTATATTTTTAAGAGCCTCAGGAGAGGCATAAGAGAAAATCTATACACAGCCGCTTATCATAAACACGGGAACTGGAGCACTTTAAGGACAATCTACACAAAAATAAATGATGAAATACTCTGAGGCAATTCAGTTCACCTACGCATAAAATGTTTCATTGGTTTTGAGCATAGCTTGTCTTTTCATAATAATAATAAAAAAAAAAAAAAAAAAAAAAAAAAGAATTTGAAGACAAATGTTTGTCTAGCAAAGATCCCTAGAATTAATTAAATTAAGATTTAAAAAGATGGTTAACATACAATATGCATATTTTTAAATTGTGCTTATTTTGCATATGTTTTTCATTACAGGTTTAGCAGAGTGCAGCTAAAATAAAAACGACAGACACAATAAGAGAAAGAAACCAGGGGAGGACAGCTTCTTCTAGGTTAGCAAACTCACAAGGCTTTTGTATGAGAGTAGTGATAAAATAAATTGAGCTAAAATGACAAAAATGGATCAATAGTGACAAATAGGCTCTCAGTTTGATCTGTCTGCTTGGCACGAGTGACGAATGTCAAATCTGCGTGTGGCTAAACAGATGCTGTCACTCAGAAAATTTACAGACGAGAACACACTGGTAATGGATTTTTTTCTCTTTACCCCTAGCTATACTCCCAAAATTGAGTGACATTAACCTCCACCAGCACCTGTATTAAATACTTGTCCAGGCTTACAATCAAGATAACTGAAAAATGGGGTTCATTATATACACACGCACAATAAGTATTTGTATGCACAGCATTCATTCTCTCTCTCTGTATATATACACACACATACATATACAGAGAGATTTATATATATATATATTTATATCTATACACACAAACAAACATACACATGTCTGCCACTACCTTTATTTTTCTCATTCACTGCAATAATACCAGAACTACATCTGCAGCTACTGATCTTGACAGATTTAATGTCACTAGTATGAGACTGGCTCTTTTCTAATACACCAAGTGTAGGTGATACCATGCAGGACAACAGTATAGCAGAAACAGAGAGTAAAATATACTACTACTACTACATCATAAAGACATACCCATACTTTGCAGAACAGCCTTGCCCTGTCCATCAGTGAGAATCGAACCACCTGGGGCCACAACTATTACATGCAGCAGTATGACTCATTCCTATCTCCTAGAATGGACGTTTTGATTGAATTTGGCACCTGGTTGGATTGCTGTTTGACCTTTCAAATCACAAAAGTTCCACCCTTACACCAGGTACAAAATTCTCTGCTCCCAAGCCTCCCACTGTATCTACTATTGCAATTGCCTGTTCTGAATTGTGTTTTTAAAACATTAAGTAATTGCATTAGTAAATAAAGTGAGATGTTCTGGAGCAGCGCATTTTGTATCGGGTGGAAGAGCTTATGTAGGGGGATCTGGTATCAGATCTTACTTTCAATGCCCACCTCCTGCTCAGTCATAGTCTATAGCACAATGTTTGCAGCTCCTCCTCCTTTCCAGTTGTGCTGCGGAGTGGTTGTTATTAGGAAATGGTGGGGTTTTAAGAGGGGGAGCTCCAATGATTCTCTAGTCTGGGTAATACTTATCCAAGAGAGGGTTTTACCAAATTGGACAACCCCTTTAAGGTTCGCACAATAAACTAAATCATGCAGTCTATCATGTCATAACCTTGATTTTGAACTACTATTACCACCACAAACAAATGACTTACAGTAAGGCGAAAGTGGTTCTTGTGCTTCTGGTGAACCATGGATGTAAAGTGTCGGTCACTAGGCTGGGGTAGTCTGTTCTCTTCATCAACAATATCAAGAATACCCACTAATTTTGATTCAATCAGATCTGAAAAAAAATTAAGTAAAAAAAACGCATGATTCACTTAATGGTGCAGCAAAGAAACAACTATTCCTATGTAATACGTCACGCACTAACAATTCTCCCACCAGATAATCATCTTTAGAAAGAGAACTGCACATCTGTCTCTGGAACTGAAAGAGGAAATTAAAATCAAGCCAGCATTTTTACTATTGCTGACGGTACACTAAACGGTTCAGTTAAGAATCGGTTTATTTCCAAAATGTTATCTGTACCTCTAAAACCTGAGAGAGAAATAAATTTAAAAAAATGCATGTTTAAATAGGTGTATAAAACGATATACATGTGGATTTATTTTGCGAACCAAAACATAGCATGTATACAGACACAATGGTTGTTTGCACAGGATCAGGCGTGCACTTAAGACAAGTTTCCAGTTGCCCAGAAATACCCTCTCCGCCCAGGACAGGCTGGTCCCTTCCTTGGGATCAGCCACTTTACTGCTGTGGATGCACAGATCCGTTCCGCCCCTCCCTCCTACACTATATGTCCTGTCCCCCTTTTTCCTGGGGCAGGCAGCATGGCATGTGCAGGAAATAAGAGAGACAGACAGAAGAGTCTGCCTCTGAAATCTACATCATCAGATAGTAGAAGGTAAGTGTAGGGGGAGGACTCTTACTATAATAGGGATGGAGGCTTGGTATTAATGAGGGTGAGTGATAATCATTTAATAGTCTATGTGAAATATGAATTTATTTGTAGTTGCCAATCTATTTGATGGTGAGGACTATTTCATTTAATAGTGGGTCATATTAATAAGTGTTAATTTGAGGTTGTGTGATGGCATTACTTAATTAATGCTAGGGTGATTTGGGGGCTATTAATTTAAGGTGGGGCTGAGTTTAGGGAGAAAGAGGGCCATTTATCATTTTTGAATACCAATATTGGGACAATTTGGGAGAAATAAATGGGAATATTAATTATTTAATATTGGGTCTGTTTGGGGGAAAATAGGTATTAAATGTGAGTACCATTCATTTAATGCCAGGGCATGTTGGGGGAAAATAGGTCTATTTATAAAATGTAAATGCTATTCATTTAATGGCAGCTTAAGACGTGAGAATTAACAGGTAGTGGAAGTGTCAAGGACAGAAACGAGATCAACAAAGTCTGCCAATCGTTCCGATTCTGGTGGGGTAGTCCCAATTTTGTGTGACTGTCCTGACTGAAAGTATAGCTGGGAGGAATGCCCCACATCACACTGTACTGCTTGTTAAGGGTCAGCTGTGTGCACTACTGTAAGATGCAAGCAGCTCATCCTTAATAAGCAATACCACCAGAATGCAAACATTTGGCTACTATTGCCCGTGTATTTGAAGGCGATGGTAAGAACTGGAGAGCAGCCTAGAACTCTCAAACCACAGCCTTGCCCCTTGTATACACTGGCATGGCATGCAAACCTGTGTCTGCCCCTGGTAATGTACACTAACCTATGCAGTCCTGGTTATCCACATAGTGCACTTCATTAACACCAAGGCCTTCTTTCTGGTATAGTTCCTGTTCCTAAATAAAGAAAGAAAGATACATACATGAGTAAAAAAAAAAAAAAAAAGACATCTGTCACGCACATAAATATAACGGAGTGTCAGAGAAACAGATCTAATCAATAGTATATAATCACCGTACCAAACTATTGCAGCCCTCACACGTAAACTTACTGCATTTTCTATATAATAAAGCACAGCACTACAGAAATATTGCAGGGAAAATAACAACAGACCAGGTAGCATGACAAAGTCTATAATAAAATAAGCATTTGAATCTGATCACTATTTATTTTCTGAAGTGTATATATTTCATAACCATGTATTATCTATAAGATTAAGGGGGAGGGCATCATTTTAATTTACCTTCAAATAGCAAATGTAAACTTTAACAATTAGCTAAATTATAAGCAGCTGAAAGAGTCAACCTTGAGCTCATTAACTAAATCACAATTGGCAGCAGTGCACTTACTAGCATAGTTTCCAAGGTGACATTATCATTACATATATCTTAGTCACTGGACAGTTTGCAGCTTTAAGTAATACACAACACAATTTTATTTTGACTGCTGTTTGAGGAGATAAAAAAAGAAACAAGCACTTTATTACCTGTTTTTTTTTATATTTATTTTTTTTATATTCTTATAATTATATGTATATTACATCTCATTGATCACCTTAAATTTTAGTTTTCAGGTGGAGTAAAATGTTAAAATCTAAATACTCTTCATTTATGGCATCTTTTTTGTTAGTAAATTTATTAACAAATGTATTAGTTACCTGACTAAGTCAACCAGCTCAAGCAATTTAAAGAATCCATATTAAATGCCAATGTATTTGATATGCATTTTTACGACTGTTAGTATGCTTTCCATTGTGCTGAAATGTGACAAATGCACTGAAATGGAACAAATAGTGTTCTGGAAACCGCTGCCAGGATGCATCGGAGTGCAATGCAAGTAATTATACAAATGGGTATGGCAAGACTAAGAACAATAATTTCTAGTGTCAGATCCGTTTTACAAATATAAAAAAACAAACACATAACAAAACACACTTTAAAAATACCATTGGGTATGAATATACCCTAAGAAATAAAAATGGTTTTATCATATTTCATACCATAGTATTTTTTAGAAATTTTGAATAGTTAGTATCTGAAATATAATCTCAGGTCTTCAATTCTTGAAATGCTGCTCTCTATGCATTGCAATTTTAATAATTTAAGTATTATTCTTGGCCCTGAGCTGATCGGTCACAGAACAGATTGTTTAGTTTCTAGAGTAACAGTGGTTTCTGTCTAACTGTATTTGTGTCTGCAATAAGCTTCTAGGCATTGTGCAATGTCCAATCACTTTTCAATAACAAATCTCCAACACAATACAGGAGAGAAATAGCAGATGCGCACAGCAAAGGTTTCTAAAAAGTACAGCAAATAAAATGTTGTAACCAAATCAACACAAACTCGGGAAGATGGAATCAATTTTAAAGGGACATTTTACTAAAAGTCCTTTTATTTTTAGGTTTACATAAATTAGGAGCAGAATTTTCCTTTGCACCTTACTCGGATATCCCTGTGCTCATAAACAAACACATTTCTGTCATTTGCATCCTTGTTATTTCAGGTTTATGTATTTTGCTTTGACTGAAGGAATTTTGCATATTCGCAAAATGATTACCATACACCATGATTATATGCAAATAGAAAATGATCAAGAGTTAATAAAAAATCACTACAAAACATTATGCCCATCGTAAATATAGTATAAGATGAACAAAATTTGCCTAAGATGTATAAGATTTGTATAAGATGAACAAATATATATTGAAATTAAACTAATGTGCTGCCTATTAAAAATGAATGACATTGAGGCACTGCTAATATTACCAGTATTAACTTTCACACCTGCATGGTGTATGTGTGTGTGTGTGTGTGTGTGTTATATATATATATATATTATATATCTGTACACACACACACACACACACACACACACACGTGTAAATTATTAACCTTTATTTATATGGCACCACACGTGGTCTGCAGCGCTTTGCACTGGGCAAACAACGACAAAGTACATGGTATAATAGAACAATACAGTAAACAAATAACACTACACCTATCAACACAACTACTGATAGCCTGGATGGGGGTGAGACACTGCAAGGGGATCTGCGGCCAAGAAGAACGACAATGAGAGATGGAGGATGAAAGAGTGCGATGTATACTACATGGTGAAACGGTTAAGGCGGAGGACTGGTAGGCTTTTATAAACAGGTGTGTTTTTAAGGACTGTTGTAAGCTATACAAGCCAAGGGATAGTCTGATAGAACAAGGGAGATTGTTACAGTGGGGAGGAAAGGTGACAGACATTGGACGACCAGAGAGGTCGGGAGGGAGTATGTATGGAGAAGAGGTTGGAGATGTAGGGAGCAGTGGAGATGGACTTGTATGTGAGGGTGAGGAGTTTGAAGAGCATTCTGCAAGGGAATAGGTGTAAGGCTTGACAGAGAAGGGAGGCAGATGTGAGGCGGCAAGAGAGGAAGGTAAGTTTAGCTGCAACATTCAGTTTAGATTAAAGAAGAGCGAGATGTGGATGGGGATACCCAGTAAGGAGAAGATTGCAGGAGTCAAGACGAGAATTATCAGCGAGTTGACAAAAGGTTTATTGACGTCCTAGGAGAGGAGAGGAAGGGTCTGAAATGAGTGATGTTGCAGAGCTGGAATTGACAGGATTGGGCAAGAAACTGAATGTGGGGGGCGAAGGAGAGGGATGAGTCAAGAATGACACTCAGGCAGTGGAGTTGGGGGAACATAGGCAATAGAGACTTGAAGAAGGATTGTTTAGAGAGGGAGAGGGCGAAACTGTTGAATGAGAGGATGAAGTTGAAATTAAGGAAGTTGCCAAGGAACGAGGTTTCCTACAGTGGCGTTCAGTGGTAAGTGTGCATTTTTGAAGGAACAGGGCAAATTTGGAGTGCTAAGGTTGGGGTTTAGAACAGAAAAGTTGGACAGTAGAAGTGGGGGGCTGTAGAGTCAAGAGTGGTGGTGAGGGTGTGGTTGTAGAGGAAGGCCGCCTAGCTGGGGCAGGACTGAGAGGGGAGAGGAGAGTTTCAAGTGAAGAGGACAAAACAGCAGAACAGAATCATCATCATCAGCAGTCATTTATATATCAATATATATTTATTGGCTAACTAAACAACATTGTACTGGATGGCTTTGATATATATATATAAAAACATGGCAGTATATTCTTATGGGGAAGGAGGACAGAATGCCAATTTGCTTACCTAGGTTTAGTAGTGTAGCTAAGTCAATAGACAAAATGTAAACCCTGACCCTACTTCACATTTTCTTAGCCCTAAGAATAACTACCACAGATATATTTTACCTGCACTGCCTGTTTTCTGCTGTGCTTTCACAGTTACAAGGACAGATAAAAGAAACAAGTAGCCCTGAGCCCAGGTAGGAATCACAGCTAGGCCTGTGAGCTTGATAGCGACTGCTACCTCCTACTGCTATGTCACTGCATCGATTGATGGAGGAACATCACAAAATATTTTCCCCTACATTTGGTACAATGTTTCTAGATTGAAACACACTTTTTTTTTTCTTATAAAAGAAACCAAGGCCAGTTGTCTGTGTATGATGCGTTGTCATCCATTGACGAATATAAGTGAAGTCAGAAATCTTCCCGATTAGGATGATTGAGCGATTAAAAAATATATATATATATATAAATCCATATTCAATTTATATCTCTGTCAATGGTATAACTAACTTATATTCACTACATAAACAGTGGAAGTAATTAATTTACCAACAATATGAACCGAATACACTATACCAGAAAGCATTATTTATCTCTATCCACACTGACTAAGTAATGGATTGAAGCGATTCTAACTTGATATTCGTTTGATTTATCTGTTAAAGCAGCTGTATAAAATGTGTCAGCACCATCATCTCACTAGTAAAGTTCAGCTATGAGAAGCTCAAGATGACAATGGCATCTATAAGAGAGGATCAGATATCTAAAAGCTTCAAGTTCTAAAACGGCATTAACATTTAATTGAAAAGATAGACAAACATGACAGTTAGATCTGTCTAAAGAGCTGTCAGGTTTCACTTCAGCATTGCCTCTTCTAAGTGAATTATGGACTGATGTGAGAGATTACTGAACAATACATGTGCCCATAAAATAGCCCTTGTTCATAATAGCCATATTTTAAAAATGAAAAATACAACTGGATTTTATGTACTTTGTACTAAACCAAGAATACAAACTGGCAATATTATTGTTATGTTCCCCCAATACCTGATTTTGGCAGAGAAGCAAGAGAAAACTCAGGGGAGAAAGAAGAGGAAATAAAAGCCGGTAAGTGCATGCAAGAGGAAGTGGGAAAGCTGGCTCTTCCATATAGGTGGAAAAGGGAAAGCCATGCTCAAGAAAAAGGGAAAGCCATTGCCCGTGAAGGAATATGAATTACCATCACATACATACAAGAAAAAAGAAAGAATGGTGTATATGTAGGCAGGAGGAAAAGGGAAGGCCGGCAAGCGCAGGAGGAAAAGGAAAGGCCGGCAAGTGCAGGAGGAAAAAGGAAGGCCGGCAAGCGCAGGAGGAAAAGGGAAAGCCGCAAAGTGCAGGAGAAAAAGGGAAAGCCGGCAAGCACACGGGAAAGAGGGATGGGCGGCACACACGAATGCTGGAGGAAGAAGGAAACATAGAAGAACCTGGCGCAGGCATGTAGGAAGTAGAGAGACAAGATCGTCGCGAACGCACAGACTCATGAAGATAATAATTTTATACTTTTTATGTACAGACCCCTCTCCATTGTAATGTAGAGAGAGTGACACCTTTTCATTGTCAGATGAGATAAGCAGCTTCAACTACTGTTTGAGAGTGCTCCATTATTTAATCCCCACTGCAGTTTAAAATACCCCAACTGGCCCTTCCCCCACCTGATGTTGACCTGCTCCACATCAGTTTTTGGGCTTTAGGACTGTTCGTTAATCAGAGAGAAAAGGTGGTGATTGCAGCTTGCATGAAGAAGCCCCTAAACTTTGCCTCTGATTATCCTCAAGTTTTATAATGTCAGCAAAAATGAGGGTCTGTGAACAATGCATACAGAAGCACGAGGCCTGATTCATTAAGCAAGGTAAAGCAAACATAAATGAGTAACTTTTCACCTGGGCAAAACCATGTTGCATTAGAGGGGGATGTGAATTTAAAATGTGGAGACAGATTTATAGTTGGGGAAGGGCGTGTCCTGCATCAACTTTAAATTTCAGTGTACAAATAAAGCTATCAAGTATTTCTGTGCTACATTAAAAAACAGCCACCCCTTGCATTGTAACATGGTTTTATCCATGAGAAAACTTACTCAATTTTTCTAAACATGACTACAAAGCCCTAATTATAAAAAAAAAAGTATATAAATATATATATAATATTATATATATATAAATTAGGTAGTATTGGTAGTCTGCCCCTAACACTTAGGAATGTTGCATGCTATAAATAAACTGGAGCATCTACAAAGTTGACAGCTGTTCCATGTCTCAGTAATTAAGTTATGCAAGTGCCCTGAGGGTCTGATGTAAGATTTCTTGTTCTTTTTATGACAGGTAACATTTCAGGCAATATCTGCATACCTCTTTCAGGATCCTTTCATTAAAGAACTGCTGCAGCTTCTCATTACAGTAGTTAATGCAAAACTGTTCAAAACTGTTGTGTTCAAAGTATTCTAAAAAATAAATAAGATCAGAACATTAGTACGAGTACTGCTGACACACTGATTACTGCAGTAATAGTATAAACATTAATCATTTGCTTTAGTCTGAATCAGAAAAGCTAGAAAAAAGATCTACTCTGTTGAGGGCACAGGAGTTTCCTTTCCCGCTCAAAAGGTTAGAAATATTTTGGGCAATTAGGGAGCTTTATATAACTAAAGAGAGGTGTGAAACTAAAGCTACCAATCAGGGCCGTTGATGGCGTCTCCAGCAACCCCCTTTCCAAAGACTGCGCATGAACCACTCCCCATAACCTGGGACCTATTCTGATCCCGGCTCTGTTTACAATTACCAGACTTACATTGTTCCGCTGGCTCTGCTAGCAATACCCGCACAGATGTGATTGCCTACATCAATCAGTTTTTATTTAATTGCATGCAAATTGTGTAGTGCGTGGGAAAAAAACTGACAAATTGTTGTGGTCATGATCTCTGAACACTTCATGTATTTTGGAATTGTTTGTTTTGGAAACAATTGATACTACAGCGCATTCGTAGAATTTTCACAGGAAAAGCATTCTGGATTGGTTTGGTCTGGTCTGCCATACTATGCTGCCCATAGGGTGACAAATGATTGAATAGTCTAAACTGCTGTGACTTTGGTTGTTAAATCTGTATCCATTTTGGTGGCCAATGCATTAGAAAATGAGTCCATTCTATCACAGGAAAACACTGGGATCTGTGCGTGTGAATAGCTTAAGACAGGTAATATGTTACGGGATTAAAGCTGCCACTCAGCCAACGCTATTGGTCCTCAGACCAATAGCGTTCCTCTGCTCACTGCATTTACCAACATGAGGATAGTGATCACATTGAAGTCTGTCAAGAGTATTATCAGGCTTTAGGGTCTTTTTTGGGTGCCACACTCAATTGTCCAATATCAGCTATGATATCGCAGCATCTATGGCCAATTTAAATCTCACAAAACAAAGGAGTGGATTGTTTGGGTGCTGAATTTCATGCATTGGTTGCATCTACTACTCAAAAATAATATCCTGTTATTTATACCCTGGGAAAATATTACTCAACATTGTAAAATTACTTTATGTTGGGCATCAGTCTATCATCATCATCAGCTATTTATATAGCGTTACTAATTCTGCAGCGCTGTACAGAGAACTCACTCACAACAGTCCCTGCCCCATTGGGGCTTACAGTCTAAATTCCCTAACATACACACACACATAGACAGAGAGAGACTAGCGTCAATTTTTATAGCAGACAATTAACCTACCAGAATTTTTTTTTTGAGTGTGAGAGGAAACCGGAGCACCCGGAGGAAACCTACGCAAACACAGGGAGAACATACAAACTCCACACATATAAGGCCATGGTCGGGAATTGAACTCATGACCCCAGTGCTGTGAGGCAGAAGTGCTAACCACTAGCCCACTGTGCTGCCCAAAATGTCTATGCCCTAATATGTCTATGCCCTAATAGAGCTTACAATCTAAGTTCTCCAACACAGGTACACACACAATCATTAGAGCTAATTGAGCTTGAAGCTAATTAAAATAAACAGTAACTCTTTGGACCATGCGAGAAAGCCAAAGTACAAGTAGGAAATTCACAATATGTATACCTATCTACCAGTACTTCTCTCTATTGATATCTATATATCAATAATAGACCAAATATTAGTACCCATTCTAGATAGAGTCATGATTGGTATAGTATTCAAGAGAACAAGTATCAGACGGCACATGAAACATGCAAAAACTATAGAAACATATTCCTGTTTAACAGCAATGTTTCAGGACTTGTCAGGTCTATTTTGCAAGCTGAGTTGAAAAAGATCTCACAGGTCTCGAAACGTTGGCGTAACAAAGCATTTCTTTACTTTTTGCATGCCTAGAGTGTGGTCTGACATTTCTATTTCTCTCTATATATTAAATTATATTGACAGAGAACACCCGCCTTCCAAAAAAAACAAAGTGAACGAGGGAGTGGCCTTTAGGGACTGTTTGATAGAGGATAGGGCACTTTATCTCAGATTAACTGGTTCCTGTTCAAAGGGCACTAGAGCACTGGTGTTCTGGAGTGTACCTCCTATTCTTTATCGTCCATTGCAGATTCAACAGCTGTAAGTAATGTTGGGCTGCCTTTGCATGTTCCTGAGTGCTGGGAGCAGGTTAAAAGCCACACTGGGAGCCCCACAGCAGCTGCATGAATGGTTTGTGTGAATCCTGCAAGAGTTATATTGAGAGATAGGGGGCGGTGGTGTTTTGGGCTGCTGCAACCCAGAACCAGATAGCAGCAGTGCCTGATTCAGTAGAGCAGAAGCAGCACTCCTGAAGTTAAAGAGCTGCTTACGAGCCTGGGCCTACACTGCTTAAGCCATATTTGCCTGGAAGGGGCACAAGACATTGGGAAATTCAAGTCCTGGAAGCAATTTGCCAGTTTTAGTGGTGTAAGGGTGGAGGGGTGGCCGAGCAAAATGTTAAAAGTTCGAATAAAGTCCAGGCTTATTCACTTGCAAGATAAATGAATCAACCTGGACTGAGTGAAGTAACAAGGGGCTGAATTAGGTAGGCCCTGCCAACCTGTGTAAAAACTGTATAAGAAGGGGCAGCAAAGCCCATGTAAAGTGTTTACCATCTATCTGTGTGTGTTTGTCTGAATCATCACTACCTTTCAGTGAATTGTGACAGCTCCTTCAAGAGCACAAATATTGAGAAATAAATACTACTCTTATAAAGGTCATTATATAAGAGCACTGACTCACAGCGCTGCCATGTAAATGCCATTATCTAAAAATCCCTAATTTGGGCTTTTTTCTACTGCAAAAAATTCTATCCATTTAACTCCTATGGGAGACACCGAGAGAGAGACACCGAGAGAGAGAGAGAGAGATAATAACTGAATCAGTGACAATAAGTGAAGGAGTTCATAAGAAATGTACTTTCTGTCACTACCATGGTTAGAGTCATCCTGTTTAGAAGAAAGGATGATCATTTCTAGACTAACAGGTAACTGATAACTACAATATATTCAACCACTTTAGCAGTAGATGTGCTTTAAACAAATCTATGTATATAAGAACGTCTAAAAGTGCCTCACTTTTCTAGAAATGCAAGCAATGTCTTTTTATTCCGACATACAGGTTTCTCAGTGTGAATTAAGTTGCGTGTATTTCAAGAGCACTGGTCATCTATATGAAGTGATGAAAGCAATTTTCTTCACTGAACCAATAGTCATGAAATGGAGCCTATCCATTTACTTGGAACCAGCAAAACACGAATACTAGTCATGAAGTGTCTTATTAATGTCAGTGGCAGCTGATAAATTGATTGTTTGCATTCGCAGAAACAGTGTGGATGACGTGCTCTTTAAGGCATCTGTAGGTATAATTGTTAATTGTATTTTAGATTACAATGGTTTTCTTGAAATATTTTAATTAAATGTGACCAAGAAATAGTTATATTAAATGACAATTTATTATGTGACAGCACAGTGGCTTAGTGGTTAGCACATCTGGCTCACAGCACTGGGGTCATAACTTCAATTCCTGACCATCACTGTAAGCTCCAATGGGGCAGGGACTGATGTGAGCGAGTTTCTCTGTACAGCGCTGCGGAATTAGTGGCATTATATAAATAGCTGCTGATGATGACAATACATGTTATAGTGTAAGTCATTTGGGTATTTAGGAACTGAAAGATCATTTATGATTATTACTTATTTTAAAATATACTTTCAACATCAACTCCTTGCTATAATACAGAGCAGAAAACAAACTACACAGCATCTATCTTGTTGTTTGGAAGGCCTATAGCTCTTGGCGTGCTTCTCAGTCCTAGGAAAGTGAGCATCTCAGAGATTCTGAACTTCTTACAATCCAGCCTAGAAATGGCCTTGTCCTCTAGTACTTTGAAAGTTTTTGGTGTATTCCATGGCACTCATTAGATGCAACTCTCACTGGTTAAAAGATGCTTTAAGGCTCTCAACAGACTCCTTTTGAACTTTGATGAAATTCTTCCCCAATAAGCTGGCCTTATTACTCATTACAGTCCACAAGGCTGGAGAAATGCAACCCTTGTCTATTTGCAAGCCTTACCTATACAAGACTTACTATTTACTAAACTGCGGGTTTGAAAAAGTGGAGATGTTGCCTATAGCAACCAATCAGATTATAGCTGGCATTTTGTAGAATGCAATAAATAAATGAAAGCTAGAATCTGATTGGTTGCCATAGGCAACATCTCCACTTTTTCAAACCCGCAGTTTAGAAAATCTAGCCCTTGGTGTCTATCACAGTGAACCCTGGAGTTATCAATTATCAGGAATACCTGAAACTACTGTAGTGTACAGGAACACTACTTTCAAGTAGAGGAATGAGCATGCTTCTAATACCAATTCACATCATTCTTCCAAAGAACACCACAGGTTAAATGCTAAAGAGATATATTATTAACTAATATGTCAGAAGAGGGGCAACTAGTTATAGAAGCAGATGTGCTAAAATTAAATTTTGGTGTCACTGGGAGAATGAGCCATAAATAAAATATGAAAAGATGCAAGAGAAAGAATTAAATGAATGACAAAATGGCAACAGAATAGAATAACAAAAATGAGTGCTGTAAGAGAATGCACTTGGGAAGCAAGACATGCACTATAGACATAGAAGTCATGAAATAGCGAGGCATACCCAAGGGACATACTGAAACAACATAGATTGAGGCATAGAAGGCCTCATGAAGAAAGTCATTTAATAAAAAGGGTTTTTTTTTTTTTCAGTTTTATTTGCTTTCTGGATTTTTCTGCAATGTGTATTAGAAATACTGGTTATAAAACAGAACAATATAAAAATACACACAGACATAAGCTTTTACTTCTATCTCATTATTTGGTTGTTTAATAAAAGACTTGTTTTAAAATGACAATTTAAAACCCCACAAAAGTATTCTGTTAAGTTATTGACATTGTGGTACATAAGAAAAGTGGAAGATTTATCTACACATCTGAATACTTCAGTGCTAACAATACTCAGCATTTTGCCTTTATCTTCAAACAGACATAACAGGGTGAATGGTGATCCACATTAACATTGGCATAGACATGTCAATATGAGATAGGCTAAGTAAATGGACCACAATTTGTTTTACTAAATTCCTAACAAAACTATGGCTATAAAGTAAACATAAATAATGAATCATTTAGATTACTTACCAAAACCAGCAATGTCTAAAACGCCAATAAAGAAAGTGGAACTCTCAAAGGGAAAGCACTGGTTTACCCGGTTAACCACATGATCAAATAGCCGGCTGTAAACTGCCTTAGCCAACGCATCCCGAGCATTGTTTGCCTGCTCCACTTTCAATGGCACCCTGAAACAGAATTAAAGTAGAAGTCTGTTTCGTCATCTGTACACAAACGATTTATCATTTTTAATTTTCTTATGTACATGGAACATTATTTTTGGTGTAATAAAGCTAGCATCATGGCAATAATATAAATACAAGATTTTTTATTTATATTTTTAAATATACCAAACAGAAGCTAAAAAAGAAAAACTACTAAATTTGATAAATGTGCATCAAGTGAAGAAATAAAAGTTAAATCATAAAATGTTGTGTGTAATAAAACATTCCAGCACTTGCAACAAAGGCATCAACCATATCAAATATTTTTTCCCATTTTTCTAAATACCACAGAATCAACATACTTTTCACTCATTAACATATTTAAATAAAACACCTTCTCAAGACAGAGTGTCACACTCTCTAGCTTAAGGTGTACCTGTAGCAGCAGCTACTGTATTTGTTCCAGAACCACCCTACAATCTCTCCCCAGCTCTAGTACCACCAGTGGCAACGTAAAGCAGCAAATGGTTATTGAAGACGACACCGGGCCCCACCTACTACCCGATAGCCAACCCAGCATGATTGGTTATTCAACAGAGCGCTATCCATCAATCGTTTTTTTTGTAGCTTCTTTTAAGGGGCACGACCACTGACACGAGTACCGGGCAATACTGCATCTCTTGCCCCTAGCATTAGATGGCCTTCTATAGTAATGTGCTCTCTGATGTGTTTTTTCTCAGACAAATAATCTACAGGGCAGACTGAACTCGTCAATGATGCCTATACATGTGTTAATGCAATCTCTAAACCCTACCGTGAACTATGGTGGCGGTAGCATCAGATTATTGGGATCATTTTTAGAGGCAGGGACTGCCAATCTTTAAATGAACTTAATATCCTGGCTAAAGTTTGTAACCCTCAAGCCTGTATGGGTTCCTCAAGCCCTCAATTTCATGAATGCTTGTTCTAAGCTTACAAATATTTGGTCCAGATGGACTAAATTATTTTTGTAATAGATGGGAACAATATTAGTCAACAATGACCAAGATGCCCAACTCTTGTGTTTTTATTTATGTTTCACATTCTCATCATCCTGTGACAAATCCCTTAACTTGCTGTGCATCACCACTCCTCAACTAACCTGACCCAGATGAAGCAATTGTGCAAGAAAGAAAGTGAAAATATTGTTCCATCTCTGTATTCACAGCTATTAGAGACTTACCTAAAAAGATGACTGCCTCCAATAGCTGCCAGAGGTGGTTCAGTGAAGTATTGACCAAGGGGAATACATACTTAGTTAATAACGATTAAACACTGAAATATCATCATTTAACATTATCTTCCTTTTTGTGGGCACTAAGATGAAGGTGTGATTCAATTACATACATATAAAAAAAATATTCCATGTTGTGAAATCTTAAGTGTAAAAAAAAGGAATGGGGTTGGAATACTTTTTCAGGGCACTGAATATGTCCATTTGATTTGTTCAGATTATTTCCTTGCAGAACCTGTACTATTTAATGCTACTGGGCTTTAACACTCCATAATCCTTTTAGAGACCATGGGCTAGATTTACTAAACTGCGGGTTTGAAAAAGTGGAGATGTTGCCTATAGCAACCAATCAAATTCTAGCTTTCATTTATTTAGTACCTTCTACAAAATGATAGCTCGAATCTGATTGGTTGCTATAGGCAACATCCCCACTTTTTCAAACCCGCAGCTTGGTAAATCTAGCCCCTAAGCTCCAACAGTGGAGGTCTCCAAAGCACAGGACGGTAAAGCTAGCTGACGATGGCTTTCCATTTGCTTATGTCTCAATTACGCAAATCTTTTTGCAACCATTACAGTATCAATATAGTACTGTATAGCTACCTAAATTATAGTCTGCTTACATCAAACCATATCTGTTCCTAATGTTGGGAAATATATGTAATTAGGTAGTTTGTTAAGACCTTTAACAGTACTGTTATTTGTCATGTAAGTAAAGACTCATGGTCATATAATAGGCATGGCCTCTTGCATAGGAAGACTTGTGAATATAGTTATGCACAACACATTTTCCTACTGTTGCATAAAAGCCATTTTTCGACTAAACTAATGTCACAAAGCAAAGCATAAAATTCAATGCACACTTGCTTAGAAAACCAATTGTGGCCAACAGAAAATGCATACTAGTGAACAGGTGAAAATGTTATTATTCACATCACATTTGTTCATGCACAGATGCATTAAGTTGCAAGTGTAAATTAGCAATAGTTTTTTTTTAATCAATAGACAAGAATATTTGTTTTTTTTCTTCTTATCTGTGCTAATCAATATTACATGGTCAATCAATTATTACTCAATCTCTCAGTTCTGTTCAAACTGGTTTATCATTAGACTGAATTTCATGGTGTATGCATTCAATGCCTCAGTATATTTTTGCATAGTCATAAGAAAGGTAGAAAAAAAGTGGAATCTAAGCTTTCATACAATGAAATATGTCTTTGGTTCAACTTTTTATTATTAAAAATAATGATTGGCATTTCATATTACGTTTTGCAACTATTCTTTATTATATGATGCAAAGGAAAAAGCAAGACACATTAATCAGTGATAAGCAGTCATGCTGTCAAGCTAAATATATAGAAAATATGAATATTAAGCATTAAAAGTTAATGAAAGTATGCAGGAAAACAAAATAATAATGCATTTCTAAATAGGGTTATAAAACATTTATGACTGAAATCACTTTATGAGTGACAAAAAATAAAAATATCTCCCATACAATTACAGTAATGCATAAGACAATCTTTTCCTGTAAGCATCTCTTGATTTATTATGTGACAACCAGGAGTGACAGAAACCTTATAAGTAGAGAGCAGGTACTGTACCATGACAGTCTCCTGATAATCACAGATCAGCATGGCTAATCCATGAGATTTATGTTTATTCCCCGACTGTTCTTTTACATAATATAGGGTACCAATGTCAAGCAGGTATTCACACTGTATCCATGAATAAGTCTTTCAGACATAAGGAAAGAGATATATAAACGGCAGTAACAGGAAGTGTAAGGAAAATCAATAAAACCACTTTGCAAAAACATGCCTTGTTCTTTAATACAGAGCTTGTCCACACTGGGTCAAAGTCTTCCAAAGTCCAAGCATTAAAATGATATTGCACATACAGGGCCAGAGTCAAATCTGGACATACAACCATTTTCGTAGCGTATCTTGTGTAATATCACACTGCACAAGTTTGTGAACGCAATTGTACAAATTTGGTATCCACATGCATCTGACACACGACCCCTTACAATTTGTCATGTACAGTAAGGGCATGTTAATGCAGATATGACCAGTTCACATCCTTCATTTATCGTAAGTGCACTTGTTTTCAGCCATTTTTTCATACCTGCTACAGGGCAGGTGTAAATGCCGGATGATCGTGGTGACCAATTAAAAATTGTATGCATCTCAGTAGCTATCACAGAATAACTGAAAGCATTTCAGATTTAATGATAGTTAACTATTTAATTGGTTAATTAAAAAAAAAAAATGTATGATATATATGCGTATACTTCTTCTGTTCTGTATGTCTATCTACAGAAACTACTGTCAAACTCATAACCCCAGTGCTGTGAGGCAGAAGAGCGAACCACTAAGCCACTGTGCTGCCCATATATAATGTTGCCACCTACTGCAAATACAAAATCAACACCATTCAACAAGATATTTCCTCGTGCCAAATCTCACACACTACACCCACCTTTTCCTACACTCTCCAATCCCCCCTCAGTTCAGTCTCTCCTGTAACAGAAGAAGAGGTCCCTGAACTCATCTCATCAGCTCACCCTACAACCTTCTCCATCGATCCTATTCCCTCCAAACTTCTACGCTACCTTTTTCCTGCTGCATGCACACATCTGGCTCACCTATTCAACCTGTCTCTTTTCACTAGTATATTTCCATCTTCCTTTAAACATGCGCTCATCTAACCAATCCTGAAAAAAACATCTCTCGATAGTCCTATTTCTCTCCTCCCTTATGCCTCCAACTACTTAAATGATTTGTGTACAACTGGCTATTTCAATTTCTCTCCTCTCAACTATTCTCAACTCACAAAAGTGATCAGTGATCTACTTACAGCAAAGTCTAAGGGGTATATTTACTAAACTGCAAGTTTGAAAAAGTGGAGATGTTGCCTATAGCAACCAATCAGATTCAGATTCTATTTTGTAAAATGTACTAAATAAATGACAGCAAGAATCTGATTGGTTGCTATAGGCATCATCTCCAATCGCAGTTTAGTAATTATACCCCCAAGAGTCATTTCTCCTTACTCATTCTCCTGGATCTCTATACTGCTTTCGACACTACTGATCACCCTTTCCTCCTGCACACCCTTCACGGTACAGTTCTGTCTAGGCTGATGATACCCAAGAACTATCTTGTGTAATCAACTGTCCCTCTGTTATCTCCTTGTGGATGTCCCAACTCTACTTAAATCTCAACCTATCCAAAGCAAATCATATCTTACCTCCTGCCAGAGAGTCACCACCTCCCCTCAACTCTCCCTCCCCATCTATAAACACCACAATTTCTTCAGTCTCCCAAGACCGCTGTCTTCATGTCACGAATGATAGAATAAAACCACATTGTACATGGTCAACATTACTATTCGGCAGCTCCTATACTTTTGGATAAAGTTTACCTCCCCAAATTACTATTGTCCCACCCCACAATGAAACACTATCAAATTAACTCATTTGGAGAGAGATATAAAAAGAGAACTATAGATTAATTTGACAGTGCAACACCACAGGCTCCTGATAGAAAATGATTCCCATTATACAACCCCCACTCCCCCCCCCAAAAAAAAACACACAACACAATTTAAGTCTCCATCTAAGCCTCCAGAGATATAGCTTTCACAGATGGCGATTGGCTTCAGACTTACAGATGAAATTAAACATACATTCATTTGTTAAATATAGTTTAACACAATCTTGCCTAAGAACTCAGCCATGAATAAGGAATGGTACCAAACATCCTCCAAGAGCAACTTCTCCCAACCATCCAAGAACAGTTTGGTGACTAACAATGCCTTTTCCAGCATGATGGAGCACCTTGCCATAAGGCAAAAGTGATAACTAAGTGGCTTGGGGATCAAAATATCTACATTTTGGGTCCATAGCCAGGAAACTCCCCAGACCTTAATCCCATTGATAACTTGTGGTCAATCCAAAAGAGGCGGATGAACAAACAAAAACCCACAAATTCTGTCAAACTCCAAGCATTGATTAGGCAAGAATGGGCGGCCATCAGTCAGTATGTGGCCCAGAAGTTGATTGACAGCATGCCAGGGCGAATTGTAGAGGTCTTCAAAAAAAAGGGTCAACACTGCAAATATTGACTCTTTGCATAAACTTAATGCAATTGTCAATAAAAGCCTTTGATACTAATGAAATGCTTGTAATGTTACTTCAGTATACCATAGAAACATCTGACAAAAAGGTCTAAAAACACTGAAGCCGCAAACTTTGTGAAAACCAATACTTGTGTCATTCTCCAAACTTTTGGCCATGACTGTATATACAATGTAATATGTATAATCCAGAGGTAACCAATTCTGAGACCTGCATGTTATATTATTGAAAAACAATTAAAATCTCAGTAAAAACAAAAAAAAAAAAGAAATAAATAATTTATGATGACATGCAATTATACAGCTGCCAATTGTCCCTAATTTCCAGGAACATACCCAGGATTTAAGGAATTGCTCCTAAGTGTCTGTATTTTTCATTAAATGACAAATACCTAGAATACCTTCTTGTATGTTGCAAGCATTTTGGATACAGTTCACAGTGTGTGTTGTTATTTCCTGGGCTCTACAGGTTAAGAAACACAATTTAAAATGCTTGTAAGTATGCAACTACCAAAGACATGTGACCTTAAGCTAAGTAATACAGATAATACAAAAGTTTCATAAAATAGTGCAACAAGCCTTTTACATTTCCGCAACTTCATGCAAGCGTTCCAGTGTCATTTTTGCCACTGAACATGGAAAATCTTTTAATATGCTTCCTTTCAGGTGCTTCTATCTATCAATTACCTATGTGAGAATCTATAACATTACAAACTATCTTAACATGTTACTCACTTAATAAGTTCCTCAAAAAAAACCACATTTTTCTCTCGCTCAAAATTAGCATTTATTTGCCTTACCATTCCAGCTGATATAAGGAAGCAGAGTGGCTGTGGTCTAATTTGTTCATCGGATTATTGATCAAATACAGAGCTTGCTCTCTATAGCTATTTATAGACATACAGATTCAACCATCCAGATCATATGTTTTAAATCTAATTGTCCACAAATCATTTGGTGAGTGGACAACAAAGAGCCAATAAAGATTAAATAATATTGTTAAAATAATTTATGATGTTGCTTGCACAGCCCTCCAAATTTCTGTCAATGCTTATAGTTTAACTGTATCCATTGCAAATGTTTGGGACCGCTACATGAAAAGTGTGGACTGCTCTGCCAGATTAAAATGGTGTTCAGAGAGGAAGGGGTTCTAGTTGTGCTAAATCTGGTTGTTACACCTGTGTTCAGTTCAAAGAACAACAAATCAGATGTGTGCAGTGTGTGGCTATCATTACTATATCTTTGGAATAAGTGATATCCACATATGTATACTTTC
Source organism: Mixophyes fleayi (assembly GCF_038048845.1). Taxonomy (NCBI): domain Eukaryota; kingdom Metazoa; phylum Chordata; class Amphibia; order Anura; family Limnodynastidae; genus Mixophyes; species Mixophyes fleayi. The sequence goes on along the minus strand of NC_134404.1, from coordinate 158,381,657 downwards.
CTGTAAATAATATCTGTATACACAGTAACTTGTCATCACATCAGTCTTCATTGGGAAAACTTGAGTACTATAAGGAATAACTTCCTTCAACTTGTAAATGATTTCAGATGTTAGAATTACCTTGTATTTATGCGACATATATAAATGTGCTCAATGTAGAGCTTGGGGACATAGAAAATAGGGCACCCAATAGTGTAGTATGGATTAGTTACCATCTAGCGTCTAAAATAATACATAATTATGCATACAATACAGTGACATTATTTAGGAACGTGAAGAGATCTCTTTTCCGAAGTTTCTCAAGTTCTCATATCATGCTCCATACCAGAATGACCGGAAACATAAATATAAACAAAGATAGTGTAGTATCCTCAACAAACTGGGCTATCACAGGAGTGCACCACTCCCCACCTCAGGTGTATGCTCGTACCAAAGTGAAAAAGTTTTTTTGCTTATCTGTATAGCTAGGTACACACTACAGGGTTTTTGTCCAATAATCGGCTCAACCAGCCGACATACAACCGCTCGTTCAAAAGTCGGGTCAGTGTGTGTAGTGACACAATGGTCGAAAGTCTGCCCAAATGGATGATTGTCGCCTCATTTGGTTGGTCGTAACGTTTAATATTTTCGTTCCAATGTCGTTTCCGTTGTGTAGTGTGTATAAGTTTCCGACCGATCCACAACAGTGAGAACGAAATTACAGTAATTGCTCACGACAACATGGCTGTAAAAAGTTGCTAACGGAACAGCTGCTCTTTATCGCCTAAAACAAGGCTAGTGTGTATGCAGTCCACGGACCGAGCGATCGGAACATCGAACGGATGTAAAAACGATCGGCATAAAAAGTTGGTGAAAAAATCTGTAGTGTGTACCCAGCTTAAGGCTTACCTGTATGCACTCCAGGGATCTTCCTACGATTCATTTCTTATCTCAGTCCCATCCAATGCAGTCATTCATTTCATGCAATGGTGACTATTGCAATATATTTCAAAGTAATCTGATGATCTTTTTCCTGATGATACCATTACATTAAGATATGCAGAAGAGCCGGTAGCATGTGTTTGTATAGATATTATATATATTCAATGCGGTGTTTTATTTTCAGCATTTATTAATATTGTTATTTGATATCCTGGAACTATGTAGAAATGTATTCTCTTGATTTATTTGCAATTCTGTTTAAATGTTTTCTTAGTGCTGCATTTTTGTCTTTGCATTTACTAAAGCACACAGGCACTCAGAAGATTACAAATGTTTGCACATCACTAGACACAAAAGCACTTGCTGTTTAACATCTTTTCATTAATTAATTCAACAGTCCCAGCTTGCACACTATAGATAAGGCAAAACAAAAGTGAAACTCCATCGCTGAAGTTTCTTTTGCTTCAGTGTGACATTGGAAATACAGTCATTAAGAGATAGATTAGCACTGTACATGGTGATTTTTGGCTGGAAGTATTTGCAAAACTAAATATGTTGCATTCTCCAACTTTTTTTTATTTGAATAAAACACACAGTGATTATAGAGAATGGTTAAATACAGTCCCTGTCTGCTCCTTTGATATTTTGTATGTTATAAACTAATTTCTGATAAAAGGCATGAAGAACACAAGTTTGAAATAGTACAGCCTCATCGCTATACTTCAAACTGTCCACATTAAAATCTGTGAGGCAGCGGATGAAATCGCGTAAGATTGCTGATGAAAAGCCAATGAAGCTTTGAAATTCTAAGATTCGATTTGCAATTCAATATTCTCTGGGTAGCAAACATGAGGCAAACCTGAAGGGAAGAGTATAACTACTAATTAACTTCCAACTTGAACAACTATTTGTCCCCAAAGGCAGAAAAGGGAAACCCACTGAAAAGCAAGTTAATTAGTTACATAGCAAGTTTAAGTCTGAAATTTGTGTGTATCCGTTTTCCACAGCAAGATTTGGCTGCAAGCTAATTATCATTTCAGTTGTTCAAAAGCTCCAGTGTAAGGCAGTTTGCAAATAAAATATGCACAAAACACACTATGAACTATATCCCGGCTTTCAATAAAGTTTACCTACCATCAATAAACAACAAGACTTATTTTAAGAAAATCATTCAATATTTTGTTATATTTTATCACATATCTGACCTGCATTGTTAGACTTATTATATGACATGATTAAAATGACTCAAGTTGTCAATGCAATGGCATATCATTAAAAAACACCAAATATTAGGATCAGAGGAGGTGTCGGCAATGAAGCTAGGAAATGATCCCACACTGATGTGGATGTAATGTAAAGGATGGTTAATAAGACTTCTATGCCAGACCAGTTAAAAAAATGAACGATTCGGATGTGTATTGTTTTGGCCCCACACAGAGCAATATTGGAATCATTTTCAAAACCTCATACTCACCAGCAGCCAAACCACAAATTGCAGCAAAGTATAAGGGTCTCTTCTTAATACTGATCCTCCTGGACATCTCTGCAACCTTCAACAGAACACCCTCTTCTCCGAAACACCGGTTCACTCCCTTGGCCTTCACGATACAGTTCTTTCATGGTACACTCCTACCTGGCCAACAGCTCCTTAAGTGTTCTTAAGTGCCTCTGGATCCTTTGTCCTCCACTCCCCACCCTCTGCTGGGGTCCCACAAAGCTTCATTCTTGGCCCTCCACTTTTCTCACTGTGCATCCCATCCCTTGGCGAATTAATAAGCTCATTAAGCCTCCTCTATGCGGACGACAACGAAATCTAACTTTCCTCCCCTGACCTCTCCTTTTCTCCACTATCTTGTGACCAACAGTATTTCTGCTATATATATATATATATATATATATATATATATATATATATATATATCCACATGAATGTCCCAACACTGCCTACAGCTCAAAGCTCAACATGCTCAAAACAGGGCCCAGAGCCACCATTCCTCTAAAATCTCTCTAATTGTCAACACCACACCAATTTTCTCACTTTCCCAAGTCCACTATCTTAGCGTTACCCTTGACTCAAACTTACCCTGTCAACTCCACCTTTGAAATATTACAGGGATATTCCCATTTCTTATCCAAGATACAACAAAAACATGTCCACTCTCTCTTCATCTACTTGCTTCAACTTTTGCAACCTTCATCTCCCTGGTCCTTCACCTATCCGTGCTTTAATTTTTAATACCATTTATTAATATAGTGCCAGCATACTCAGCAGCACTTGACAATTAGGAAAAAACACAATAATAAAACAAGGCTGGGTATTAACAGACAAACGTACAATCTGTTGTATTTCCTAAATGCTATGGCAAGACCCCATCTTACTCTCTCGCCAATCCACACCTATAGTATTCACTCTGCAAATCCCTATACTGGTTCCATATATTCTCAAAAATCCCATTCAAATTACTTATCTTTACCTATAAAGCTCTCAACAGATCCATCCCTTTATACATGTTAAAATATTGTCCCTCACATACTCTGACCTGTGCCTTGACTCTTCTATGATAACAATCGCTTACTGCCCCATAAAAGACTTCTTCCGTGTTGCTACTAAACTATGTAATGCCCTTCAATGCCTTTTCATCCAGGCCTTCAAGTCTTTAGACACACTCTGAAAACCCATCTTTTTATTTGAGCTTACCCTACCCCCACCTATACTGCTTACACCGGTACGTCATGACTAGTGTCCTAATCTCCCCTCTGAGTCACACACACTGCTCTTGTCTCAGCTCTGCACTTTTTCCCATTGTAAGGTCTCTGATGAGCAGGGCCCTCACTACCATTTGATTTCATGCCTGCATTTATTTTGTTTAACTTTTATGTAGCTGTTTTATGTACATTCTATTTTCCCCACTGTATGGCACAGCAAAGCAATGTAATGACAATAAGTGTTTTATCCTAATGATAAGTATGAAAATAATATTCTAATAAGACTTTGCATAGTCTTTATAAAGGTACTAGCAAGTCTACTTCTAGAGCTTACCATTAAGTACAGTTGTCATTGTTTTGCTTGTCTTCCTCATAATTCGGTTCTCTTGTTTGTTCATCAGATTATTAGTAGTGTGTATATATATATATATATATATATATATATATATATATATATATATATACATATACACACACAATATATACACACATATATATATATATATATATATATATATACACACACATATATATATATATATATATATATATATATATATATATATATATATATATATACACACACACACACGCATACATATACACACATACATACACACACACACAGCAGGTGGAATGGTGAAATAAGTATTGAACACATCAACATTGTTCTCAGTAAATATATATTTAATATGGCTATTGTAATGAAATGTACACCAAATGTCAGCAACAACCCTTGCAATCCACACATCCGAAGAAATCAAACCATAGATGTCCGTAATTTTAGTTTTATGCAATAATGTGAAATGACACAGGGTAAAAGTATTAAACACATGAAGAAAGAGAGATGCAAAATGGCATGGAAAGCCAAGACAAGAGCTGAAATCTATCAGTGATTAGAAAGCAATCCTACCAGCTGGTTCAGCCACAACTGATGGCTTATAGAAAAGTGTCTCATTACGAAGGTGTCCCACAAGAAACATCTCATGATGGGTAAAAGCAAAGAGCTCGCTAAAGACCTTCGCTACCTTATTGTTGCAAAACTTACTGATGGTATAGGTTACAGAAGGATCTCTAAACTGCTGTACCTTCCAGTGAGCACTGTTGGGGCCATAATCCGTAAGTGGAAAGAACATAATTTCACCATAAAACAGCCACGACCAGGTGCACCTCGCAAGATTTCTGACATTGGAGTGAAAACAATTAACAGAAGAGTTGTCCAATAACCAAAGACCACTTGTAGAAATCTTCAGAACGACCTGGAATTAGCAGGTAAAATTGTTTCAAAGAAAACAATAAGTAATGCACTCAACCACCATGGCCTGCATGCACGCTCACCACACAAGACTCATTTGCTAAAGAAAAAAAACATGTTGAAACTTGTTTAAAGTTTGCTGTACAACATGTGGACAAGCCTGTGAAATACTGGGAGAATATAGTGTGGTCAGATGAGAGCAAAATTGAAGTCTTTGGATGCCATAATACACACCATGTTTGGAGGAGAAATGGCACTGCACATCACCCCAAAACACCATACCAACAGTGAAGTTTGGAGGTGGGAACATCATGGTGTAGGGCTGTTTTTCTGCACACGATACTGGCATACTGCATGTAATTGAAGGAAGGATGAATGGAAAAATGTACCTAGACATTCTTATTGAAAATCTGTTGCCATCTACCAGGATGCTGGAGATGAAACAAGGGTTTCAGAAAAAGAAAGAAAAAAAAGCAGCTAGAATGGCCCAGCCAATCGCCTGACTTGAATCCAATTGAAAAACTAAGGAAAGAACTAAAGATTAGAGTTCATAGAAGAAGCCCACGGAACCTTCAAGATTTGAAGACATGGAAGAAGAATGTGGCAAAATCACACCTGAGCAATGCATGTGACTAGTTTCTCCATACAGGAGGTGTCTTGAAGCTGTCATTACCAACAAAGGCTTTAGCAAAAAGTATTAACTAAATTTCAGGAAGCTTGTTCAATACTTTTTCCCTGTGTCATTTCACATTATTACACAACACTTAATGTATGGACATCTATGGTTTGATTTATTTGCATGTGTGGATTGCAAGGGTTGTTGCTGACATTCGGTGTACATTTCATTACAATAGCCACATTAAATATATATTTACTGAGAAAAATGTTGATGTGTTCAATACTTATTTCACCCGCTGTATAGATAGTTATATATCACTCTACAATAGGTTGAGGACATGGTCGACAATGATATCAATGGGTACATGGCCAGGTCTGGAAAAGACCAAAATATGCCAGAGCAGCCAAAACAAAAAGCAGACACGATCATCTAAAGTTTGCACAGTACAACGTAAAAATGTCTCTCACATACAGCCCCTTGTGCTAGGCATAATTAACCAATGAAAACATTTTAAGTTACAGTCCCTAAGATTGCATAGAATTGTCTACATAGACAAAGAAGAAAAAGTCCTCCTATATTCATGCGACTATGGAAACAATTGGTGTGTATGGTGTTAATTATTAATTGTTAAATTTTGTGCTGAAAATCTAAGAATTCATCCAAGATGAGTAGGTTAAGGCTTAAAGTGCCTCAATGCCATTGCATACATGCGATCAGAGGCTGTGTCCACAATGTAATGCCTTTTCTACTGTTGTGAAAGTTATTGGACACATGGCAGCCGTAATATACAGAACACTAGTGGATAGGATAGATGCAATCTCAATAACTATTTTCAAACTGGAAACTAGCAGAAAAGTTAATTTAATTTGTTATTTTATAAGGGATATGAACTTTTAGATTATTTTTTGTGTGTGTGTGTGTGTGTGTGTGTGTGTGTGTGTGTGTGTGTGAGCATTAGGTGTTAGTAAAGTTAGTACTGTATATATTTGTTATACAGTTTAGCAGTACTGTTATACAGAATTAGGGCAGCAGCTATAGGAGATCTTAAAAAGCTATCCCTGTCACAAACATATGGAACAATGACTATTGTGGTGTAGCGATCACACATCAATACAAAGTTAGGTGTTGTTGCTCTTATAGAGATATTTGGCTACTGCCGGGAACTTCTGGTTTGTTATAGAGAGGTAAAATGTGCCCTTCATTCAATTAACATTCTACTAGAAACTAGTACTCTACAATACCATGCTGCTTGTTCAAAGGATATGGTACTCTGCTATATTATATAAAAAGAACTATATATATATATATATATATATATATATATATATATATATATATATAGAACAGTAATATACTGTATATTCTGGCTTACAAAGTATAAATAAATAAGATCCAGTGAAACTTTAAAAATTACAATGCCACCAAAAGATAAATAAAAAAAACAAATGATGAATGCAAATAAGTTTAACTCAAGGTCTGGTAAGAACTCCCAAGATCTATAGTTCACATCACACTTTGCAATTTGTATTGCCTATTTCAGCACATCCTTGAGAGCATCCTCTAATTAAAATACGCTTAACTGCCCAATACAAGAATGACTACAATAATATCTCTGCAACTAAAGCACTTCAATAGGAGAGAAAAAATAGATTCCACAAAAATCATGTCCTTGAGAATGAAAAAATAATTACAGGTTTAATACAATACATACAAAGATGTACAAATGTAAATATAATACACTAAAATATATTTGTGACAAAAATATCTTCATATTGCATTTAAAAACAAATAATAAATATATATATATATATATATATATATATATATATATATATATATATATATATATATATATATATATATATCTCTATCTTTAATAAATAATGGCGCTCAATTCGGAACAGTTAGTCCCTTATCAATAGTCCATGTACACTATAACCACTTCTTTCATACCAGGTGGCAGCCTTCCTTCCTTCCTGCCTACAAGCATGTACAGCTCAGTTTGGTGCAGGTAAGCCAGCCCATTATTTATGTTGTATTTAATAATGGGAGTCTTACTCCTCATGCTATGATATCTGCTATGAAGCAAAGCGATAAGAAATTAAGAGTTTCAAGTAGCAGGATGCTTTTATTCACGGGGAAGATGCCGTTTTTCAAGAAATAATCACCAGTCACTTAATTGGTTGCATGGCAGAAGTGGGAAAAAAAGAGAGTAAAGCAATCTTACTTGATAACTGTGCCTTTGGTGCCCCCTGCTGTTGTAAGCATGACCCTTGTGGTTAGACTGACATGTAGATCATCTTCGTCCAGACCAAGGAGCATAGAACAGCATTGTAACGAATTACTAGATTTGTTCTTTAGAGTGCAGCCACCTGGTGTTCAATACAACATATATGTCAGCAAAACTGAGCACTGCAGACAAGTACAACATTGGTTAACAGTGTTTGGCATTTATCCTAGCACTTCGTTATTTTGTCCAAAATGTTCATACTATACAATCTGCTCTTTAATCTTTTCACTGGCAAAAATAAAAACTTTGTATATAACAAAAACACAGCAAGCAGCTTGAAAGCAGAACACTATTTTTCTTACTAGAACCTGGTACCATTTAAAGTGAGAGAGAAACAGCTTCAGAATCATGGAATAACAGAAGTATTGACAGTACATGCATAAAGATATACAATCATATACAAATATAATATAGAGAAGCACATACTTAAAATACTACACATTAGCTTATAAATTAGAGATACATAGGTTAGGATTTATTTTTCTGATAGTATTTATATACAAAACTAATTACAGAGAGAAATTGGTGTAATTTTGACAATGTGGAAAGACAATAGTTGTTGCCTTATTATATTAACAAAGACAAGTACAAAAGTAGCGGTGTCCCCCATGACCCCTGCCACCAACCTCCCTCCGTTCACAGATCTAAATACAAAATTGTAAGCATTGAAAGATCTCAGCTCAGGTACACAGTGCTAGGTTTTAATTCCATACATTGTAATACAGGTTAGAGCTAGCCAATCTCTTCACAGCTCTGTGTTTTCTATGTAGTTTAATAGATAAATACCATCGCACTAGATTTAATTTGATTAATATAACTTTATTGTGGATCATCCCCCTTTTCAATTAATTGTAACATACTTTATTATTTTTTTTACCGGGAGGTGCTACCATTTAACACAAACATTCATGAAAGAAAAAAAGATGTTTGTTCCAGGATGGTGCACTGATCTTAATGATGTGTAGGCATCACTAAGATCAATACACTATTTTGGAACAAACACTTCTTTTTTTTTTCTAGGTAGTTTGTTAGTAATATTTATGTAATGCTATAAAAACACATGGTGTCTCACCATTTCACCACTAGGGAACATTAACACTATGCCCAAGAGTCCAAGCTGCAGGATACTGACCACATGGAGGACGGTTTTAGTTAGGCATACAGACCCACAACCATTGCACAAATTGTGTAACAGACCACAGATGAAACAGAGTAGGGCTTGCTGTGCTCATGGTGTGTCCCCAGCTGTGTGCATGGACTGTCCATATGCGATCAATCATCCCTAGCATTAACCATCCAGTTAACATACAGCAACGCAGACACAGGCAAAAACATCAAACCATATACTTAAGAAATCTTTATACAATCATTGCTTTACTAGGCGTAAGGTAATATAGGCATTAAAAGCAACACCCTCTAGTGATTCTACCTTTTTATTTTGCTGTAGCAAGAGATGGAAAAGCCCAGTAGAAAAAAAAGCAGCTTTCTTAACATATAGATTTGTCTTGTAATAATTATATAAACAAAAGTAATAAAATAGAAAACACAAAATAATCTATAACAAAACATTATGTACAGTACATGTATAAAAACAAAAAATATAAACATTAAATACTGTTTCTCTGTAACTTATAAGAAGTGTCTAACTTTCCCATTAGCCTTTTAGAACATTTGAGAATTGAAGCTCAGAAAATGTGCCTCTCCATGCAGAGCTATAATATAACATTACACATTCTAACTGTGCTTCACACTGCCCTCGCCTTCTCTGCTTAAAACCATTTAAATCCCCCAGCGAGCAAGTGTTAAAACTTTCACCAGATGATCACCAAGGTACACATTCGACTCCGGGAAAAACTCCATTGAAGGCATCTTACTGCCTGAATCCATGAAACACATCTTTTTTGAGTCAGTGAGTAAAATGATGAATAATTCCCTTAGCTCTTATTACATCAAAAAAGGCAACTTGCTTTTGCCACCCAAAGTCACAATATCGCATAGCAAGTCAAGGGCAAGCAAAGCTGCTATACAAACTCATAGCCATATAATCACAGTACAGTTCTCCTCAAGAAATGCCTAATGTAAAAAGAAAAAAAACCCTCCCAAAAAAATAATAACTCATATATATATATATATATATATATATATATATATATATATATATATATATATATATATATATATATATATATATATATATATATATATATATGCATTGAACTGGAATGCTTTTTATTAGTGACAATGGTTGTGTGTATATATACTAATCTTTACCTCTCACTATAGAGCATGTAACCCTTTCCTGTTCTGGACAGAACGGAAAAACCAAGCAGTCTCTGTACTGCAGGGGTTAACTATTTTCTAACTGTGGTCGTGCTGGATGGGACACTGACACTGCTGTATGAATGTGGCCAATCTGTCAATTCTACCACTGACTTGTCAAATCAGATGGCCTGCAGTACACCTGCATTGCAGCAGTCACACAACAGTGCATTTTTATTGTTTCTAGAAGACCTTTACAAATCAACTGTGCAGATGGCTGTTTCATTTACTTGTAATCAAATAACCCCTTTCATTTACTCATAGAGGAAATCATTTTCAAAATCAATTTTTCTTTTAGTCTATGCCCTTGGTGTACTATCTGAGAAAAATTTCCACATGCAATTTAAAGTACAATTTATTCCCACTTTTAAAAGAACATTGTGCTTTGTGACTCAAATCAAACTCGCATCATTTCAGATGACATTTACACTGATAGAATAATGGAATAAAATGTCTTCTAACCAGAGGTGCTCCCAGCTTCTTCAAAATCAATATTTCCAAGGTGTAGGACACCGGCAACCACTCGGAAAAGATCAAGCTTCTCTGTGTCATCCAAGCCAATCTTTTTCATAGCGATGCACATACGATTGAAATCTCCATGATCGTCTAAGAGTGGATCCTTTAGGGAGCCAAGTTTGAGGTACTACAAAAAATTGTCAGGGTCAGTAGGTAGTTTAGGAAAGATAAAGCAAATGTAAGAATATATTTAAACTCATGCAATGGCTTGGTCTCTAAACACATATAATCTTACTAAGAAGCACATGCAAAAGTAAAGATAATATATTAAAGTGGACCTACCACCTACACAGTGGAGGAAACCATTTTGTGGGCTGAACCAATATTTAGTAGAATGAAGCCTATAAATTCACTAGAATATAGTCACATCACTGAGACAAGAAGCCCTTTAATGACTTGGGGCTAGATTTACTAAACTGCGGGTTTGAAAACGTGGAGATGTTGCCTATAGCAACCAATCGGATTTTAGCTGTCATTTTGTAGAATGTACTAAATAAATGACAGCTAGAATCTGATTGGTTGCTATAGGCAAAACCTACACTTTTTCAAACCTGCAGTTTAGTAAATATACCCCTTAGACTCCATTTTGTGTAGGTGACGGATTCTCATTAAGATGGAAATCGGAGGCACTTCAGTAGTGACAAATTCTACTTAATAAGGAAGGATATAGCATGTAAAGTATTACAAGACTGATAATAAATGTAGATAAAGTCATGAAGGCATAAAATCAGCTAAAACACTTTGCTTTACGGGCATATGGAGGTTTCTGGATTTAATGACATTTTAATTTGCGTTCCCTGTATATTTAAGGACTCATTCACCCATAAAACAAATATGCATGCAGAGCAGTTCATCTCTACTCCTGGAAGATAACTTAGACATGCTGGATTAAGCAGTGCTCATGGAAACACCACAGAGTATTAGAAGCTCACAGAGTCAGAGAACTTCACAAAGCCAAAAAGTTTCTTCCACATGTACGTCATGCATCTGCAAAGTCACGCCACGCTTCTCTACACACCATCAACACTAAGCTAAAAGTAATTGCAGGGTACATGAAAATACCTCATTTTCCTGATATAATATGGAGAAGGCAAAAAAAGCAATTTGGAGAGTTAATTGCACAGTTTTGTTTGTATGCAGCGGTTAATACATAGAAGGCAGAGTGATCAGACTACTGGCTAATGACCTAACAGCAGCAGGCTTCTCGGTGTGCTTGCAAAGTTAAATTATTTGAGCAGTGACAGAAGGACGTGAGCATTTCTATACACATTCTTGCGTTTGCTAGACGGCTATCTGTAAATGTGACAAGGCCCATGATTATCTTTGCTGATGGTACAATGTCAGTCACCCTCACACAACACTTAGCCATTTACATTATATTAGAAAAGAGGATGCTTAAAAAAAAAAAAAAAAGTGAGAAGAAAATTACAATGCACAACTACTGGTCAAGTTCTATCATCCCTCTGCCCCTGACCATTAGAATCCTCCTCCTTGCCAAATGATTTTAGGCAAACACACGCTTGTTGCTCTGACACTGAAATAGCTATGTAAGGATTACAGTGTAATATATCACTTGGATAGAATTCTTGAGTGATCAATTAAAATAAAATGGGTTCAAACAAGTCCATCTTTGCTGCCAAGCCAAAAAAACCTATTCACTTCCTAGGGTGCCTGCAATAGCATAGTGCAGAAGTGATAAAAAAAAAAACAGCATTCACTTCCATCTACAAGCTATGTAACCAAAAACAATCAATGAATGCGTCAATGAGCTTTGAATGTCAGCATTATTCAGAGGTAAACATGGACAATGTTGACGCACCAAATAAAGCCACAAAGGTCAAGGACGCATGCGAATTAATAGGAGGAGCAATGCACAACAGCTACTAGTTTGACTGATGTGTCTCTTGTTTATAAGAAAAGGGATCAGGTGTAAGGAAAAAAAGCAAAACATTAATTATCAGCTATGTATGTTTAGAACACAAGTGAAAAACACACAAAGATGTCAACATCTTGGAAACTGTAAACACATGTGCCAAGGCCCTGCTGATAGGAAAAACGAACTGCACTGTTCAATCAAAACAACAGAGTTCCAGCAGTGTATCTCCTACACACAATAATTACATTGTAACTGTTTCACTCCTAGACCAGATTGACTGGAAATTGGTTACACTTACAGCGGAATCCAGTGCAACCCACTGTATTTACAAGTAACAGTCTAAGAGTGTATGCAGAGGTAGCTATTATGATTCTTCAATAACCACATCTATGTTTTAGCACCACTTATATCTAGTTCTTGGTAGTTTTAGAATAATTAAAAGGATAAAGCAAGATATTTTGACATTTCATGAGCTTTGCTTGAAAGAAAAACAAAACAAATGGTGTCTGTTTATTGAGATAATATTATATACAGTGGCCGTATTGGAAATTTAGAAGTGGCGATATAATGTAAGTTAATGAAATCCGATAGAAGTGCTGGTGTGTGTGTGTGTGTGTATATATATATATATATATATATATATATATATATATATATATATATATATATATATATATATATACACACATATACACACACACATACACATATCTGCACACACATAGACAGATGGAGCGCATTCGAAAATGTCGAGAAATGGTGTGATGATACACCCTACAAACTGGAATAAGTGTTCGATCGTTCTACATGCCACATCATTTTTTTATGTGTACTTGGTCCTTTGTGTTTACAAAAGGGCACTGACAAAACTGACAACAGTTACTCAATTTCTTTGTCTGTCACACATAAAAATTCAGGGTGGATCTCAGGTTGAAAAATGGCTCCATCAGTGCCGGACTGGGGCATGAAGGGCCCACCGGGGGACTGCAACGCTAGGGGCCCACCAGAGGGGGTGTGGCCAGCCATCATAGAGGTGTGATCAGACACTAGAGGGAGGGAGTGGTCAGCCCATGAAGGACAGCTAGCACCATAGTGTAATATGTAAAGAATGCAGTGTGTGTATAAAGAGTACACAATGTTGACCTGTCCCTTAGATTAGGCAGAACAGTCACCCAAAATCAGGATTGTCCCACTAGACCAGGCTTGGCTAACCTGTGGCACTCCCGGTGTTGTGAAACTACAAGCCCCAGCATGCTTTGCCAATATATAGCAGCTTATTGCTGGAAGGGTATGCTGGGACTTGTAGTTTCACAACATCTGGAGTGCCACAGGTTAGTCAAGCCTGCACTAGACTCAGAACATTTGACAGACTGTCCTACCTGTTCTTGTCACTTTTACCACCTGTGACTGCTGGTTTCTTTAGTTGTGGCTTGTCTGGATCCTGGAATGTTGAGGGCCCTATTTGGAAAAAATAATGGGTATATTTAGAAACGCCAACCATTCCTGCCATTAAATCAACAGCACCCACATTTAATAATTAGGCCTCTCTCCAGCCTCAACATTAAAGTAATAGTGCTCACATTTGATAAATAGATCTATTTCCCTCCAACCAACCCCAACATTAAATTAATAGCATTCCCATTTAATAAATAAACCTATTACCCTCCCTCCAAACAGCCCCAGCAAGAAATTAATAGCATTTATGTTTAATACATCCATTTCCCACGACCATTCCCTGCATTAAATAATTAATATTCACATTTTATAGATAGCCCTCCTCCCCACACTCAGCCCCACATTCAATTATAGATCCAAACCACCTCAGCATTAAATTAAAGGTCCAATCACCCCCTCCCTATAGTGTTCTCTGTGCAGCCCCCCCACTATAGTATAGCATAGGCAGCCCCCCCACTATAGTTTAGCATAGTTAGCCCCCCTATAGTTTAGTATAGATAGGCGGCCCCCTTATGCCACATAGTAGTGCCCCAAAGCAACGTTATGCCACACAGTAGTGCCCCCAAATAACGTTATGCCTCACAGTAGTGCCCCCAAATAACGTTATGCCTCACAGTAGTGCCCCCAAATAACGTTATGCCTCACAGTAGTGCCCACAAACAATGTTGTGCCCCAATGTTATGCCACACAGTAATACCCAAAATTCACATATGCCATTCTATAGTGTCCCCAATTGATATTATGCCCACAGTAGTGCCCCCCAAATCACATATTCCATATGCAATAGTGCCCCCAATTCACGTATGCCATGCAATAGTGCTCTCAATTCACACACACATATATATATATATATATATATATATATATATATATATTTATATATATATATATATATTAGTGATGGGTAGTTCACGAATGATTAGTTCAAATGAACTAAATCATTTAGTTCACAGCTCTGGCAAAGATTAGTTCACCAGGAACTAAAACAAGTGGGAGGAGTTAGAGATAAAGCCCAGCAGCCTCACTCACTGTCTCATTCACACTGGCTCTTTTGTTTCTATTTAGCGCTCTCATTTAATACTCATGAGTCAGTACCTCTAAACTACCAAAGGTTGCACTGCTGTGCTCAGACATTGTGTGAGACTCTGGAGCTGATCACTGACTGAGTCACGAGTCATTCTCCTCGCTCCGGAGTTCAATAGTTCATTTCACTCAGTGACTCATACAAGTCTCCGAATCTTTCCACTCTCCGAATCTTTCCACTCTCCGAATCTTTCCACTCTCCGAATCTTTTCAATCATTTAGATCATTTAGCTCATGAGTCACAGGATACATTCCCTTCCCTGTCAGCACTGCACTGCACTGCTGAGTGCTGCATGCTATATACTGTAGTTCTGTTTACTGCACCATATATACAGGGGAGATGTATTAAACCTTCAAGAGAGATAAATTGGAAGCGTTGCCCATAGCAACTAATCAGTTTCTGTCATTTTATAGACTCTGCTAGATAAATGACAGAAGCTGATTAGTCATAGTTGCCAACATTATGTTGGTTACGTCTGGGAATTCCTGGAGCGGGGTATAGGTGCAGGGGGTGGGGCTTCATGAATTGTGCCATTTTGGCCCCGCCCCCAGTGACGTGATGCCCATTTGGGGTCTTTTTACAGCTGTAAAAATTCCCCCCTAAGGTTTGATACATTTCCCCTATATCCTGATTGCACTGATCTCAATTTTAAAAGCAAAAAAAGTGACACTTTATAATACTCTGAATTTGGGTCTTTTTCATTTGCATATTATGGAAATAAAAAATAATAATGAAAATGTAATTAACTTTGCAGAGCTCAACATGTCACTAGTGTTTGTATAAGTGATTGCCCTTTTTAAAATATTAAAAATGATCTGATATATTAAACTTATCTGATCATTTTAACAGGGCTATAACTCATCTAATGAGATGTAGTATATATGCCTACAGTATGTGTAATAGACTAGATCTATGTCTCCAATCACTTCTCTCAGCAGTGTTCCAGAGCCAGTGATCTAACTAAACTAACTGAGCTTAATGAACTAAATGAACTACTGAGTGAAATGAACTAGAGTGAAATGAGTGAAATGAACTACTGAGTGAAATGAGTCAAATGAGTGAAATGAGTGAAATGAACTACTGAGTGAAATGAACTAATCTTTTGTGTGAACTAGATCAGAATGAACTAATCTTCAAAATGAACTAGATTTCCCATCACTAATATATATATATATAGTGGTCGCACAAACAATATAAACAAGTGGTTTAAAAAGTCTACTCACCCATATGTTGATTGCTGCAGCCTCTCTTCTTCTCCCTTCAGCGGCGGCAGGAACATCATCACAGGGGGAGGAGGCGGGTCACATATTCGCAGCTGCGCAGCCTGCGTTTGTATTTGAAAGATGACTGGCTGTCACTGACAGCCAGTCATCTGCAGCAGCGGGGACGGCGAAGAGGACTGCGGGCACCCTGGATGACGACAACGGGCCTCCAGCTAAGCCCCGCCCACTACTAAAAGGGGGTGTGGCCGTAAGGTAGCCGGGCCTACCGGTGGTTTTACCGGTAGCCCGCTGGGCCAGTCCGACACTGGGCTCCATGAGCGGAGCAAAGCAGGTCATTATTTCATATGTTTTAGTAGGATTGGATTTTCATTGTGTAAAATTATAGTTTTGGTGCCCATACATAGTCCAATAGTTGGTTAGTTTAATTTAAGAAAAAACCATACTGACCAACCGAATCACAATCTGTAGGTCATTTTCAAGCAAACTGGTGTGAACACTGCACAGTGAGGAAGTCAGGAATGACTGTCCTGCCAGATCAAACTCTAAGCAAGTTCCATTGGATATTACTTGGGCAATGATCACATAGGTCTACAAACTTTCAAGCGGTCTCTGAAAACCCACCTCTTCAGACAAGTTTATAATATTTCTCAACCACTCTCTTAACCTCACTACATTACCCTATTACCACCTGTTACACAATTTCACACAAGACAACTAATCCCTGACCAACATTGTTGTGTGACAGGATCATTTAGCTTATGGGGGGAATTCAAAGTACCACAGCACTAAAACTATTACCATTATTACGATAATAGTGCGCGTAATTACCGTTACTATAGTAGATCTGATGCCGGCTTTTTGCTTGCAGCTCCTTGAGCTGCGAACAGGAAGCCGGGTTAATATTACCGTAATAACGGTAATATTTATAATGCGGCGGTACTTCGGGGGTAATTGAATTCCTCCCCATGAGTCACTTTTACCTTTGCAGTTTGGCTGGACTGAAATGCAAAATGTAGACTTAACCTCATGTATCAAACTCCCATTGTCACATAGAGTGTAAGCTTCTCAACTCTTTGTCTGTTTTACCCAGTTTGTTTATTCGTTTACTGTGTTTGTCCCCAATTGTAAAGCGCCACGGAATATGTCGGTGCTATATAAATAAATGATGATGATGATGATGATAGGTGTATGTGTATTCACTGAATGATCTATGTGCAAATGCCCCTTGTTGTCTTTCAACAAATTACCAATTTGGCACAGTACAGATATGACCACATTTCACACAAATTTGAAACATCTTAAATTATGTTTTCTGCCCTTTGCTCAAATAAACCTTCGGAAGCATAGCATTCAATCAAGGTATGTACCCGAAGCCTATGTGCATAGAAATTGTAGTACCATTGATCTAATCCAATCTCCTATGACAAGGACATAATCTTATAATTATAGTTATACATAATGACAATATAACAAATTGGATTACGAATTTTGTTTCCTAAAGAGATTAAGGGGCCGATTCAATTCCCTGCATTGTTCTTCAGAACACGGTTGCGCATAATTACTATTACTACGATAATTTCTCAGCTGATGTTTGCTCGCAGCTCTATGAGCTATGAGTAAAAATCAATGGAGATTTTCTTACAATTTAGAACAACGCGGGAAATTGAATCTGCCCCTAATTCTTCTATGCATTTTGATCAATAAAGTAACCTACAATTGAGGTTCTCGGCTAAAAAAGCACTGCATCCTCTACCACCAGCACATAATATTCTACAATATAAGATATTATACACTACAGTCATGGCCAAAAGTTTTGAGAATGAAACCAGTATTTGTTTTCACAAAGTGCGCTGCTTCAGTGTTTTTAGACCTTTTTGGTAGATGTTGCTATGGTATACTGAAGGTAAATTACAAGCATTTCGTAAGTATCAAAGGCTTTTATTGACAATTACATTAAGTTTATGTAAGGAGTCAATATTTGCAGTATTGAACCTTCTTTTTGAAGACCTCTGCAATTCGCCCTGGTATGCTGCCAATCAACTTTCATACTGACTGATGGCCGCCCATTCTTGCCTAACCAATGCTAGGAGTTTGTCAGAATCTGTGGGTTTTTGTTTGTCCAACTGCCTTTTGAGGAATGACCACAAGTTTACAATGGGATTAAGGTTTGGGGAGTTTCCTGGCCAAAATTTGGATGTTTTGATCCCCGAGCCACTTAGTTATCACTTTTGCCTTAGGGCAAGGTGCTCCATCTTGCTGGAAAAGGCATTGTTAGTCACCAAACTGTTCTTGGATTGTTGGGAGAAGTTGCTCTTGGAGGATGTTTTGGTACCATTCCTTATTCATGGCTGTATTCTTAGGCAAAATTGTGATTGTGCCCACTTCCTTGGCTAAGAGGTAACCCCACACATGAATGGTCTCAGGATGCTTTACTGTTGACATGACACAGGACTGATGGTAGCGCTTACCTTTCCTTCTCCGGAAAAGCGTTTTTCCATATGCCCCAAACCAGAGCCGTAACTTAGAATTCTAGCGCACTGGGCGAGAAAGACAAATTCCGCCCCCCTAACGCCCTCAATTTTAACCAAATTAACCTAAAATTTTCCTAAATCGCGACCCCCTTCAGCGTTGCACCCTGGGCGGTCGCCCCTGTCGCACAGCCCTAGTTACGGCCCTGCCCCAAACAATCTGAAAGGGGATTCATCAGAGAAAATGACTCTACCCCAGTCCTCAGCAGTCCGATCCCTGTACCTTTTGCAGAATTTCAGACTGTTCCTGATGTTTTTACTGTAGAGAAGTGGCTTCTTTGCTGGCCTTCTTGACACCAGCCCATCCTCCAAAAGTCTTTGCATCAGTGTGCGTGCAGATGCACTCACACCTGCATGCTGTCATTCCTGAGCAAGCTCTGCACTGGTGGTGCCCCGATCCCATAGCCAAATCAACTTTAGGACACGGTCCTGGCGCTTGCTGGACGTTCTTGGGTGCCCTGAAGCCTTCTTCACAACTATTGAACCTCTCTCCTTGAAGTTCTTGATGATCCGATAAATGGTTGATTTAGGTGCAATCTTACTAGCAGCAATATCCTTGCCTGTGAAGCCCTTTTTGTGCAAAGCAATGATGTCTGCACGTGTTTCCTTGCAGGCAACCATGGTTAACAGAGAAAGATGATTTTAAGCATTACCCTCCTTTTAAAGCTTCCAGTCTGTTTTTCTAACTCAATCAGCATGACAGAGTGATCTCCAGCCTTGCCCTGGTCAACATTCTCACCTGTGTTAATGAGAGAATCACTGACCTGATGTCAGCTGGTCCTTTTGTGGCAGGGCTGAAATGCAGTGAAAATGTTGTATTTTAGATAAAGTTCATTGTCATGGCAAAGAGGGGATTTGAAAAAAATTGCAATTCATCTAATCACTCTTCACGACATTCTGGTGTATATGCAAATTGCCATCATAAAAACTGAGGCAGCAAACAATGTGAATACCAAAACTTGTGTCATTCTCAAAACTTTTGGCCATGCCTGTAGATAGTGTGAGAGTTATGTGTTGTCTGAAAACAGAGATGTATGGAGGCAACACATAGGTCATAATTGCCAGAACATCTGTTGTGCAGTTTAAAAATCAGCTATGGTCCAATCATATACCAGGATTTGCACAGATGCGCCTAGATTTTTGCCAAAGTGCTTAAGTTTTCAATACGGCATCACTTGCAGAGGACTAAAAGTTTGCAAAGGCAGAGGGGAGAAGATGGGCGGAGTGAGGGCATTCCTTGTACAATAGGCATGCAACTTGATATGCACTGGGCAAATTGTTCAGGTGCCCCAGTACAAAACAAAGGCATTTTGAAGTGTGCATTGATTGAGCATCATACATGATAAAGTGTAATGTATTGTGTTACCCCAGGCAATTCATTTATCTTCAAATCTAGTGTAGATTTCTGAAAATTAAGGCTGATGTCTAAATACACCTCCCAGATACTGGCTATTCAAGTTTGAATAGATAAAGTCACTGCTGACCACCAATATGCACCTTATAACGGGAAACGTCATTATCAGACATTAAACACAGGTTATATGTTCAGGGATTAGTGTGCTTTCCCGTACCTCAGGACTCTTGCGGTTCTTTAGAATTTGTTTATCAGTGTCCTTTGAAGCAAAGTACCTTGTACAGCCACGGTTCAGATACTGTGGAAATACAGACAACCAATTATACACGTTATTATAAAATAAATGAAGTGATAAATATGTAACACTAAATATTATAACTATTATTATACGGTCATATATTGCATTTGAAAACAACTCGAGTGGTTGAGGTCAGTGTAAAGACATCAGAACCTAACAATAAAAACCATGATGGAGAATACATTTTATAGAGTCATCTGGAAAACAAATGTTATAGTATTGGAATATACTCACTGAAATGAGAGTACCACCACATGGGCATCAAGATTTACATGAACAATTAATGAAATGTCACTAAATTATATCAGAAATGTATAACAGTTAAAGAAAAACTGTTGGCATGAAACATTAACTACAGAAATGACAAAAGCGTAATATAAATTATAGCAACATATTGATGAAGTAATAGCTATATACATCATAGAGCATTATATTTGTAGTTTCAATATACCCTTTTAATATTTGTATTTATACGTGTTAAAGGCAAAGGTCAAATACTGATAATTTAGTACATAACTCCACAAGTGAGACATAGAGACTGGTAAAGAAAATTAGGCCTAAACTTCCAAGCACTGTACCCGTTCATCAATTTACTCAAAGTAAAGTTAACAAGGTTGATATATTTAGAGTTAATATAGGTTGAAAATAAAAAATATTTCTGTGCTATAAAAGATGTAGACACAGGAGGTCTGTGTCATGGAGACAGCACAGTTAGGAAGAGATGAATAGTTCTAGCATCACCATTTGGAATCTTATGTAATCAGACAGGTGCAACTTTTGTTCTTACAAAATACACAAATGTGTTGTGCTGCATTTTTATTGGTTATAATTTACATAATGCCATTTTTAACATAACTTTCAACAAAACAGCTTTAACTTAAATTAAAAATCAAGAAACTATTCTGCTGTGTTATACAGGGTAACATTTTCACAGATTCATAGTACTATGAATACAGGTTAGCAAGGTCACTTAAGAGACAGGAAATTGGTTTAAGGTTTAGCTAGTCATTAACAGCTATTCAAGATACATGCTGTCAGAAATAGGTCTAGTCTTTGATATGTCTTATAGCATGTACAACTAAAAACAGGTTCCATCCAGCATAATTTTGCAGAAATCAAAGTATTTAAATATTTAATTAAAAAAAAGTTGGTAATCAACACATTATGATGTACACCAAGCAAACAATAGAGCTTTAACTTCACATAGGGAGAATAGATTATACATTTATCACCAGGGACATCTACAGCTTTAGAAAGTTAAACATCTTATTCATAGGCTTGGCTACAATTTATCTTTTAAAGTAATTGCAGTTTCAATAGACTTGACATTTCTGTTTGCAGTCTCCAGCCCACCGAGAGGCCCAGTCAAATATGTTTCATTTCAATTTTAATCATTTAGAAGGATTTTTTTTCTCTTTTCATCAGACCACTCTGTAAGAGTAATGTTCTTGGACTGCTAGAACTAGACATCAGGCTTTATAAGCCTAGGTGATAAAACCTGACTGCTGTCTGGCTGAGTAATCAGCAGTAGTCAGCACCCATCAGCGGGAGAAGATTGTAAGGGTCATTTATTGAAACATTCTTAATTGCAAGCCCTACACGTACATCTGATCCGACTGGCTAGTGTGGTCTAAGCACAGACAACATGTGCTAGAACATGACAAGCTCCATATTGGCTCAAGCAATAACAGTCATAAATCAGGTAAAACATAATAGAGCAGTAGCCTAAGTAGAAACAAAATTAACTGTGTGGTCCAGATCAAGTGTGAGTCTAACACCATCTCTTTTTAATCTAATGGGGAATTTTTAGGTTTTGTTTTCCATGCTCAAGATGTCACAGGGGTCCATGCTCATTATGGGCATAAAAGAAATCTGCTATTTAACAGGTAACATAGCACCAACACCTGAGCGTTAAATGAAGATAAGACTGTGTACAATGAGTATGTCCAAAGTTGAAAAATTCCCTTTAATTCTAGCATTCCTGTTCTCAGAGCCCATCAGTGCACAGAAGGGTCCCGAAGGGAGGGACTCCGACCATATATGTAAGGTGAAACAATTGTGGCAGGGGATTTCTTTACAATTTCAAAAGGTGAAATAAGCATTTAAATTAAGCCTATATTATTTTCTGTCTAAATCCAAGGATTTAAAAGACAAAAAACAGAGTCATAAGACTTCTTTTAACATCATAGCTTATTAGCTTAACTTGCACTAAACTGTTCAAAGTTTGTTTTTGAGGACCAAGTGCTATGGCATATTTGTATGATTTCTACCATGTCACTATACACAATAAGCAATGCAAGAGTTAATTACAATGTTCTTAAGGTCCCATGTGTTTTTTTTCAAGAACAATTAATTGGTGTGTGTAGTGGGATAGTCGCCCTGGGCTCCCTCACATCATGTGGGCTCCCACAATGTGTCCCCACTTCCACCTCCTTCCCATCTTGTGTGCTGCACACTTAGGGATTTTACAGTAGTTCAGTACCGCTCCTTCCCATACTCAACTCTCATGCAAAGATGACTCCTATTCATTAAACTCTGAGGGCAAGGCTCTATTTACAGTGCAACTGTGCTCAGATCAGACAAGGCCAGTTGAAGCAGTCTGGGTGCCCAGGACAGCTTTTCCCCCTCAGGCACTGTGCACCCTTGTCCAGCTCAACGCTTCTTAATTTGTGCGTAACAAGTGGGGGGAATCAACATGGTTAGGCTGTGTTAGCCAGTGTTCTGGTGTTTAGGAAGTGTGGATTTGTTCTAAGTGTAATTTGTTACAAGTGTATATACAGATGTATATAGCATAGTAAGAGTTACACAAGCATTATTTTCTACAGCAGACAAGAGTGTAGTTTGCCAATGTCTTCATCCTGTTTTATCTACAGGTACATACTTTACACCATCCTTGTACCACCCATGTTTAAAAGGATCAGATGTGCTGTTTTCCTATTTAGATATATGATTTATATAGCATAGTAAGAGTTACAAAAGAGAGGTGAACAGGAGAGGAACATTTTACATGGAAATGCAACTATATGTGGACAACATTTAACAATCGAGAGTCCTGTTACCCTCCACCTCATGCACCTTCCTTGTGTATTGCCTGGACACTCTCTGCTGAATGGTTTCTCAACCTTGCTTCTTACAGCTGCAGTTTTATTGTGACTTGGTAGTTTCAGATCTGCTGCTGCTTGTGTTCCCACCTTCAAACCATACTTGCTGATTCACTAACCTTGATTCTCTATCTGGCTCCCTGGCGCCCAGTGATCATATACAGTCACCTCACTGCACCTTCCATTTTCCCTAATGTTATTTGGCTACAGTTATGTAGGCCCTCTCCACTCCTGACAAATGTCACTGTCAAATCGAACTGTGTTATACTTATCCATCCCTCATCTCTACTGTCCCAACTACTTTCCATTCCCCGTCTGATCCTATCACCACTTTTCTCTTCTGAAACCTCTGACTCCTCTCCATTTACTTTTTCCTTTATCACTTCTAACCTCTTGCAATCCTTCCTTTCGGTCATACATTCAGTTCTCTATTTCGAGCTTTAATTAATATTATGATTTGCTCCTCTCTCTGTTCACCTTGTTCAACCTTGCTATGTTCTCCCCTCTCCTCCCAGCCCCTCCTTCCTCCACTTTGTTTATTAGCTTTTTCCTCTCTTCCCTCCCATAATCTGACTCATTGCCTACCCCCTCATCTTTCCCTTGTTCCGATCCCCCCTCACCGCCTCTCCATTTCCCCTCACTGCTCTGCTCTCTGCTTTATTCTCTTTCTACCTATCCCCTCCACCTCTAAAAATATTTTCTCACATCACTTTTTCCTTCTCCTGCTTTTCCCTCTCCTATCCATACAACCCCCAAATTAGCCTCATCTCCACTTCTCTCCCAACTGCTGTTCCCCTTCCCCCTGTTGCCTGCCCGCCAATGCATCCCTTCCTAATTCTGTTTCTCGTCCAAATCCAACCCTCTCTCCAGGTTACGTCCATTGCTCAAAATCATACCCATCCTTGCAGTCCAGCAACCCAACCAACCTCATCCACAAATCTCCTCTTCCATCTCTTCCTCTATTCTGTGGTCTCTGGAACACCAACACAGTCTGTAACAAAATGACGTCTATCCATGATCTCTATCTCTAGATCCTTCATCCAGCTTGCCATCGCTGAAACTTGGTTATCCCCTGAGGACACTACTACTACTGTTGCGCTCTCTTTCAAAGGCATGTCCTTTTCCCATAGACCCAGACCTGGAGGCTGGCAAGGTGGTGCATTGGAATTCTTCTTGCCCCTGAACACTGCCCTCACTTTCTCCACATTAAGGGTACACTCCAGCCTCTTCAACCCACCCCACATACGTGCTGTTTTTATCTACCGTCTTCCTGCTGTAGTCTCTCAATTCCTTGATTACTTTTCCACCTTGAACTCTCCCTTTCTTTTCTATGATCTTCCCTCCCTCATCTTTGGGGACTTTAATATCCCTATGGACAATCATTCACAACCATCTGCTTATAAATTTCTCTCTCTCTGTCCTCCTCCCATGGTCTCTTCTCAATTGGTCTTTTGCTCACCAGCTACACTGTGCACCTGTCCTCCATTATCTTCGCACCTCTTTCAGCCACTCTAAACCGTTACTTATGGGCAAAGGTTTCAGCTGGTGCTGCATATACAACTTGTACCCCATTACCCATGCAGGCTATCAGTAGCCGTGTTGAGAGTTGTAGTGTTATGCAATGTACTGTCTTGTTGTTTGCCTTCTGAACGGCACTATGAACAACATGCGGCGCCCTATAAAGATTAATAATAGTAATAACCTAAAGAGTGGACCAAGATTAGAACTAATCTGGCTAAAACCTCTATCTCTGTTCGAATCAAAAGAAAATTCATTCAAAATATATAGTAGATGGTACTTGGTCCCATCGCGTCTTCATTCTATATTCCCAGCCTCTTCGGACAGATGTTGGAGGGAGTGTGGTTGTAGAGGCTCCCTGCTGCACGTTTGGTGGTCATGCCCCAAGATAGTCTCATACTGGCAACAAGTCCATAAGTTGATATCCTCCATTACTCACATTCAAATTCCTGACACACCGCTCTTTTCATTACTCCCTAGACCTCTCCCTAATATATCCCGCCCAACCCAAAAACTAATTAGACATATTCTTAATGCAGCTAACTGCCTGATTGCTTCGCACTGGAAGAACTCGATCCCACCCTCACTTACTGCGACCATAAATTTTGTATGGTCAACATATCGATTGGAAAGTATAACCGCCACCCTCAACGATACTCCAATTCAATTCAAAGCTGTGTGGAACCCCTGGACATCCTTTTATGAAGCAGAACCGCCCCTTTCTACCGTTTGACATTCTCTTAGTTTAACTTACTATCTAATTACTTCCTCCTGATTAAAGATGATCGTCTAAATATACCAATCTCTTGCTCTAGTTACCATAGTCAAACTCACTCATCTTTATTTTTCTCTCTCCCTCATCAGATACCTTCCTTCTCTTCCCCCTTAACCCCCTGTATGTCTCCCCTCACCTACAAACTTTTTCTCTTTGAATTATATACACCAAATCTACATTTGGATTTTACATCACTTTATTTATCATACGCCTGCAAATGTTTTCATTTTATCCACATGTATTTATGTTCTTCTCCATTTATACAACTCATTGCTGATGTTTTATCCGTGTAAACCTGTTTAAATAAACAATAAAAATTTTGTTTAAAAAAAAATAAAATAATAGTAATAATAATAATGGACCTTCTCTTCCTTTCCCTAACCTTGACACCATTTTCATCCTCCCTGGTCTCACTTCTCTCCCCCATAACCACTCTTTCTTATCTGGATGAGACTGTCTCCTTCTATATTAACCCCCCTACCACTGCACTTGACTTTGTCTCCCTGCTGTCACCATCAAGCTTAAATCGGTCCCCGCCTCAACCACTATCTTCAAAAATGATCCAGTTGTGCAGAATGGCTTTAAAAGACGGTCACGCACTCATGCCGACTTCCTTCATTTCAAGTTCATACTCGCCTCTTAAAGTTCTACTCCATCACTCTCTAAACAATCATACTTCAAGGTTTTCATTTCCTCCCAATCCTCTAATCCCAGTCACTTTCAACTTCCCTCCTTGCTCTCTGCTATTTGCTACCCAGTTCACCCACTTTTAATACATAATGACATCAGTCCCTTAAATCCCCACTCTTTCCCCCCTCCCGTGTGATTGTTATGTCCATCCTCTGTTCGACACTGTCACCCCCACTTCCTAGCTCACCGACCTTTTCTTCCTTCACTCCGGTATCTGCAGATGAAGTCCGGACCCTTCTCACTTCCTCACCCCCCTCCACCTGTCTACTTCACCCCATACCCTCCCACCCCATCCGCTCCCTCAGACTTGAAGCCTGCTCCCACCTGGCCCACCTACTCAACTTAACCCTCTCCCCTGGACTCTTCCCCTCCTGCTTTAAACATGTTTTCATCTCTGCATACTCAAAAAAAAAAAAAAAAAAGCCCCTTGACCATGCCTCTCTCTAATTACTACCCTATCTCCCTCCTTACTTTTGCCACTAAACTTCTCGAATAGGTTTTGTACAACAGTCTCACCCCCTTTCTAACTTCTCACTTGCTCCTTGACCCACTCAAATCTGGCTTTCGCACCAACAGCTCCACTAAAGCTGCCCTCACAAGGTCACTAATGAGCTCCCTTTCGCTAAATCTTCTCCCTGCTTATCCTTTGGGACCTCCCTGCTGCCTTCAATACCGTTGACCACTTCCTCCTTTTGCAAACTATCAAATCTATAGGCCGCTGTAACACTGTCCTCTCCTGATTTTCACCTCACCATGTCAACTGCTCCTTTTCACTCTATACACCTGATTCCACTTGGCCCCCTGCTCTTCTCCCTCTACAGCTCCTCTCTTGGTGATCTCATCCGCTCCTTTGGCCTCCAGTACCATCTGCAGGTGGTCATCTGTTGATGACACCCAAACCTATTTTTCATCCCCAGACTTCTCCCCTTCCCTTAGGTCTCATATCTCCCACTGTCTTTCGACCATCTCATCTTGGATGTCCCAGAACTTCCTTAAAAGCAATATTTTCAAGACTGAACTAATCATCTTGCCCCCTCTCCAGAGCTCCCTCACCTCCCCATCTCGCTTTCTGTTAACACTACCCTTCTCTCTCCCTCAAGTCTGATGACTATGGGTCATCCTTGACTCTCCCCTCCCCTTCAAACCTTGCATTCTGTCCCACTCGATATCCTGCTACGTCTAACACAATAATATCCAGGATATAGCCTTCTCTCACCACAGAAGCCACCAAAACGCTTATTCACTCCCTTACTCTCACCTGTAAATTCTTTCACTCTGACCTACCCACCTCCCACCTTGCCCCTCTTAAATCTAATGCTGCTGCTGCTGCCCACCTTATTATTCTCTCCCACCGCTCTATCTCTGCTGTCCTCTCTGACAGTCACTACAAAAGCTCCCTGTGGCTTACAGAATTGATTGTAAACTCTTCACTGTCACCGTCAAAGCTCTCTACTAACCCCCCCCACCATCAATCTGCCAATGACCGCCAACTCAATGTCTCACTACTTCACTGATTACCGCATCCTACTCCGGCCTCCAGCACTTTGCCCAGAATGCTACCCAGCTGAGGAACATTCTCCCACGCCCAATAGTCACCGCTCTTCTGAAGAGATTTTGTTTATTATGCATTTATCAGGGAATCTAATCCTCGGCATTAAAATGATTCTTGTGTGTTAAATTGCATGGCTTGGAACATTAAGTTCTGAAATATTGTATGGTTTTATGATTGTTGTATGGTAGGATTATACTTATTACCTTCTTACTGTTTTTGATACCTTGTGCTAGGAATCAAGCACCATAATTTACCTAGCTAAGTAGAAGGAAAATATGTGAAAGAGAAACAAATTAACTCATGACTGAAGATATATAGTTTTTGACATAGGCCAATTCTTTGTATGATTAACACAATTGTAAAATAACAGAAAGGGGCATTGGTGTAATAATAGAGCTTGCAGCCATTTGACTAGCTACAGGCCCGCCGATCCTTTTGGGACTTATTTGATCCAAATCTCAATGGGCGCTGGCCAACATCCATTTTTAATTGTATTTTCAAACAAATCTAGAAAACTTTGTTGCTCACTAGTTTTACACAAATATGCTTGGTGTTATTGTAGAATCTCACAACTATGATTCGACTACAAGTTAGTAAATAGTAGTGACACATAACAAATTATACATACCCTAAAGTTATCTGGTGAACCCAAGAAGAGTTTCTGACGAATGTCCTCTGGGGCACCTGCACACAACCTGTAGAAAATATGGTAATTCCTTTCATCTTGACCTTGCACACAGATACGAGACTTCTCCAGAAGGTAGTGAGACACAAATCCACCCACTACAGAATGCTAGATATGGAAGAAAAAAAAATATTGTTGGTATAGCAAGTTAATGAATAGCAGAATTTTTATTTTTTTTTACATTTAGGTTTTTTTCAAAAATAAGAGGTACAGAAAGTAAATCAGTACTACATACCAGAATATTAGAAGAGGAGGAGGAGAAGAAGGAGAAGAAGAAGGAGAAGAAGAAGGAGAAGAAGGAGGAGAAGAAGGAGGAGAAGGAGAGGAAGGAGGAGAAGAAGGAGGAGAAGGAGAGGAAGGAGAAGAAGAAGGGGTGGGGATAGAAGGGCTTGTTAGTGGATGAGAAGAAAGGGAGTAATATAGTAAAGTGAAGAAAGACTCGATACCAAAAGTATGCTCTTTAAATTTTTAAGGAGTGTAATACATTAAAAAATGTATTATGATGAGGCAAAATGGTCTTGCCAACAATGCAATGCATAAAGGAATTGGTTAGGGCGATCATTTAAGACGCTACTCATATGTTCTAAATTATATATTTGCCAAACACTTTGAATAAGCTCTGGGATTGTGGGGGTCTCAGCTTGTTTCCATTTTTTAGCTATCAGACATCTAGCAGCGGTGATGATGTGGCCCGGGAGTCTCCAAACAAGTTTATAAGTGTCAGTGGGGAGGAAGAAAGTAAGAGAGATGGAACGGAAACTTTAGACTGGTTAATTTATGGATAAGATCAGCTACTTCTAACCAGAAAATTATCATTTTTGGACAATTCCACCAGATGTGGGACAGGGTACCTCGATGACCACAGGTACGCCACCAAAGATCAAAGATCAGAAGCTGTCGGATAAATAGATTTCAGTTTGGAAGGGACTAAAAACCAACAAAATAAAAGCTTGTAAGCATTTTCTTTTATCTGAGTAAATAGAGAATTTAGCAACTGCCCCTAGAATATCAGCCCACTCTTCATGATCTAAAACCTCGGCCATGAACTCCTCCCAGCGAAGCTCATGTAGCTCTTTATCAGGCAAATTGTTATTCAACAGCAGCGCGTAATAAGTGGAAATTTGCGGGTCTATTTGGGTGTTGAATAGGTGTCGTATTTGTAAATATTGATAAAAGGATGAAGATGGAAGGTGGAGGCAATCACGGAGCTCAGGGAAAGTCAGAAAATATCCCATATATCGGGTCAAATCATAATGTTATGCTTTGTCCAGTGGGAAAAAAGATTTAGGATTCATATCGGGAGGAAATGCATGGTTGTTCCAGAGAGGGAACATTAGTTTAGGATTACCTTTAAGTTTATAGGTGCGCATACAATATTTCCATATTTCAAGTGAAAAGCGAACTGTAGGAGGGAAGGTGTGTGGAGGGGGGGGGGGGGGGGTCTTTTATATCAAGCCAGTATAGGAT
The DNA here is from genome assembly GCF_038048845.1 of Mixophyes fleayi. Lineage (NCBI taxonomy): Eukaryota > Metazoa > Chordata > Amphibia > Anura > Limnodynastidae > Mixophyes > Mixophyes fleayi. The sequence goes on along the minus strand of NC_134404.1, from coordinate 158,351,425 downwards.
ACTGGGAGATAATATCCGGAGAAGATCTGCTTCTGTGTCGACCCACAATCTAGTGTGGGGGCGTGCGTGAGGTAAAGCTGCCTGAGTGAGATGTGATGCTAAGTAGTATTTATGGAGGCAGGGAAGACCCAAACCGCCATTTTTAGTATGCCGGTAAAGGACTTTTAGACAGACTCTAGGGCGTCTGCTGGACCATACAAACTGAGAGATACTAGACTGTATATCTCTGAGAAAAAGCGAAGGGACACAAACTTGTAAGGTTTGAAATAGGTAAAGAAGTCTGGGTAAGATATTAATTTTTACTAAGGCGACTCTCTACCAATTCATGATATATACTGAGGTGACTAAGAGCGGATATCGAGTTTTAAAGTGGCTATTAAAGGGGGAAAGTTGGCCGCAAATAGTTTATCATAACTTTTGGTTAGCTTGATTCCTAAATATTTAATATGTTGTGATTGCCAATTAAACTTAAAAGTGTTTTGAGTATTAGATTGAAAGTTGAGAGCTAGGGCTTCAGTTTTGTCGGAGTTAACTTCACAGTTAAAAAGTTAACTTTTTTTTAATTTCAGAAAAAACAGAAAGGATTGAAACATACGGATTTGTGAGGGTAAGGAGTACATCATCTGCATAGATGGCCAATTTAGATGGCCTAGAGCAGGGTTGTCCAACCAGCGGCCCAGCCGCCTGTAACTGTGGCCCAGAAGGAGTATTGGTTGTGGAAAGGGGGCAGCGCTCTTAATGGAAAAGAAAAATCCTGAAAAAAAAGAAAAGAAACTACTTACCTTGCGGTCACGCGGTCACGTCAGCTGGTACTCCGGCTCCCTCCCTTGTCTCCTCCTCCGTGCGGCGCTCGCAGTGAATGTCGGGCGTGATGTCATCACGCCCAACATCCATTGCGGAGCGCAGCACAGAGGAGTCACCCGCGCAAGAAGAACAATCAGCAGCACAGAATTGGAGAAAAGAAGAGAAGAGGATCGGAGAACAAGCCGATTAAAAGGTAAGTTAAGTTTTATTATTTCAAGGGACGCTGACAAGTGATTAAAAGTCACCTTGTCCTGAAGCATCATGGACCTTATCTCCCTGCTACATACTTCTACTTGTAATACTAATGGGGCATTATATATTATTCTCTTTGGCCCATTATAAGTTGTTATCCCTTAACTAACATAGTGGTGTAATTATCAAAACAGGTCACAATTTGGGGTCACAGTGGTGTATATGTCAGGTACCGCAGGCCTGGTCATTGCACCCTGATATACAATGCCTGGCTTAAATGATATTGCAACGAAACAATACAAAAAGTGATTATAGTATAATAACTAGAGGATTTTTTGAACAGGGCGATTAAAAGGTAAGTATAGGGGGATTTGAAAAAAAAGTGATATCTATCTATCTATCTCTATATATATATATATATATATATATATATATATATATATATATATATCTATATATATATATCTATATATATATATATATATATATATATATATATATAAATAACTTTTTTTCTTGTGTGTGTGTGTGTATACATATATATATATATATATTAACTATGTTTTCTATGGTTTTTTGGATGATCAGCTATTGTTATTGTAAAGGCCGGGAAGGCACAACCATTAACCAGAACTATTGCTGAGGGATTATAATACAATGATGCGATTCCGTTAAGGAAAGTACCTTGAATATTGGCTGTGTTAAGAACGTTGCGCATAAAGGGCCACGAGACACTGTTGAATTCTTTCAGCACGTCAAGAGCAACCACCAGAGAAGGGGTCTTATATTTATTAGCAGCATGGATTAAGTTAATGACTTTTCTTGTGTTATCCGCCACCTGGCGGTTAGGGATAAAAGCCACTTGGTCTGGGTGGACCAGGGAGGGAATCACACGGGTAAGTCGGTTAGCTAAAATTTTGGCAACAAGTTGTAAATCGACATTTAATAAAGAAATTGGCCGGTAGCTTGCACATTGACTCGGGTCTTTTCCCTCTTTTGGGATTACAACTATATTTGCTCTGGTGGTGGCTCCATCAAACTTCCTTCCGAGGAGAATGGAATTAAAAAGATCTATGAGCATGGGAGAAAGGGCAGGAAGCATCTTTTTATAATATGCAGCTGTGACACCATCAGGACATGCGGAAGACGTGTTTCTGAGCGATTTGATAGTGAATTTCAGTTCCTCAGGTGCTACCTCTTGGTTTAGAGAGGACAACTGCGCATCACTCAACATAGGAAGCCTACAAGATTCTAACAAAAATTTAATTCTAGATCTGAGATCCTTAGGAGGGGGGTTATCTGGGTGTAAGTCATACAGTTTAGAATAAAAGTCTTGAAAATGAGTGGCAATCTTTGTACAGTTTATTAGCTGAAGAATCTTGTATATAGATCATTCTATTACGGGTTCTCTTGGAGCGTAGGCTACGACCTAAAAGAGTCGGTCTTGTTTCCTTTTTCATAATATCTTTGGCTTAGCCATTTCAGCATGTTGGCAGCTTTAGATGATAAAATTTGTTGTAGTTGACCCTTGAGAGCCAAGATTTGTAGATAGGTTTTACTTTTAGGGCGACATCGATGTTTCTCAGTGAGAGAAGATATCTCGGCTTCAAGATCGTGTATACGAGATAATTGGACTTTTTTCAGGTTGAGGACATGCTAATTAGTAACCCTCGAATTGTGGCCTTATGAGCCTCCCATGTTATAGAGTGAGGAATATCTGGAGAGGAGTAAAATTCCCTGAACTCCACGATCGCTTGCATGACTTTTTGTTTATTTTGCTTTTTGGAAAGGAGGTAATCATGTAGACGCCAAAATCGGCAGGGGTGAACAGAAGGACAAATGTCAAAGTAAAGTGAAACTACTAAATGATCTGTCCAAGTAATGGGGATTACATCCGAGGAGCACAAAAGGGGAGTGGTGGGTCTATCAGCGAGGATCATGTCTATGCGAGTATGAATGTTGTGAGCAACCAAAATGTAAGCTAAATAATAAGTAGACCTTTACAAATACCAATACCAATCATTGTACAAATAGACCTAGCCCCACATAATTTAAACAAGTGACACATCCAATGTATGGTCCAAATCAAAAGCCAGTGTCCCCAAAAGAAGATAAGACAGGATCTCCCTTACACAGCCACAATTACACATTAAGGCACCGATGTACCAGCACACATTATATACGTGGAGAAAAGGCGTTTCAGCACCACGGCAATACACTTTACTGTTCACTGGATATCATATAACAGATAAAGAATATGGTTTTCCTCTGCTACATGTCAACATAACTGAAGCTGAAAAGAAACAAATGACAAACTCAGATTGTCTGTAGAACGTTCAGCCTCTTGTACAAAGCACATTATACAGTTGATCCCATCGGTGCTAAAGAAAACTGCAGTATTGTGTCACTTTACTGGAAAAGGTTACTCTCATTATCAGGGTTGGCTTCTAGACAAAGGCTCACTCAGCACTGGGATAACCTTTTCTGTGATACAAACCTATACACAGGACACTTGGGAACACACATTATTTGTTTTCTATTTATCTGGAAAGGGCAGGTCGTGAGAGGAGCTTTGACAATATTAAAGGTTGTCACCTCAAACTGTGGAGTCAACTTTGGGAGAAATGTCACAAGAGAGTGGAAAACAGTTATATCATTTTCTTATGTGCTCTGCTCAGTTGTATGTAAAAATCAACAGTTATCAGCTGTACTAAAATTACAAACGTAGTCAAGTGTCTTTCCAGCTCACTGCCAAAGACTATGCATAAACACAGTAAACATGTATAGATTGGGTTACAGTGATAATATAGCAAGTTATCAGCATTAATTTACCATAAATTAAATTCTGTAGTAAGAGAATCACATCACGTAAGATTCTCAAGATCGGGGAGTCTTAATGGTTCTTACGTTATGTGACTGACAACAATGCTATGGAGTGCATCACTGATCACAGAATGCAATCAATCTGTGTAGGTACAAAGCAAATGGGAAATGATTCACCTATCATTTTCACTCATTTGCTACTAGAATCAAGAGAATGCATTATTTACACCAGTACCACCTATTAATTAATATACTTTTATTAAACAGTAGAATTATTAATATTTTTCTTCTTAAACATGGGTTTTCACTATAAAGAGCAAAACGAACAGGGCAGCACGGTGGCTAAGTGGTTAGCACTTCTGCACTCACAGCGCTGGGGTCATGAGTTCAATTCCTGACCATGGCCTTATCTGTGAGGAGTTTGTATGTTCTCCCCATGTTTCCGTGGGTTTCCTCCCACACTCCAAAAACATACTAGTAGGTTAATTGTCTGCTATCAAAATTGTTCCCTAACATACATAGACAGACAGACAGAGAGTCTGTCTGTCTATGTATGTTAGGGAATTTAGACTGTACGCTCCAATGGGGCAGGGACTGATGTGAATGAGTTCTCTGTACAGCGCTGTGGAATCAGTGGCGCTATATAAATAAATGGTGATGATTTTATATATATATATATATATATATATATATATATATATATATATATATATATACACATATATATACACACACACATACATACATAGATATACATATAATATATATATATATATATATATATATATATATATATATATGTATATTAATATTGAGTGCTACAATAGGAGTTTAAAATAATAATCTCAGATAACACATGCTCTAACATACGAGCCTGGGTCTTATTAGACACTGGGGCACACCCTTCTGCCTCTGATGGTGGCACTTGAAAAACCATGCCACCACTGTGGGGAGGAACGTTACATAGGGGGTGAGAGGTTTAAACCATTAATGATTTTTTGTTATGGAAAGATGCAAATCATCCCTTATAGGTCATTCTAGGCCACCTAGGCAGAGTTACAAATATACACAAGAAAACAGGAGTTATAAATAAAACAATAATAAAGATACCTACCTTTTCATTGAAGTGAATTTCCACAAATTTTCCAAACCGACTGCTGTTGTTATTTCGGACTGTTTTTGCATTTCCAAAGGCCTCTAATAAGGGGTTGGCTGTGTGAATGCAAACACATTGTTTTTATCAGTAACAAAGATAAAAAAAGCTTAGTTAAAAGCATCATTTATGTTATTCTGTTAAGCTCTTTAGCAGTTGCTTCTTGAAAACAGCACACAAGGACATGTACTACAAACTGAATATTTATATCAAAAGCCTATGAATAGGTCAAAACTTTTACAGAGTCCAATAGAAAAATCACATTTCTGTAGTAGCTCAAATTCAAATGCAGCAAGAAAATACCAATATTTTAAAGTATGTTCTTCCCTTCTGGGATAAGTTCAGGTAAATGATAAAAGATTAATTCTAAAAACCCAGGAAGATATGTATTCCACTGGATCCACAATGTAAACCATTACAGAGGGCAATAACAAAGGAGTGACGTGGAGCGCTATTGTGAGGTACTAGGACATGGTATATTAAAATTGTACTTAAAAAAAAAAAAAGAACATAAGACCTATATTAAACCCTACAATTAGGATGCTGGCTCTCTGAATTCCTCATATGTCTCAACAACCTAGCAGTAACCTCCATGGGCATTTGAAAACAAAAAAGGTCTTAGGTAAAATATACAAGCTTCTATCCGACAGCTTGGAATAGGCCTTTTGTTTATTACACTTTTAATGGGACTACATAGGAAGTAATGTTTAGAGGAAAATTAGTTTCCTTAGAAATATTTCTACCACATTAAAATAAACACTCTCCTTATTTCTTTCTTGTGAGAAATAATTCAGCATGGCTTCTTGTTGGGAAAAATGAACAGCAACCTCTGAGTATTAATCCCATAATGACATTTGGCAAACGTCAAAACAACAAAATCCCTTAGAAATAAGAATGTACAATACATAGTTGTTTCACAGCATTTATTTTCCATGGAAACATATTACTAACAGCAGCAACATAAAACATATGGCTTTCTCCCTACTGCCTTACTTATTTACATATTTGGGGGGGGGGGGGGCTTTCTAGTAACTTAAGCTCACATACCTTCTACAATCCTCTCATCGATATCTTGCCCAGATCCATATGATTCGGTCAGATATCTACAGAACATTGTAATATTGAATGATTAATAGACAGGAGAAAACTGTATGAGTCATGTGACAAGTGTGTGCATCATGTATACCGAGTACATACAAAATACAGACTAAAGAACTGCTTGTCTTAGAAACAAATATTTCTGTTCAGGTAGTAGATAGAACAATGAATAAAGTGACTTAGTTAGAGGCTGATTTCACATAGGCGGTACTTTTCAAAGTAAGTTAGTGGAAACACTCTTTCTCTGTCACATGGGGGAGATAAAGCCATGAAGACCATGTACACAGAGTTGTTCGCATTCAAAGAGCCCATGTGACACTAGCCTAATCCATATATGTGTGCTGGTCTTTGTACATAATGAGAAGGAGGCCATGTTTGTACTATTTGAGGTCTTGGTAGCCATACCAGTTATTAGAATCAACAATCTTCCATTGTGAGTCATTTAAGAAAATCATCTTTTCATTTTCATTTAAGAATAAAAGCTAAAAACGATACTTAAAATAATAACAAGTTTGAATCTTAGTAAACACAGTCATTACCATGGTTTGAACACTATTATAGCTCTTACTGTGTTCAAAAGATTATTTCAAACTGCAATCAAGTCCAAATGTTCCAATATGAATTTAGCAAACATTTCTATGAAAAGATCTTCTGAAATTAACTTGTGTCTGTGTAGTACCCCCTTCAGGACCGCCAACCTTCAGCAAATTTGTAACATTTGTGCCTCTCGGTAAGAAATAATACAGATCAGTAACAGTATATAGCAACCTCTGACAGTACAAAAATTCACACAGAATCAACCACTCCAATTGTTTTGGGTCTGAGTAGGGTTTTTTGACACCCAAGTTTTCTTCTCTGGATGTTACAATATACATTTATTAACACATCATCAAAATTTGTATATACAATTGTCAGTAAATAAAATAAATAAAACACCATTAAGGGTTGGCAACCCTGACTTGACCTCATGGACTGTAGTGGTTGGCAATTGTAGAATATAGCAATTTGAAAATGCAAGTAATCGGTAAAGCCACCACCTACAATAGTGAACAATTTGGGCACACAGGAAGGTGACCAGACTAAATGACATGTTTGTTCAAGTGACTGACCAACAGGCTGCCTTGGCATGATTTGCACTTTTGAGTGAAAGAATGACCCCACAGATATGATTGATGGTGGTTATCACTCAATCATACCCAATCAATTCCAACAGAATTGTATTTTGACCATATGTAGCAATTGCTTTGGAGCTCACACATGGTACTGTGATAGGTCAACTTGGTCAAAATGAAGGACTAAAATCACACTATAAGAAGACTATAATACAAAAAAACAAAAACAAAAATGTACTATTATTATCATCAACAGGAAAAAATGCACACTGTGATCTCTAAAATACGGATTGCTATGTTATGTGAATGCTAACATTACAATATATTCAAATAGGGAATAAATTAGTATTGATTTATTTGAAAATGAATAAGCTAAGAACTTTAGAATGTTCCTTTAAATCAGGAGCTGTGAGAAAAAAAATAAGACTGGAAAATAATATGAACAGTAGAAAATAATAATTCAATTTACTGTATACAGACCTCAGAACAAACTTAGTATTTTCTGTCTTGCCAGCTCCTGACTCTCCAGACACGATGATTGATTGGCTCATCTTCAAAACCTTCATGTCTCGGAAGGCTTTATCAGCTGGAACAAAACATATTGTAATAAGCAACACTTTAATGCTCCAGCAATTCCAACTATCAGAAGTTATTCACTTTATGTGTGCTTCCGAAAAAGTGACTCTGATAAGGTCGCTTAGCTGGGAAGTTTGGTTTATCTGAAGTAAAAAAAAAATTTTAATCACACTGGATGTATTAAGGAAGTGGTGGCTCAATTTTTTTTTCTAGCTGGGATCCCCAAATATGTGGCTCCGCCCAACAGAATGTGTTGCATATCTAATAACCAATGGGACAGCAGAAAGAAATTCTTGGGGTTCCAAAGCACAATTTGCAAACATTAAGAAAACAAAAGATGGCTTTACAACTTCAGTCCCCCAACTAACTTGAAAATAAGCTTGAACAAAGGAATAATCATATTAAGGAATGGTTTACACGCCCGTTTCATGACAGAAGAACATTTGTAATAGCCCATCATCAAAATTCCTGATTCCACTATTCCTGTAATTACCAAGTTTGTTAATAAGGTTTTCATGGAGTGGGTAAGATTCTATTAAAATGACACTAAAGTAGAGGATGGAAAAGTAACCACAGGCGCTCAACCTAAAGGGTGCTGTCCTGGCAGGAAACAAGGTACCATCAGCTTGTATAAACTATAGTGCATAACAGATTTTACCTGGCATCGGCACTAATCCTACGGCAACAGTTAGAATGCAGTATCTTATATTAGAAAGATATTATTCTCAACAATATACACAAGGAAAAAAAATTAGACAAAATACAGAATGATTGAATATCACAATAAGCATCTGAACATATACAGATTTACCAATGTATATTGGCCATATACGTTGAAATCTGAGGGATGAATGTTCATCTCCAAATCCCCCCCAAAAAAGAAAAACTATATATACTTGTTACACTAAATTGGGATTTATAGACCCCTTGGCTGAGGCTTCTTGATTATTCACAAATCTACGGTAACCACAGATAGGCAAGATACTCTCACAGTACTACTTGTTACACACTTTTATGTTGGATGACTCCATGACAACGTTTTCAGTGTAATCAGTGGAGAACGTCATTAACCAGACGATAAATTCTGTATTTAATGAAAGGCTTACATATTAGTCACTTCATGTGAGGGTATTTTTTTAATTTTGATTACATCACAGGGTTTCACTATTTACAATTTTCCTTTTTAGTGGTTTGGAGATGAACATTTATGCCTCGAAATTTGATGTATATGGAGAATACCCATTGGTGAATCTGTGAATGTTAAGATAATTATCCAATACCTTAATAATCATGTATTTTAACTGATGTTTTTTATATATATATATTTTTTTGAGACGAATATACTTATAATTTTAGATAATATTACATTATAACTGTTGCAGCGAGAATTGCGCCAGCACAGTGTAAAATTAATTAAGCAGTATTAAAATGATGTAATAAAATAGTGAGTTTGAAGATTCTCAAGTGACAAAAATGCAAAAACCAAAATTGCTTATTTGAACTTTCAAAGCTTCTGCAAATTGCAATGCATAAGAAGGCTCCTCTAGAAAACCTACTTATAATATTAATATTTTTCCCCCAAAAAGCCCAAATATTTAAAATAATTACACTAACAATTTAATACATTGAAAAACAAACAATACATTAAAGGAGAGACAACAGAAATATTTCTTACCTATTGCGTAGACATGTGGTGGCAAAGTTCCCAGAGATTTACCGTGGTATTTTTTAATGAATTCAGAAGTGTACAGGTGTGGGACATCAAAATATGGGTTTACTGCAATCAAAATGTTGGCCACATAAGTCTAAAAAACAAAGGAAGAAAATATATATTACATAAAAAACAAAACAAAGGGGGGGGGGGGGGAATCGAGAGTCCGTGTCCACATGTTGGTATGCTGCTGATTGCATGTTGTTTTTAAGGTATAGAGAGACAGTTATATATCAGGATAGTAACAGAGTAACTCGTGCAAAATACAGCTCTCAAGATACAAACTACACACACATTATTGCAATTTTCAATGCAGCAACTTACAGCAATATAGGTAGGCCAATTTAACACGGTCCTAATAAACTATATAAAATATTAAAATAAATACCAACGCATACATTGGTTTCAAATCCACTATTTTAACTCATTAAAATATTACACCTGATGCAAAACCATTTGTTACTCTACATTCATCAAACACAAACATGAATTCACTGGTGAACTATCTACACTGCAAGTGATGCATCACCTGCGGGGCCTGAAGATGAGAGGGGCCCAGCAATGCTGGTTCGCCCTCCCAAACCCAATGATCTGCTTTTCTGAGCATACACAAATAAATAGCACATATGTATTGAAGCCCATAAAAGAGCAGATTGTAGGCATCTTCTGAGCATGCACAGGAACGTCTGGGGTTCTGCTCATATGCCCCAAACACGTGCAGAAGAGCGGAGCAGGTGCCTTGGGAGAGTGGAGTGCTTTGCTGGGTTTTCACTCAAATTTTGCTATGGAGCCCAGCTTGGATACCCGTTCATCATTGATCCCTATAGTAAATGTAGTTTTAGTACACACAAGTACTTTTCTAAAATAAAAATAAAACATGGAGTGTTCATGTTGTGTCACACATTTTTGTATTGGCAGATGCAAGATTTTCTTACCAAATGACACAACCAAAATGACAATTTCCTCCTCTTAAATGTAATAAAAAACATAGCTTACAAACTCTTCTCATTTCACAGGTCACTTTTTAAACACATTTACTGTTTATAAGTAATATAATGAAAGAAGCTGTAAGGCTGACTATCCAATGTCATTAAGAAAATGACCATGACACAGCATTTGACATGTGTCAACACTTCTGTTTGATGGTGGGAATCACTCTATTCTGAGCACACTTTATTCACAGCAATGCAGTGAACCCAAGTAAATAGGGCAGGCAATGTCCAGAAACCGCAGCCAGGCCTTCAGCACTCCCAACCACAAGTTCAACTGGTCACTTAACCAATAGGTTCCATTCCAAGGCCTGTGTACATGTTTTTACGAATGTTAAAAATGCTATTAAACGCTTTTTCATTTATGCCAGTGGGTAAGTAGCCCAAATATTAAGCCAGGAAATCATAGAAGAATAATGTTAATATACCAAGCAGTAACAACAGGAATAATATAAATGACTTAATTATTTTAAACAAATATTTTGCACCATGTTTTCTCTTGTCTGTGTATTTAGCTTGCTGTCATACAGCCCCTTATGTTTGATAATAAAGACATGAAAGGCATTTTGCTGAGTTAGTAAAAGAGTGTACTTTAAATCAAAAGACCAAACAGCAAGAATAAGTAAATAAAAAAACATAACAAAATATGTATGATATAAAAGAAAAATATATCTCATACAGAGAAAACTAAAATGTAAATCAAGAGTGGGAACAAGCTAGAGTTGAATGTCACTTGAAAATGTATTATCCATATATTCAGGAACAGAAGCAGATGAAAATAGGAAAGGTAAAAATGTGGACACTAGGTACCAATTACGATAATTTCTCTTAGGAAGCACTCTGTGTCAAACCTATATTCCAGCTGTCACTGTTTTGGCAGATGGCAAGATTACTTCTGTAATTTGGTCAGAATTAATTAAGCACAATTAGGTAACTTGATAGTAGTATAAAAGATTAAGTCTGTCATCTGAGCCAGTAGGTGTTAAAGGAGACCTGTGTATGCTTAAGTTTAAAGGCATGGAAGAAGAGAATAATTTCACCACAAGCCAAGTGCTACATTAGCAGCAATCTAACCTAGCATACCACAATCACCTTAGAAACACAATAACAGCAACAAGTTTACCTTCAACTCCCAAAGCAGTTCAATGCCTTTTTCTATTTTACTATATTTAATGGATTAGGGAAGATGGTTGTTGAGCCTTGTTTGTATTATAATAATAAAGCTAATAGAGATCAGCAGAGTGAACAATCACAATTAGGCATGTGTACAAGGCAGTTAATGTAAATGGTGTAAGTGTTAAGATATACAGGGGCAAACGCAGGATTTTTAAGGGGGGTCTCTTTCCCCCCAAAAAGAGAGAGAGCTGCCGCGCAAGCGCAGCAGCTCCATTTTGGCGATGCTGTACGGTACAGCAGCCGTGGCGCTGTCAAAGTAGCGCCCGTACAATACAGCACCGCCACGGACGCTTCTGTGACAGCGCCACAGCTGCTGTACCGTACAGTGCTGCTGTGTAGGGGCAATGTTTCATGCCCTTTCGTAGGGCCCTAGAGTAGGGCTTTCTGGAGAACCAGAAACCCCCCCTGCGTGCGCCCCTGATATGTTAACATGGGTATTTTAGTTTTGTACACGTTAAGTGGAACCTGAGCCACACTGTGAACAAGGTGTGCACAAGGAATTTAAAATTAATCATTGCTCTTGATGGTGAAAGGCCGTACACAACATATAAGCGCTAAACCCTAAAGTTTTAATTTTCAGACTTCACATTGTACAGCATTGACCTAATATTCCACCACAGCTCTATGGAAAAGTAAAAAGACATAGCTTTCCAATGCATTACAGAGAGCTAAAGCAGCCCTCCCTCTCAAAAATCTTTATGATAATTTGAGCTGCTGTGACATCACTGGCCTTGCCCCTTTGTATGATATTAGCCAATTTCGCAGTTCATTTCTGCCAGATGTCAGTCACTGTGTTTCTAGCTTCTAAGAGAAGCACACCACCTAAAAGAACAATCTACTGCAGAGGAGTGAACTTTTACCAAATTGGATTGCTATTACCCCTTATAGCCTCATCCTGAGAAATCAAAATCTCACCCAACCAGATCAGAATAGGTCTGTCAATGAGGAGAGTGCTCAGTGACAAATCTGTACTCCGGATACCCACAATTCCAAGTTGCTTACAGGGATTGTGCCGGAAAACAGGTTTCAATCATATGCCGACATCTTTCATCATATTTCTAAACTGTCACCTAATAAGTTATGTACTTTAGAATGAAAGTGACTAGGTCAAAGCCTGAAAAGAACGTAAGTAAAATGTAATGACATTCTACTCCTTTTATGAATTAGCGGTTCATTACAAATACATGAAAAACAATACCCATAGCAGGAAAAATAAATGTCAAACAGAGAACAGAAATCAGAATAGAGCATATATATTTGATTACAGTACATGTTAAAGCCAAAGACTTACATATATTTTATCTTTACTGTATCGAACTTTAATGTTGTGAAGAAGAGTGGCTTCATTGAGATACATTAACGAACCTGCAGAGAGAACCACAGAGTCATTTACAGGTTATAAAGTACAGTGCCCCTTTATTATACCAGCAAATTAGAACACAGATATGTGTATCATAATAACGGAATTAATACATTTGAGTGCACTGAGAGAATAATTCATGGCAAGTGAGGGTCATGTTGTAAAAGGGGATCACTGTACGGCAACTTACATCTGAAATAAAATTAAAATTACCGATGCACCACAGGTGAAAAAAAACAGACATCATTCACATAACCAAAGACATTGTATATGGAGTAACACAAGTTCTTCTCTAACCTATTTATGCCATAAATAAGCTGTCAGGTTTCCCACTAATTATGTAGCACTTTAATTTAGTCAAGAAATATCTGCGCCTAGGAGTAGTTCAGATCTATGAAAACCCTGATCTCCTAAGGTACTCCATTGGCCAACACAAATATTATGTACTGAAAACATCCCAGAATGCTTCAGTGTAAGGAAATGTAAAACTTGTGCTTACTCTTTTCATCAACTGGATATAATGAAAGTATGTCAATCCATTACCATTTATTTATTGTATATGTATTTTAGGATGAATATATACAGTATATTATATAAGAGAAGAGTGGGGGATTCTGGAGGATGGGCTGGTATTGTTGGGCACCACCACCCCCAGCCCAAATTTTGCTATTGGGCCCAACAATGGAATGTTACACCCCTGTGTGTAAGTGTGAATATAGGATTTTAGTAATTAAAAATCTTTATCAAAATACACCCCTCAAAAAGGCATATATTTCTAATAGAATTGGCTCTTTTCTAATTCTGGAAAGTAACTGTAAAGTGAATTATTTCCAAAATTAACAATTTTCCACAGACCAATGTATATAATGTATATAACAGACAAAAGAAAAAAGTCAAAGTAAATCTGAATAAGTAATAAACTCTAAAATGGGAGAGGTCACAGAAAAAAAGGTAAAGCAACTGGGGCTGAACTTTGGACAGTAAGCGGCAACTATTGAGTTACAAATTACAACAGGAAATTTAAATTTCACTGTTAATAGGTTACCTATCTAGGAGATTCTTGACAACTTGAGCAGACAACTCTCATACTAGGTTTAGATTATCCTCTCTGTGTTATGAATTATACAATAAAATTTGCTCATTTGTTTTGCATATTTTACTTGCATCCAAAGCTAATGGTTACAAGAATAATTTAGCAGATACAAAGCTGCTGCCAATTCCGAGCTTTCCAAATATATTAATTAATATTAATTTGCACCAGCCAGCATCTCACAGAATAAAGTTGTGATTCGCACTTATATAAACACAACAGACTGCACAATGAGTATGCTTGCAGTAGGAAATAAAAGCTTTATTTATTATTTTGTGGGTGGTGTTTCCCCTTTTAGGATGGTCATACAGTGGGCTGGTACATCAGAATGGTCCAAACATGCAGTGGCTCAGATCTCTATCTATACTGCCCATTTCAACGTACACCTAATACATCCCAATCTGAAGTTTATGAATCCCAAAAGCAGAACGGAGTTACGGCACCTTTTTTCCATGGGTTTTCAAAGTTTCATTAACTTTTTAACATTTTATTTTGTTTTTTTCTCTGCAGTGCTGTTACAGTGCAGCACCGCATCTTAGTGTCCTGCTTCCGTCTCCGGCAGCATTGTGACGACACGATGCTGCCAGTGAGAGGAGCCTCGGTCAAGCAGAAATGCAAGAAAAGAAGCATAGACGGTAAGTACAGACTACAGAAAGCGAAGGAGGGGGCGCAGAAAGAGAGGGCTACAGAAAAATGAGGGGGCAGAAAGAGGGCTACAGAAAAACAAGGGGTGCAGAAAGAGTTGTCTACACAAAAATGAGAGGGCAGAAAGTGGTGAGTTCCGGCACCTTTCTTCTTACAAAAAAAAGCACTGCCCAAAAGACTTCCAATGCAGACATATGCTGAGATTTGTAGCCATCTAGTTCTAGGAGGGCCCATCTTTCTGCCAAAATTGCAACTTACATGGGCTTCTAATAAAACAGGTAACACATGGGTCAATCCTGTTGTGGGTAGCCACAATACACACGATTCTGATATTCAGCTCTTCAGGCCAAGCGGTCAGGTCATTCCTGGCATGACTGGGACCTGTTGTGCAGTTGGAACGTAACCACACACAGGAGCATGGTGGCCATCTGTAGTCATGATCATGCCGATAATGATCCAGTTTGATTTCAATCTGATTATAATAGGATAATGCCGGTGTCTTCATTACCCAATATCGGCTGCGATATCACAGCACATGTAGCCAGCAATTCTAGAATGTGCATGCTACATTTAAAGCGCCACAAAGCAGCATACTCTTTTGGCCCCTTAAACTGAATTTAAAATACTAAAATACTGTCCAATCATTTTTCACAGGAAGAAATATGTTGAAACTGGACACCTAGCTAAATGGATCAATGTAAAACATGTGTAAGAGAGAGGAAGGATAAAGAACTATATGTCACATTACTGAATAGTAAAGTGAATTGTGAATAGTAAATGTATAAAACATTTGTTGACACCATTTTTAACTTTTGCACCTATTTCTAATGATAATGATCATGATTGCCCTTATGTCCAACACTACTGAGTCTGATGCATGTCCCTACTGTATGGCTGGAGGTAAAATCTGTGAGAAGGTGCTGTCATATTCTACTCACTGCTAATATTATGATACTAATCTGCAGCTCAATCATTCTGAATGTAAAGAAAGTAAAACCTTATTTAGGAGAAGTAAAAAAAATAAATATATATTTTAAACCCCCATGCAAGCAACTTAAGTGTATTGTACATAGCCTGCAGGGTAACTCCAACCACAAGCAGACATCCACTAAGAGCCCGCATTCACAAAGGGAAGCCCTCAGGCAAAGAAAAGCCATTCTTTTTTAGAGATGTTACATGTGGGTATCTGAGAGGCGCTACACTAATCACTAGTCCTGTTATGTGGTACTGTAAATTCATGACAAACTGGTTCTTTCAGATGAAAATGTCAGTCTTTATATTAGCCATATAATTAAAAGCAAAACAAGTTACTTGTACTGATCTTATACGTTAAAGGGCATCCAGTTTCCGTGGCCCCCTAAAGCTAGACTGACTTGGTAGTTGGCTAAATGAAGATTTAGTCCAGACAATTATAATCAGCTCACCCAATGAGACGGCAATGTGGGGTTGCACTATAGCAGCTACTTGTTTCATTTACATGGGTTTACTGCATTTCAATGCATTTGAAGATATACAATGTTCTCTAAAAACACTGGTGAAAAAGCAAACAGTTATCAAACATGTTTGGTATGATATGTGTCTTTACTAGCATTGAAAATAGTTCTTAATAGCCAGTGAGTACGGAGCCTTAATCAGATCAGCAAGGCCCGTCACACAGATCGTGCATATCAGCACATACAATGTGTTTACTCCACATAGAGCTGTAAGCAGTGAACTGAAATTGCTGTGATTTGTCTTTTCTCTTCAGGGTGACTAACATAATGGCTCTTTTTACAATAGCTCTTATTGGTAGGTAGTAGAAGTGAAAAGGCTATTAGTATTTACAAGTCCTGAGGCAGCAGTTTCATTCATCCAGACAGCTGATGTCTGACTTGAGATCTGCTGTTTAACTGTCCACAGAAAGCTGTCAATTCTAAGCAAGAATCTCAACACCTAAAACTTTCAAATTGTTCAGAACTTAAAACTCAGCTAGAATATTATAGACATTTAAAAACAAAACAAAACTAATATTATACTAATTTTTTTTGTTATTAATATCAAGCAGATGAAATGGTTGCCTTTTCTGGGACTACATAACAAATACACACACATGGTAATCCATAACCTACTGATGAACGTTCATGCTACAGTTTAAGACAGACTAACCTTTCCTTTTATTTCCATTTTTTGTCTTATGTATTTATTAAGAGGAAAATTCTATTGGAAAATGTATTCAGGTCCGATGAGTAACAAAAAAATTAAAAGCAGGCTAGGGGGACGCAGTCAGAAATTTGTAACCTATGCAAAGGTGTAGCATAAAATTATGTTAAACACATGCGTTTCCCAGTAGTAGGCAAATGTTTGTACATGACATTTTCTTTTAAATGCTTCTCACAGGCCATAAGTGCTTCAGCTTGAAGAGTCATATGTTTATGTCCCTTCACTATAGCATCCCTATGTTCTTGTGATTTTTGTCCCCATACCTAAAACTTGGAGTTCAGTTACAACCTTGAGGAGGCCAGAAACAGTTCCTGGCCTCCAGTTATAATATTTTATTAAAACTACCAAAAGTAGTATCTATCCAGAAAAAAAACAAAACAAACGCAACGTGAATTTCACTTGTGTACACAAAATAGTTAATTGACCACTACACCTAAAAAAACAAACAAAACAAAAAAAAAAACACAAGCTGGACTATATAAACATATCATAATTTCAGTATACAAAATGGAAAACTTTATGCTAGCCACACAAACATTGAGATTGCTGGTGATGTAATCAAATTGCTTTA